>NC_054373.1:189993868-190338868 GCF_017654675.1 Xenopus laevis
CAAGGTGTCGTAGGCTTTGCCAATTTTTCAAAGTTTTCAATTTATTTTTGCCACATCATCGCCGACAAGTCATGGAGCCAAAAGGTGCTGCTGTTCATCGCCTACGGCCACACCACCCTGAAAGTGCCTGATCTCAGAAGCAATACATGGTCGGGCCTGGTTAGTACCTGGATGGGAGACCGCCTGGGAATACAAGGTGTCGTAGGCTTTGCCAATTTTTCAAAGTTTTCAATTTATTTTTGCCACAGCATCGCCGACAAGTCATGGAGCCAAAAGATGCTGCTGTTCATCGCCTATGGCCACACTACCCTGAAAGCGCCTGCTCTTGTCTGATATCTGAAGCAATACAGGGTCAGGCCTGGGTAGTACTTGAATGGGACACAGCCTGAGAAGTTTTCAAAGCTTCCTTTTTTCAACTTTTTCAAGGTTTGATTTTTCAAAGTTTTCAACGTTTTCAAAGTTTAAGTTTTCAAAGTTTGAGTTTTCAAAGTTTTCAAAGTTTCATTTTTCAGTTTTCAGTTTCATTTTTCCACAGTGCCGCTGACAAGTCAAGAAGCTGAAAAGTGCTGCTGTTCATCGCCTACGGCCACACCACCCTGAAAGCGGTAGAGGGTCGGGCCTGGGTAGTACATGGATGGGAGACAGCCTGAGAAGTTTTCAAAGTTTCATGTTTTCAACTTTTTCAAGGTTTTCAAAGTTTTCAAAGTTTTCAAAGTTTGAGTTTTCAAAGTTTTCAAAGTTTAATTTTTCAAAGTTTTCAAATTTAAATTTTTTCAAAGTTTTCAAAGTTTTCAAAGTTTAATTTTTCAAAGTTTTCAAAGTTTAATTTTTTCAAAGTCTTTAACGTTTTCAAAGTTTGATTTTTCAAAGTTTCATTTTTTCAACGTTTTCAAGGTCTTCAAGATTTGATTTTTTCAAAGTTTTCAAAGTTTCATTTTTCAGTTTTCAGTTTTCAGTTTAATTTTTCCACAGTGCCACTGACAAGTCAAGAAGCCGAAAAGTGCTGCTGTTCATCGCTTACGGCCACACCACCCTTAAAATATCTGATCTCAGAAGTGATACAGGGTCGGGCCTGGTTAGTACCTGGATGGTAGACCGCCTGGGAATACCAGGTGTCGTAGGCTTTGCCAATTTTTCAAAGTTTTCAACTTTATTTTGCCACAGCATCGCCGACAAGTCATGGAGCCAAAAGGTGCTGTTGTTCGTCGCCTATGGCCACACCACCCTAAAAGCGCTTGCTCTAGTCTGATATCTGAAGCGATACAGGGTCAGGCCTGGGTAGTACTTGAATGGGAGACAGCCTGAGAAGTTTTCAAAGCTTCGTTTTTTCAACTTTTTCAACGTTTGATGTTTCAAAGTTTTCAAATTTAAATTTTTCAAAGTTTTCAAATTTTAATGTTTTTCAAAGTTTTCAACGTTTTCAAAATTAGATTTTTCAAAGTTTTTAAAGTTTCAGTTTTTCAGTTTTCAAAGTTAAATTTTTCCACAGTGCCGCTGACAAGTGATACAGGGTCGGGCTTGGGTAGTACCTGGATGGGAGACAGCCTGAAAAGTTTTCAAAGCTTCATGTTTTCAACGTTTTCAAAGTTTGAGTTTTCAAAGTTTTCAAAGTTTGAGTTTTTAAAGTTTTCAAAGTTTAATTTTTCAAAGCTTTCAAAATTTGATTTTTAAAAGTTATCAAAGTTTAATTTTTTAAAGTTTTCAAAGTTTAATTTTTTCAACGTTTTCAACGTTTTCAAATTTTTATGTTTTTCAAAGTTTTCAACGTTTTCAAGGTTTGATTTTTCAAAGTTTTCAAAGTTTAATTTTTCAGTTTTCAGTTTCATTTTTCCACAGTGCCGCTGACAATTCAAGAAGCCGAAAAGTGCTGCTGTTCATCGCCTACGGCCACACCCCCCCTGAAAGTGCCTGATCTTGTCTGATCTCAGAAGCGATACAGGGTCGGGCCTGGTTAGTAGGATTTGCCAATTTTTCAAAGTTTTCAACTTTATTTGGCCACCGCATCGCCGACAAGTCATGGAGCCAAAAGGTGCTGCTGTTCATTGCCTATGGCCACAACACTCTGAAAGCACCTGCTCTTGTCTGATGTCTGAAGCGATACAAGGGTCGGGCCTGGGTAGTACCTGGATGGGAGACAGCCTGAGAAGTTTTCGAAGCATCATTTTTTCAAGGTTTGATTTTTCAAAGTTTTCAACGTTTTCAAAGTTTGAGTTTTCAAAGTTTAATTTTTCAAAGTTTTCAAATTTTAATTTTTCAAAGTTTTCAAAGTTTAATTTTTCAGTTTTCAGTTTCATTTTTCCACAGTGCCGTTGACAAGTCAAGAAGCCGAAAAGTGCTGCTGTTCATTTCCTACGGCCACACCACCCTGAAAGTGCCTGATCTCGTCTGATCTCAGAAGCGATACAGGGTCGGGCCTGGTTAGTACCTGGATGGGAGACTGCCTGGGAATACAAGGTGTCGTAGGCTTTGCCAATTTTTCAATTTATTTTTGCCACATCATCGCCGACAAGTCATGGAGCCAAAAGGTGCTGCTGTTCATCGCCTACGGCCACACCACCCTGAAAGTGTCTGATCTCAGAAGCAATACAGGGTCGGGCCTGGTTAGTACCTGGATGGGAGACCGCCTGGGAATACAAGGTGTCGTAGGCTTTGCCAATTTTTCAAAGTTTTCAATTTATTTTTGCCACAGCATCGCCGACAAGTCATGGAGCCAAAAGGTGCTGCTGTTCATCGCCTATGGCCACACTACCCTGAAAGCGCCTGCTCTTGTCTGATATCTGAAGCAATACAGGGTCAGGCCTGGGTAGTACTTGAATGGGACACAGCCTGAGAAGTTTTCAAAGTTTCCTTTTTTCAACTTTTTCAAGGTTTGATTTTTCAAAGTTTTCAACGTTTTCAAAGTTTAAGTTTTCAAAGTTTGAGTTTTCAAAGTTTTCAAAGTTTAATTTTTCAAAGTTTTCAAAGTTTCATTTTTCAGTTTTCAGTTTCATTTTTCCACAGTGCCGCTGACAAGTCAAGAAGCTGAAAAGTGCTGCTGTTCATCGCCTACGGCCACACCACCCTGAAAGCGGTAGAGGGTCGGGCCTGGGTAGTACATGGATGGGAGACAGCCTGAGAAGTTTTCAAAGTTTCATGTTTTCAACTTTTTCAAGGTTTTCAAAGTTTTCAAAGTTTTCAAAGTTTTCAAAGTTTTCAAAGTTTTCAAAGTTTGAGTTTTCAAAGTTTTCAAAGTTTAATTTTTTCAAAGTCTTTAACGATTTCAAAGTTTGATTTTTCAAAGTTTAATTTTTTCAATGTTTTCAAGGTCTTCAAGATTTGATTTTTCAAAGTTTTCAAAGTTTCATTTTTCAGTTTTCAGTTTTCAGTTTAATTTTTCCACAGTGCCACTGACAAGTCAAGAAGCCGAAAAGTGCTGCTGTTCATCGCTTACGGCCACACCACCCTGAAAATATCTGATATCAGAAGTGATACAGGGTCGGGCCTGGTTAGTACCTGGATGGTAGACCGCCTGGGAATACCAGGTGTTGTAGGCTTTGCCAATTTTTCAAAGTTTTCAACTTTATTTTGCCACAGCATCGCCGACAAGTCATGGAGCCAAAAGGTGCTGTTGTTCATCGCCTATGGCCACACCACCCTAAAAGCGCTTGCTCTAGTCTGATATCTGAAGCGATACAGGGTCAGGTCTGGGTAGTACTTGAATGGGAGACAGCTTGAGAAGTTTTCAAAGCTTAGTTTTTTCAACTTTTTCAACGTTTGATGTTTCAAAGTTTTCAAATTTTAATTTTTCAAAGTTTTCAAATTTTAATGTTTTTCAAAGTTTTCAACGTTTTCAAAATTAGATTTTTCAAAGTTGTAAAAGTTTCAGTTTTTCAGTTTTCAAAGTTAAATTTTTCCACAGTGCCGCTGACAAGTGATACAGGGTCGGGCTTGGGTAGTACCTGGATGGGAGACAGCCTGAAAAGTTTTCAAAGCTTCATGTTTTCAACGTTTTCAAAGTTTGAGTTTTCAAAGTTTTCAAAGTTTGAGTTTTTAAAGTTTTCAAAGTTTAATTTTTCAAAGCTTTCAAAATTTGATTTTTAAAAGTTATCAAAGTTTAATTTTTTAAAGTTTTCAAAGTTTAATTTTTTCAACGTTTTCAACGTTTTCAAATTTTTATGTTTTTCAACGTTTTCAAGGTTTGATTTTTCAAAGTTTTCAAAGTTTAATTTTTCAGTTTTCAGTTTCATTTTTCCACAGTGCCGCTGACAATTCAAGAAGCCGAAAAGTGCTGCTGTTCATCGCCTACGGCCACACCCCCCTGAAAGTGCCTGATCTTGTCTGATCTCAGAAGCGATACAGGGTCGGGCCTGGTTAGTAGGCTTTGCCAATTTTTCAAAGTTTTCAACTTTATTTGGCCACAGCATCGCCGACAAGTCATGGAGCCAAAAGGTGCTGCTGTTCATTGCCTATGGCCACAACACTCTGAAAGCACCTGCTCTCGTCTGATATCTGAAGCGATACAGGGTCGGGCCTCGGTAGTACCTGGATGGGAGACAGCCTGAGAAGTTTTCGAAGCTTCATTTTTTCAAGGTTTGATTTTTCAAAGTTTTCAACGTTTTCAAAGTTTGAGTTTTCAAAGTTTAATTTTTCAAAGTTTTCAAATTTTAATTTTTCAAAGAGTTTTCTCAAGTTTAATTTTTTTCAAAGTATTCAACGTTTTCAAAGTTTGATTTTTCAAAGTTTTCAAAGTTTAATTTTTTCAACGTTTTCAACATTTTCAAGGTTTGATTTTTCAAAGTTTTCAAAGTTTAATTTTTCAGTTTTCAGTTCATTTTTCCACAGTGCCGCTGACAAGTCAAGAAGCCGAAAAGTGCTGCTGTTCATTTCCTACGGCCACACCACCCTGAAAGTGCCTGATCTCGTCTGATCTCAGAAGCGATACAGGGACGGGCCTGGTTAGTACCTGGATGGGAGACTGCCTGGGAATACAAGGTGTCGTAGGCTTTGCCAATTTTTCAAAGTTTTCAATTTATTTTTGCCACATCATCGCCGACAAGTCATGGAGCCAAAAGGTGCTGCTTATCATCGCTTACGGCCACACCACCCTGAAAGTGCCTGATCTCGTCTGATCTCAGAAGCAATACAGGGTCGGGCCTGGTTAGTACCTGGATGGGAGACTGCCTGGGAATACAAGGTGTCGTAGGCTTTGCCAATTTTTCAAAGTTTTCAATTTATTTTTGCCACAGCATCGCCGACAAGTCATGGAGCCAAAAGGTGCTGCTGTTCATCGCCTACGGCCACACCACCCTGAAAGTGCCTGATCTCGTCTGATCTCAGAAGCAATACAGGGTTGGGCCTGGTTAGTACCTGGATGGGAGACCGCCTGGGAATACAAGGTGTCATAGGCTTTGCCAATTTTTCAACGTTTTCAATTTATTTTTGCCACAGCATCGCCGACAAGTCATGGAGCCAAAAGGTGCTGCTGTTCATCGCCTATGGCCACACTACCCTGAAAGCGCCTGCTCTTGTCTGATATCTGAAGCAATACAGGGTCAGGCCTGGGTAGTACTTGAATGGGACACAGCCTGAGAAGTTTTCAAAGCTTCCTTTTTTCAACTTTTTCAAGGTTTGATTTTTTAAAGTTTTCAACGTTTTCAAAGTTTAAGTTTTCAAAGTTTGAGTTTTCAAAGTTTTCAAAGTTTCATTTTTCAGTTTTCAGTTTCATTTTTCCACAGTGCCGCTGACAAGTCAAGAAGCTGAAAAGTGCTGCTGTTCATCGCCTATGGCCACACCACCCTGAAAGCGGTAGAGGGTCGGGCCTGGGTAGTACATGGATGGGAGACAGCCTGAGAAGTTTTCAAAGTTTCATGTATTCAACTTTTTCAAGGTTTTCAAAGTTTTCAAAGTTTGAGTTTTCAAAGTTTTCAAAGTTTAATTTTTCAAAGTTTTCAAATTTAAATTTTTTCAAAGTTTTCAAAGTTTTCAAAATTTGATTTTTAAAAGTTTTCAAAGTTTAATTTTTTCAAAGTCTTTAACGTTTTCAAAGTTTGATTTTTCAAAGTTTCATTTTTTCAACGTTTTCAAGGTCTTCAAGATTTGATTTTTCAAAGTTTTCAAAGTTTCATTTTTCAGTTTTCAGTTTTCAGTTTAATTTTTCCACAGTGCCACTGACAAGTCAAGAAGCCAAAACGTGCTGCTGTTCATCGCTTACGGCCACACCACCCTGAAAATATCTGATCTCAGAAGTGATACAGGGTCGGGCCTGGTTAGTACCTGGATGGTAGACCGCCTGGGAATACCAGGTGTTGTAGGTTTTTCAAAGTTTTCAACTTTATTTTGCCACAGCATCGCCGACAAGTCATGGAGCCAAAAGGTGCTGTTGTTCATCGTCTATGGCCACACCACCCTAAAAGCGCTTGCTCTAGTCTGATATCTGAAGCGATACAGGGTCAGGCCTGGGTAGTACTTGAATGGGAGACAGCCTGAGAAGTTTTCAAAGCTTTGTTTTTTCAACGTTTGATGTTTCAAAGTTTTCAAATTTTAATTTTTCAAAGTTTTCAAATTTTAATGTTTTTCAAAGTTTTCAACGTTTTCAAAATTAGATTTTTCAAAGTTTTTAAAGTTTCAGTTTTTCAGTTTTCAAAGTTAAATTTTTCCACAGTGCCGCTGACAAGTGATACAGGGTCGGGCTTGGGTAGTACCTGGATGGGAGACAGCCTGAAAAGTTTTCAAAGCTTCCTTTTTTCAACTTTTTCAAGGTTTGATTTTTCAAAGTTTTCAACGTTTTCAAAGTTTAAGTTTTCAAAGTTTGAGTTTTCAAAGTTTTCAAAGTTTAATTTTTCAAAGTTTTCAAAGTTTCATTTTTCAGTTTTCAGTTTCATTTTTCCACAGTGCCGCTGACAAGTCAAGAAGCTGAAAAGTGCTGCTGTTCATCGCCTACGGCCACACCACCCTGAAAGCGGTAGAGGGTCGGGCCTGGGTAGTACATGGATGGGAGACAGCCTGAGAAGTTTTCAAAGTTTCATGTTTTCAACTTTTTCAAGGTTTTCAAAGTTTTCAAAGTTTTCAAAGTTTTCAAAGTTTTCAAAGTTTTCAAAGTTTTCAAAGTTTTCAAAGTTTTCAAAGTTTGAGTTTTCAAAGTTTTCAAAGTTTAATTTTTCAGTTTTCAAATTTAAATTTTTTCAAAGTTTTCAAAGTTTTCAAAATTTGATTTTTAAAAGTTTTCAAAGTTTAATTTTTCAAAGTTTTCAAAGTTTAATTTTTTCAAAGTCTTTAACGTTTTCAAAGTTTGATTTTTCAAAGTTTAATTTTTTCAACATTTTCAAGGTCTTCAAGATTTGATTTTTCAAAGTTTTCAAAGTTTCATTTTTCAGTTTTCAGTTTAATTTTTCCACAGTGCCACTGACAAGTCAAGAAGCCGAAAAGTGCTGCTGTTCATCGCTTACGGCCACACCACCCTGAAAATATCTGATCTCAGAAGTGATACAGGGTCGGGCCTGGTTAGTACCTGGATGGTAGACCGCCTGGGAATACAAGGTGTCGTAGGCTTTGCCAATTTTTCAAAGTTTTCAATTTATTTTTGCCACAGCATCGCCGACAAGTCATGGAGCCAAAAGGTGCTGCTGTTCATCGCCTACGGCCACACCACCCTGAAAGTGCCTGATCTCGTCTGATCTCAGAAGCAATACAGGGTTGGGCCTGGTTAGTACCTGGATGGGAGACCGCCTGGGAATACAAGGTGTCATAGGCTTTGCTAATTTTTCAACGTTTTCAATTTATTTTTGCCACAGCATCGCCGACAAGTCATGGAGCCAAAAGGTGCTGCTGTTCATCGCCTATGGCCACACTACCCTGAAAGCGCCTGCTCTTGTCTGATATCTGAAGCAATACAGGGTCAGGCCTGGGTAGTACTTGAATGGGACACAGCCTGAGAAGTTTTCAAAGCTTCCTTTTTTCAACTTTTTCAAGGTTTGATTTTTTAAAGTTTTCAACGTTTTCAAAGTTTAAGTTTTCAAAGTTTGAGTTTTCAAAGTTTTCAAAGTTTCATTTTTCAGTTTTCAGTTTCATTTTTCCACAGTGCCGCTGACAAGTCAAGAAGCTGAAAAGTGCTGCTGTTCATCGCCTATGGCCACACCACCCTGAAAGCGGTAGAGGGTCGGGCCTGGGTAGTACATGGATGGGAGACAGCCTGAGAAGTTTTCAAAGTTTCATGTTTTCAACTTTTCAAGGTTTTCAAAGTTTTCAAAGTTTGAGTTTTCAAAGTTTTCAAAGTTTCATTTTTCAGTTTTCAGTTTCATTTTTCCACAGTGCCACTGACAAGTCAAGAAGCCGAAAAGTGCTGCTGTTCATCGCTTACGGCCACACCACCCTGAAAATATCTGATCTCAGAAGTGATACAGGGTCGGGCCTGGTTAGTACCTGGATGGTAGACCGCCTGGGAATACCAGGTGTCGTAGGCTTTGCCAATTTTTCAAAGTTTTCAACTTTATTTTGCCACAGCATCGCCGACAAGTCATGGAGCCAAAAGGTGCTGTTGTTCGTCGCCTATGGCCACACCACCCTAAAAGCGCTTGCTCTAGTCTGATATCTGAAGCGATACAGGGTCAGGCCTGGGTAGTACTTGAATGGGAGACAGCCTGAGAAGTTTTCAAAGCTTCGTTTTTTTCAACTTTTTCAACGTTTGATGTTTCAAAGTTTTCAAATTTAAATTTTTCAAAGTTTTCAAATTTTAATGTTTTTCAAAGTTTTCAACGTTTTCAAAATTAGATTTTTCAAAGTTTTTAAAGTTTCAGTTTTTCAGTTTTCAAAGTTAAATTTTTCCACAGTGCCGCTGACAAGTGATACAGGGTCGGGCTTGGGTAGTACCTGGATGGGAGACAGCCTGAAAAGTTTTCAAAGCTTCATGTTTTCAACGTTTTCAAAGTTTGAGTTTTCAAAGTTTTCAAAGTTTGAGTTTTTAAAGTTTTCAAAGTTTAATTTTTCAAAGCTTTCAAAATTTGATTTTTAAAAGTTATCAAAGTTTAATTTTTTAAAGTTTTCAAAGTTTAATTTTTTCAACGTTTTCAACGTTTTCAAATTTTTATGTTTTTCAAAGTTTTCAACGTTTTCAAGGTTTGATTTTTCAAAGTTTTCAAAGTTTAATTTTTCAGTTTTCAGTTTCATTTTTCCACAGTGCCGCTGACAATTCAAGAAGCCGAAAAGTGCTGCTGTTCATCGCCTACGGCCACACCCCCCCTGAAAGTGCCTGATCTTGTCTGATCTCAGAAGCGATACAGGGTCGGGCCTGGTTAGTAGGATTTGCCAATTTTTCAAAGTTTTCAACTTTATTTGGCCACCGCATCGCCGACAAGTCATGGAGCCAAAAGGTGCTGCTGTTCATTGCCTATGGCCACAACACTCTGAAAGCACCTGCTCTTGTCTGATGTCTGAAGCGATACAAGGGTCGGGCCTGGGTAGTACCTGGATGGGAGACAGCCTGAGAAGTTTTCGAAGCATCATTTTTTCAAGGTTTGATTTTTCAAAGTTTTCAACGTTTTCAAAGTTTGAGTTTTCAAAGTTTAATTTTTCAAAGTTTTCAAATTTTAATTTTTCAAAGTTTTCAAAGTTTAATTTTTCAGTTTTCAGTTTCATTTTTCCACAGTGCCGTTGACAAGTCAAGAAGCCGAAAAGTGCTGCTGTTCATTTCCTACGGCCACACCACCCTGAAAGTGCCTGATCTCGTCTGATCTCAGAAGCGATACAGGGTCGGGCCTGGTTAGTACCTGGATGGGAGACTGCCTGGGAATACAAGGTGTCGTAGGCTTTGCCAATTTTTCAATTTATTTTTGCCACATCATCGCCGACAAGTCATGGAGCCAAAAGGTGCTGCTGTTCATCGCCTACGGCCACACCACCCTGAAAGTGTCTGATCTCAAAAGCAATACAGGGTCGGGCCTGGTTAGTACCTGGATGGGAGACCGCCTGGGAATACAAGGTGTCGTAGGCTTTGCCAATTTTTCAAAGTTTTCAATTTATTTTTGCCACAGCATCGCCGACAAGTCATGGAGCCAAAAGGTGCTGCTGTTCATCGCCTATGGCCACACTACCCTGAAAGCGCCTGCTCTTGTCTGATATCTGAAGCAATACAGGGTCAGGCCTGGGTAGTACTTGAATGGGACACAGCCTGAGAAGTTTTCAAAGTTTCCTTTTTTCAACTTTTTCAAGGTTTGATTTTTCAAAGTTTTCAACGTTTTCAAAGTTTAAGTTTTCAAAGTTTGAGTTTTCAAAGTTTTCAAAGTTTAATTTTTCAAAGTTTTCAAAGTTTCATTTTTCAGTTTTCAGTTTCATTTTTCCACAGTGCCGCTGACAAGTCAAGAAGCTGAAAAGTGCTGCTGTTCATCGCCTACGGCCACACCACCCTGAAAGCGGTAGAGGGTCGGGCCTGGGTAGTACATGGATGGGAGACAGCCTGAGAAGTTTTCAAAGTTTCATGTTTTCAACTTTTTCAAGGTTTTCAAAGTTTTCAAAGTTTTCAAAGTTTTCAAAGTTTTCAAAGTTTTCAAAGTTTGAGTTTTCAAAGTTTTCAAAGTTTAATTTTTTCAAAGTCTTTAACGATTTCAAAGTTTGATTTTTCAAAGTTTAATTTTTTCAATGTTTTCAAGGTCTTCAAGATTTGATTTTTCAAAGTTTTCAAAGTTTCATTTTTCAGTTTTCAGTTTTCAGTTTAATTTTTCCACAGTGCCACTGACAAGTCAAGAAGCCGAAAAGTGCTGCTGTTCATCGCTTACAGCCACACCACCCTGAAAATATCTGATATCAGAAGTGATACAGGGTCGGGCCTGGTTAGTACCTGGATGGTAGACCGCCTGGGAATACCAGGTGTTGTAGGCTTTGCCAATTTTTCAAAGTTTTCAACTTTATTTTGCCACAGCATCGCCGACAAGTCATGGAGCCAAAAGGTGCTGTTGTTCATCGCCTATGGCCACACCACCCTAAAAGCGCTTGCTCTAGTCTGATATCTGAAGCGATACAGGGTCAGGTCTGGGTAGTACTTGAATGGGAGACAGCTTGAGAAGTTTTCAAAGCTTAGTTTTTTCAACTTTTTCAACGTTTGATGTTTCAAAGTTTTCAAATTTTAATTTTTCAAAGTTTTCAAATTTTAATGTTTTTCAAAGTTTTCAACGTTTTCAAAATTAGATTTTTCAAAGTTGTAAAAGTTTCAGTTTTTCAGTTTTCAAAGTTAAATTTTTCCACAGTGCCGCTGACAAGTGATACAGGGTCGGGCTTGGGTAGTACCTGGATGGGAGACAGCCTGAAAAGTTTTCAAAGCTTCATGTTTTCAACGTTTTCAAAGTTTGAGTTTTCAAAGTTTTCAAAGTTTGAGTTTTTAAAGTTTTCAAAGTTTAATTTTTCAAAGCTTTCAAAATTTGATTTTTAAAAGTTATCAAAGTTTAATTTTTTAAAGTTTTCAAAGTTTAATTTTTTCAACGTTTTCAACGTTTTCAAATTTTTATGTTTTTCAACGTTTTCAAGGTTTGATTTTTCAAAGTTTTCAAAGTTTAATTTTTCAGTTTTCAGTTTCATTTTTCCACAGTGCCGCTGACAATTCAAGAAGCCGAAAAGTGCTGCTGTTCATCGCCTACGGCCACACCCCCCTGAAAGTGCCTGATCTTGTCTGATCTCAGAAGCGATACAGGGTCGGGCCTGGTTAGTAGGCTTTGCCAATTTTTCAAAGTTTTCAACTTTATTTGGCCACAGCATCGCCGACAAGTCATGGAGCCAAAAGGTGCTGCTGTTCATTGCCTATGGCCACAACACTCTGAAAGCACCTGCTCTCGTCTGATATCTGAAGCGATACAGGGTCGGGCCTCGGTAGTACCTGGATGGGAGACAGCCTGAGAAGTTTTCGAAGCTTCATTTTTTCAAGGTTTGATTTTTCAAAGTTTTCAACGTTTTCAAAGTTTGAGTTTTCAAAGTTTAATTTTTCAAAGTTTTCAAATTTTAATTTTTCAAAGAGTTTTCTCAAGTTTAATTTTTTTCAAAGTATTCAACGTTTTCAAAGTTTGATTTTTCAAAGTTTTCAAAGTTTAATTTTTTCAACGTTTTCAACATTTTCAAGGTTTGATTTTTCAAAGTTTTCAAAGTTTAATTTTTCAGTTTTCAGTTCATTTTTCCACAGTGCCGCTGACAAGTCAAGAAGCCGAAAAGTGCTGCTGTTCATTTCCTACGGCCACACCACCCTGAAAGTGCCTGATCTCGTCTGATCTCAGAAGCGATACAGGGACGGGCCTGGTTAGTACCTGGATGGGAGACTGCCTGGGAATACAAGGTGTCGTAGGCTTTGCCAATTTTTCAAAGTTTTCAATTTATTTTTGCCACATCATCGCCGACAAGTCATGGAGCCAAAAGGTGCTGCTTATCATCGCTTACGGCCACACCACCCTGAAAGTGCCTGATCTCGTCTGATCTCAGAAGCAATACAGGGTCGGGCCTGGTTAGTACCTGGATGGGAGACTGCCTGGGAATACAAGGTGTCGTAGGCTTTGCCAATTTTTCAAAGTTTTCAATTTATTTTTGCCACAGCATCGCCGACAAGTCATGGAGCCAAAAGGTGCTGCTGTTCATTGCCTACGGCCACACCACCCTGAAAGTGCCTGATCTCGTCTGATCTCAGAAGCAATACAGGGTTGGGCCTGGTTAGTACCTGGATGGGAGACCGCCTGGGAATACAAGGTGTCATAGGCTTTGCCAATTTTTCAACGTTTTCAATTTATTTTTGCCACAGCATCGCCGACAAGTCATGGAGCCAAAAGGTGCTGCTGTTCATCGCCTATGGCCACACTACCCTGAAAGCGCCTGCTCTTGTCTGATCTCAGAAGCAATACAGGGTCGGGCCTGGTTAGTACCTGGATGGGAGACTGCCTGGGAATACAAGGTGTCGTAGGCTTTGCCAATTTTTCAAAGTTTTCAATTTATTTTTGCCACAGCATCGCCGACAAGTCATGGAGCCAAAAGGTGCTGCTGTTCATCGCCTACGGCCACACCACCCTGAAAGTGCCTGATCTCGTCTGATCTCAGAAGCAATACAGGGTTGGGCCTGGTTAGTACCTGGATGGGAGACCGCCTGGGAATACAAGGTGTCATAGGCTTTGCCAATTTTTCAACGTTTTCAATTTATTTTTGCCACAGCATCGCCGACAAGTCATGGAGCCAAAAGGTGCTGCTGTTCATCGCCTATGGCCACACTACCCTGAAAGCGCCTGCTCTTGTCTGATATCTGAAGCAATACAGGGTCAGGCCTGGGTAGTACTTGAATGGGACACAGCCTGAGAAGTTTTCAAAGCTTCCTTTTTTCAACTTTTTCAAGGTTTGATTTTTTAAAGTTTTCAACGTTTTCAAAGTTTAAGTTTTCAAAGTTTGAGTTTTCAAAGTTTTCAAAGTTTCATTTTTCAGTTTTCAGTTTCATTTTTCCACAGTGCCGCTGACAAGTCAAGAAGCTGAAAAGTGCTGCTGTTCATCGCCTATGGCCACACCACCCTGAAAGCGGTAGAGGGTCGGGCCTGGGTAGTACATGGATGGGAGACAGCCTGAGAAGTTTTCAAAGTTTCATGTATTCAACTTTTTCAAGGTTTTCAAAGTTTTCAAAGTTTGAGTTTTCAAAGTTTTCAAAGTTTAATTTTTCAAAGTTTTCAAATTTAAATTTTTTCAAAGTTTTCAAAGTTTTCAAAATTTGATTTTTAAAAGTTTTCAAAGTTTAATTTTTTCAAAGTCTTTAACGTTTTCAAAGTTTGATTTTTCAAAGTTTCATTTTTTCAACGTTTTCAAGGTCTTCAAGATTTGATTTTTCAAAGTTTTCAAAGTTTCATTTTTCAGTTTTCAGTTTTCAGTTTAATTTTTCCACAGTGCCACTGACAAGTCAAGAAGCCGAAACGTGCTGCTGTTCATCGCTTACGGCCACACCACCCTGAAAATATCTGATCTCAGAAGTGATACAGGGTCGGGCCTGGTTAGTACCTGGATGGTAGACCGCCTGGGAATACCAGGTGTTGTAGGCTTTGCCAATTTTTCAAAGTTTTCAACTTTATTTTGCCACAGCATCGCCGACAAGTCATGGAGCCAAAAGGTGCTGTTGTTCATCGTCTATGGCCACACCACCCTAAAAGCGCTTGCTCTAGTCTGATATCTGAAGCGATACAGGGTCAGGCCTGGGTAGTACTTGAATGGGAGACAGCCTGAGAAGTTTTCAAAGCTTTGTTTTTTCAACGTTTGATGTTTCAAAGTTTTCAAATTTTAATTTTTCAAAGTTTTCAAATTTTAATGTTTTTCAAAGTTTTCAACGTTTTCAAAATTAGATTTTTCAAAGTTTTTAAAGTTTCAGTTTTTCAGTTTTCAAAGTTAAATTTTTCCACAGTGCCGCTGACAAGTGATACAGGGTCGGGCTTGGGTAGTACCTGGATGGGAGACAGCCTGAAAAGTTTTCAAAGCTTCCTTTTTTCAACTTTTTCAAGGTTTGATTTTTCAAAGTTTTCAACGTTTTCAAAGTTTAAGTTTTCAAAGTTTGAGTTTTCAAAGTTTTCAAAGTTTAATTTTTCAAAGTTTTCAAAGTTTCATTTTTCAGTTTTCAGTTTCATTTTTCCACAGTGCCGCTGACAAGTCAAGAAGCTGAAAAGTGCTGCTGTTCATCGCCTACGGCCACACCACCCTGAAAGCGGTAGAGGGTCGGGCCTGGGTAGTACATGGATGGGAGACAGCCTGAGAAGTTTTCAAAGTTTCATGTTTTCAACTTTTTCAAGGTTTTCAAAGTTTTCAAAGTTTTCAAAGTTTTCAAAGTTTTCAAAGTTTTCAAAGTTTGAGTTTTCAAAGTTTTCAAAGTTTAATTTTTCAGTTTTCAAATTTAAATTTTTTCAAAGTTTTCAAAGTTTTCAAAATTTGATTTTTAAAAGTTTTCAAAGTTTAATTTTTCAAAGTTTTCAAAGTTTAATTTTTTCAAAGTCTTTAACGTTTTCAAAGTTTGATTTTTCAAAGTTTAATTTTTTCAACATTTTCAAGGTCTTCAAGATTTGATTTTTCAAAGTTTTCAAAGTTTCATTTTTCAGTTTTCAGTTTTCAGTTTAATTTTTCCACAGTGCCACTGACAAGTCAAGAAGCCGAAAAGTGCTGCTGTTCATCGCTTACGGCCACACCACCCTGAAAATATCTGATCTCAGAAGTGATACAGGGTCGGGCCTGGTTAGTACCTGGATGGTAGACCGCCTGGGAATACAAGGTGTCGTAGGCTTTGCCAATTTTTCAAAGTTTTCAATTTATTTTTGCCACAGCATCGCCGACAAGTCATGGAGCCAAAAGGTGCTGCTGTTCATCGCCTACGGCCACACCACCCTGAAAGTGCCTGATCTCGTCTGATCTCAGAAGCAATACAGGGTTGGGCCTGGTTAGTACCTGGATGGGAGACCGCCTGGGAATACAAGGTGTCATAGGCTTTGCCAATTTTTCAACGTTTTCAATTTATTTTTGCCACAGCATCGCCGACAAGTCATGGAGCCAAAAGGTGCTGCTGTTCATCGCCTATGGCCACACTACCCTGAAAGCGCCTGCTCTTGTCTGATATCTGAAGCAATACAGGGTCAGGCCTGGGTAGTACTTGAATGGGACACAGCCTGAGAAGTTTTCAAAGCTTCCTTTTTTCAACTTTTTCAAGGTTTGATTTTTTAAAGTTTTCAACGTTTTCAAAGTTTAAGTTTTCAAAGTTTGAGTTTTCAAAGTTTTCAAAGTTTCATTTTTCAGTTTTCAGTTTCATTTTTCCACAGTGCCGCTGACAAGTCAAGAAGCTGAAAAGTGCTGCTGTTCATCGCCTATGGCCACACCACCCTGAAAGCGGTAGAGGGTCGGGCCTGGGTAGTACATGGATGGGAGACAGCCTGAGAAGTTTTCAAAGTTTCATGTTTTCAACTTTTTCAAGGTTTTCAAAGTTTTCAAAGTTTGAGTTTTCAAAGTTTTCAAAGTTTCATTTTTCAGTTTTCAGTTTCATTTTTCCACAGTGCCACTGACAAGTCAAGAAGCCGAAAAGTGCTGCTGTTCATCGCTTACGGCCACACCACCCTGAAAATATCTGATCTCAGAAGTGATACAGGGTCGGGCCTGGTTAGTACCTGGATGGTAGACCGCCTGGGAATACCAGGTGTCGTAGGCTTTGCCAATTTTTCAAAGTTTTCAACTTTATTTTGCCACAGCATCGCCGACAAGTCATGGAGCCAAAAGGTGCTGTTGTTCATCGCCTATGGCCACACTACCCTAAAAGCGCTTGCTCTAGTCTGATATCTGAAGCGATACAGGGTCAGGCCTGGGTAGTACTTGAATGGGAGACAGCCTGAGAAGTTTTCAAAGCTTTGTTTTTTCAACGTTTGATGTTTCAAAGTTTTCAAATTTTAATTTTTCAAAGTTTTCAAATTTTAATGTTTTTCAAAGTTTTCAACGTTTTCAAAATTAGATTTTTCAAAGTTTTTAAAGTTTCAGTTTTTCAGTTTTCAAAGTTAAATTTTTCCACAGTGCTGCTGACAAGTGATACAGGGTCGGGCTTGGGTAGTACCTGGATGGGAGACAGCCTGAAAAGTTTTCAAAGCTTCATGTTTTCAACGTTTTCAAAGTTTTCAAAGTTTGAGTTTTTAAAGTTTTCAAAGTTTAATTTTTCAAAGCTTTCAAAATTTGATTTTTAAAAGTTATCAAAGTTTAATTTTTTAAAGTTTTCAAAGTTTAATTTTTTCAATGTTTTCAACGTTTTCAATGTTTTCAAATTTTTATGTTTTTCAAAGTTTTCAAGGTTTGATTTTTCAAAGTTTTCAAAGTTTTCAGTTTCATTTTTCCACAGTACCGCTGACAATTCAAGAAGCCGAAAAGTGCTGCTGTTCATCGCCTACGGCCACACCCCCTGAAAGTGCCTGATCTTGTCTGATCTCAGAAGCGATACAGGGTCGGGCCTGGTTAGTAGGCTTTGCCAATTTTTCAAAGTTTTCAACTTTATTTGGCCACAGCATCGCCGACAAGTCATGGAGCCAAAAGGTGCTGCTGTTCATTGCCTATGGCCACAACACTCTGAAAGCACCTGCTCTCGTCTGATATCTGAAGCGATACAGGGTCGGGCCTGGGTAGTACCTGGATGGGAGACAGCCTGAAAAGTTTTCGAAGCTTCATTTTTTCAAGGTTTGATTTTTCAAAGTTTTCAACGTTTTCAAAGTTTGAGTTTTCAAAGTTTAATTTTTCAAAGTTTTCAAATTTTAATTTTTCAAAGAGTTTTCTCAAGTTTAATTTTTTCAAAGTATTCAACGTTTTCAAAGTTTGATTTTTCAAAGTTTTCAAAGTTTAATTTTTTCAACGTTTTCAACATTTTCAAGGTTTGATTTTTCAAAGTTTTCAAAGTTTAATTTTTCAGTTTTCAGTTTCATTTTTCCACAGTGCCGCTGACAAGTCAAGAAGCCGAAAAGTGCTGCTGTTCAGTTCCTACGGCCACACCACCCTGAAAGTGCCTGATCTCGTCTGATCTCAGAAGCGATACAGGGTCGGGCCTGGTTAGTACCTGGATGGGAGACTGCCTGTGAATACAAGGTGTCGTAGGCTTTGCCAATTTTTCAAAGTTTTCAATTTATTTTTGCCACATCATCGCCGACAAGTCATGGAGCCAAAAGGTGCTGCTGTTCATCGCCTACGGCCACACCACCCTGAAAGTGCCTGATCTCGTCTGATCTCAGAAGCAATACAGGGCCGGGCCTGGTTAGTACCTGGATGGGAGACCGCCTGGGAATACAAGGTGTCATAGGCTT
This sequence comes from Xenopus laevis, assembly GCF_017654675.1. Taxonomy (NCBI): domain Eukaryota; kingdom Metazoa; phylum Chordata; class Amphibia; order Anura; family Pipidae; genus Xenopus; species Xenopus laevis. The sequence continues at coordinate 190,011,640 of NC_054373.1, forward strand.
TGCCAATTTTTCAAAGTTTTCAATTTATTTTTGCCACAGCATCGCCGACAAGTCATGGAGCCAAAAGGTGCTGCTGTTCATCGCCTATGGCCACACTACCCTGAAAGCGCCTGCTCTTGTCTGATATCTGAAGCAATACAGGGTCAGGCCTGGGTAGTACTTGAATGGGACACAGCCTGAGAAGTTTTCAAAGCTTCCTTTTTTCAACTTTTTCAAGGTTTGATTATTCAAAGTTTTCAACGTTTTCAAAGTTTAAGTTTTCAAAGTTTGAGTTTTCAAAGTTTTCAAAGTTTAATTTTTCAAAGTTTTCAAAGTTTCATTTTTCAGTTTTCAGTTTCATTTTTCCACAGTGCCCTGACAAGTCAAGAAGCTGAAAAGTGCTGCTGTTCATCGCCTACGGCCACACCACCCTGAAAGCGGTAGAGGGTCGGGCCTGGGTAGTACATGGATGGGAGACAGCCTGAGAAGTTTTCAAAGTTTCATGTTTTCAACTTTTTCAAGGTTTTCAAAGTTTTCAGTTTTCAAAGTTTTCAAAGTTTTCAAAGTTTAATTTTTCAAAGTTTTCAAATTTAAATTTTTTCAGTTTTCAAAGTTTTCAAAATTTGATTTTTAAAAGTTTTCAAAGTTTTCAAAGTTTTCAAAGTTTTCAAAGTTTAATTTTTCAAAGTTTTCAAAGTTTAATTTTTTCAAAGTCTTTAACGTTTTCAAAGTTTGATTTTTCAAAGTTTAATTTTTTCAACGTTTTCAAGGTCTTCAAGATTTGATTTTTCAAAGTTTTCAAAGTTTCATTTTTCAGTTTTCAGTTTAATTTTTCCACAGTGCCACTGACAAGTCAAGAAGCCGAAAAGTGCTGCTGTTCATCGCTTACGGCCACACCACCCTGAAAATATCTGATCTCAGAAGTGATACAGGGTCGGGCCTGGTTAGTACCTGGATGGTAGACCGCCTGGGAATACCAGGTGTCGTAGGCTTTGCCAATTTTTCAAAGTTTTCAACTTTATTTTGCCACAGCATCGCCGACAAGTCATGGAGCCAAAAGGTGCTGTTGTTCATCGCCTATGGCCACACCACCCTAAAAGTGCTTGCTCTAGTCTGATATCTGAAGCGATACAGGGTCAGGCCTGGGTAGTACTTGAATGGGAGACAGCCTGAGAAGTTTTCAAAGCTTTGTTTTTTCAACGTTTGATGTTTCAAAGTTTTCAAATTTTAATTTTTCAAAGTTTTCAAATTTTAATGTTTTTCAAAGTTTTCAACGTTTTCAAAATTAGATTTTTCAAAGTTTTTAAAGTTTCAGTTTTTCAGTTTTCAAAGTTAAATTTTTCCACAGTGCCGCTTACAAGTGATACAGGGTCGGGCTTGGGTAGTACCTGGATGGGAGACAGCCTGAAAAGTTTTCAAAGCTTCATGTTTTCAACGTTTTCAAAGTTTGAGTTTTCAAAGTTTTCAAAGTTTGAGTTTTTAAAGTTTTCAAAGTTTAATTTTTCAAAGCTTTCAAAATTTGATTTTTAAAGGTTATCAAAGTTTAATTTTTTAAAGTTTTCAAAGTTTAATTTTTTCAACGTTTTCAACGTTTTCAATGTTTTCAAATTTTTATGTTTTTCAACGTTTTCAAGGTTTGATTTTTCAAAGTTTTCAAAGTTTAATTTTTCAGTTTTCAGTTTCATTTTTCCACAGTGCCGCTGACAATTCAAGAAGCCGAAAAGTGCTGCTGTTCATCGCCTACGGCCACACCCCCCTGAAAGTGCCTGATCTTGTCTGATCTCAGAAGCGATACAGGGTCGGGCCTGGTTAGTAGGCTTTGCCAATTTTTCAAAGTTTTCAACTTTATTTGGCCACAGCATCGCCGACAAGTCATGGAGCCAAAAGGTGCTGCTGTTCATTGCCTATGGCCACAACACTCTGAAAGCACCTGCTCTCGTCTGATATCTGAAGCGAAACAGGGTCGGGCCTGGGTAGTACCTGGATGGGAGACAGCCTGAAAAGTTTTCGAAGCTAAATTTTTTCAAGGTTTGATTTTTCAAAGTTTTCAACGTTTTCAAAGTTTGAGTTTTCAAAGTTTTCAAAGTTTAATTTTTCAAAGTTTTCAAAGTTTAATTTTTCAGTTTTCAGTTTCATTTTTCCACAGTGCCGCTGACAATTCAAGAAGCCGAAAAGTGCTGCTGTTCATCGCCTACGGCCACACCCCCCTGAAAGTGCCTGATCTTGTCTGATCTCAGAAGCGATACAGGGTCGGGCCTGGTTAGTAGGCTTTGCCAATTTTTCAAAGTTTTCAACTTTATTTGGCCACAGCATCGCCGACAAGTCATGGAGCCAAAAGGTGCTGCTGTTCATTGCCTATGGCCATAACACTCTGAAAGCACCTGCTCTCGTCTGATATCTGAAGCGATACAGGGTCGGGCCTGGGTAGTACCTGGATGGGAGACAGCCTGAAAAGTTTTCGAAGCTAAATTTTTTCAAGGTTTGATTTTTCAAAGTTTTCAACGTTTTCAAAGTTTGAGTTTTCAAAGTTTAATTTTTCAAAGTTTTCAAATTTTAATTTTTCAAAGAGTTTTCTCAAGTTTAATTTTTTCAAAGTATTCAACGTTTTCAAAGTTTGATTTTTCAAAGTTTTCAAAGTTTAATTTTTTCAACGTTTTCAACATTTTCAAGGTTTGATTTTTCAAAGTTTTCAAAGTTTAATTTTTCAGTTTTCAGTTTCATTTTTCCACAGTGCCGCTGACAAGTCAAGAAGCCGAAAAGTGCTGCTGTTCTTTTCCTACGGCCACACCACCCTGAAAGTGCCTGATCTCGTCTGATCTCAGAAGCGATACAGGGTCGGGCCTGGTTAGTACCTGGATGGGAGACTGCCTGGGAATACAAGGTGTCGTAGGCTTTGCCAATTTTTCAAAGTTTTCAATTTATTTTTGCCACATCATCGCCGACAAGTCATGGAGCCAAAAGGTGCTGCTGTTCATCGCCTACGGCCACACCACCCTGAAAGTGCCTGATCTCGTCTGATCTCAGAAGCAATACAGGGTCGGGCCTGGTTAGTACCTGGATGGGAGACCGCCTGGGAATACAAGTTGTCATAGGCTTTGCCAATTTTTCAACGTTTTCAATTTATTTTTGCCACAGCATCGCCGACAAGTCATGGAGCCAAAAGGTGCTGCTGTTCATCGCCTATGGCCACACTACCCTGAAAGCGCCTGCTCTTGTCTGATATCTGAAGCAATACAGGGTCAGGCCTGGGTAGTACTTGAATGGGACACAGCCTGAGAAGTTTTCAAAGCTTCCTTTTTTCAACTTTTTCAAGGTTTGATTATTCAAAGTTTTCAACGTTTTCAAAGTTTAAGTTTTCAAAGTTTGAGTTTTCAAAGTTTTCAAAGTTTAATTTTTCAAAGTTTTCAAAGTTTCATTTTTCAGTTTTCAGTTTCATTTTTCCACAGTGCCGCTGACAAGTCAAGAAGCTGAAAAGTGCTGCTGTTCATCGCCTACGGCCACACCACCCTGAAAGCGGTAGAGGGTCGGGCCTGGGTAGTACATGGATGGGAGACAGCCTGAGAAGTTTTCGAAGCTTCATTTTTTCAAGGTTTGATTTTTCAAAGTTTTCAACGTTTTCAAAGTTTGAGTTTTCAAAGTTTAATTTTTCAAAGTTTTCAAATTTTAATTTTTCAAAGAGTTTTCTCAAGTTTAATTTTTTCAAAGTATTCAACGTTTTCAAAGTTTGATTTTTCAAAGTTTTCAAAGTTTAATTTTTTCAACGTTTTCAACATTTTCAAGGTTTGATTTTTCAAAGTTTTCAAAGTTTAATTTTTCAGTTTTCAGTTTCATTTTTCCACAGTGCCGCTGACAAGTCAAGAAGCCGAAAAGTGCTGCTGTTCATTTCCTACGGCCACACCACCCTGAAAGTGTCTGATCTCAGAAGCGATACAGGGTCGGGCCTGGTTAGTACCTGGATGGGAGACTGCCTGGGAATACAAGGTGTCGTAGGCTTTGCCAATTTTTCAAAGTTTTCAATTTATTTTTGCCACATCATCGCCGACAAGTCATGGAGCCAAAAGGTGCTGCTGTTCATCGCCTACGGCCACACCACCCTGAAAGTGCCTGATCTCGTCTGATCGCAGAAGCAATACAGGGTTGGGCCTGGTTAGTACCTGGATGGGAGACCGCCTGGGAATACAAGGTGTCATAGGCTTTGCCAATTTTTCAAAGTTTTCAATTTATTTTTGCCACAGCATCGCCGACAAGTCATGGAGCCAAAAGGTGCTGCTGTTCATCGCCTATGGCCACACTACCCTGAAAGCGCCTGCTCCTGTCTGATATCTGAAGCAATACAGGGTCAGGCCTGGGTAGTACTTGAATGGGACACAGCCTGAGAAGTTTTCAAAGCTTCCTTTTTTCAACTTTTTCAAGGTTTGATTATTCAAAGTTTTCAACGTTTTCAAAGTTTAAGTTTTCAAAGTTTGAGTTTTCAAAGTTTTCAAAGTTTAATTTTTCAAAGTTTTCAAAGTTTCATTTTTCAGTTTTCAGTTTCATTTTTCCACAGTGCCGCTGACAAGTCAAGAAGCTGAAAAGTGCTGCTGTTCATCGCCTACGGCCACACCACCCTGAAAGCGGTAGAGGGTCGGGCCTGGGTAGTACATGGATGGGAGACAGCCTGAGAAGTTTTCAAAGTTTCATGTTTTCAACTTTTTCAAGGTTTTCAAAGTTTTCAAAGTTTTCAAAGTTTTCAAAGTTTGAGTTTTCAAAGTTTTCAAAGTTTAATTTTTCAAAGTTTTCAAAGTTTCATTTTTCAGTTTTCAGTTTCATTTTTCCACAGTGCCGCTGACAAGTCAAGAAGCTGAAAAGTGCTGCTGTTCATCGCCTACGGCCACACCACCCTGAAAGCGGTAGAGGGTCGGGCCTGGGTAGTACATGGGTGGGAGACAGCCTGAGAAGTTTTCAAAGTTTCATGTTTTCAACTTTTTCAAGGTTTTCAAAGTTTTCAAAGTTTTCAAAGTTTTCAAAGTTTTCAAAGTTTGAGTTTTCAAAGTTTTCAAAGTTTAATTTTTCAAAGTTTTCAAATTTAAATTTTTTTCAAAGTTTTCAAAGTTTTCAAAATTTGATTTTTAAAAGTTTTCAAAGTTTAATTTTTCAAAGTTTTCAAAGTTTAATTTTTTCAAAGTCTTTAACGTTTTCAAAGTTTGATTTTTCAAAGTTTCATTTTTTCAACGTTTTCAAGGTCTTCAAGATTTGATTTTTCAAAGTTTTCAAAGTTTCATTTTTCAGTTTTCAGTTTAATTTTTCCACAGTGCCACTGACAAGTCAAGAAGCCGAAACGTGCTGCTGTTCATCGCTTACGGCCACACCACCCTGAAAATATCTGATTTCAGAAGTGATACAGGGTCGGGCCTGGTTAGTACCTGGATGGTAGACCGCCTGGGAATACCAGGTGTCGTAGGCTTTGCCAATTTTTCAAAGTTTTCAACTTTATTTTGCCACAGCATCGCCGACAAGTCATGGAGCCAAAAGGTGCTGTTGTTCATCGCCTATGGCCACACCACCCTAAAAGCGCTTGCTCTAGTCTGATATCTGAAGCGATACAGGGTCAGGCCTGGGTAGTACTTGAATGGGAGACAGCCTGAGAAGTTTTCAAAGCTTCGTTTTTTCAACTTTTTCAACGTTTGATGTTTCAAAGTTTTCAAATTTTAATTTTTCAAAGTTTTCAAATTTTAATGTTTTTCAAAGTTTTCAACGTTTTCAAAATTAGATGTTTCAAAGTTTTTAAAGTTTCAGTTTTTCAGTTTTCAAAGTTAAATTTTTCCACAGTGCCGCTGACAAGTGATACAGGGTCGGGCTTGGGTAGTACCTGGATGGGAGACAGCCTGAAAAGTTTTCAAAGCTTCCTTTTTTCAACTTTTTCAAGGTTTGATTTTTCAAAGTTTTCAACGTTTTCAACGTTTTCAAAGTTTAAGTTTTCAACGTTTGAGTTTTCAAAGTTTTCAAAGTTTAATTTTTCAAAGTTTTCAAAGTTTCATTTTTCAGTTTTCAGTTTCATTTTTCCACAGTGCCGCTGACAAGTCAAGAAGCTGAAAAGTGCTGCTGTTCATCGCCTACGGCCACACCACCCTGAAAGCGGTAGAGGGTCGGGCCTGGGTAGTACATGGATGGGAGACAGCCTGAGAAGTTTTCAAAGTTTCATGTTTTCAACTTTTTCAAGGTTTTCAAAGTTTTCAAAGTTTTCAAAGTTTGAGTTTTCAAAGTTTTCAAAGTTTAATTTTTCAGTTTTCAAATTTAAATTTTTTCAAAGTTTTCAAAGTTTTCAAAATTTGATTTTTAAAAGTTTTCAAAGTTTAATTTTTCAAAGTTTTCAAAGTTTAATTTTTTCAAAGTCTTTAACGTTTTCAAAGTTTGATTTTTCAAAGTTTAATTTTTTCAACGTTTTCAAGGTCTTCAAGATTTGATTTTTCAAAGTTTTCAAAGTTTCATTTTTCAGTTTTCAGTTTTCAGTTTAATTTTTCCACAGTGCCACTGACAAGTCAAGAAGCCGAAAACTGCTGCTGTTCATCGCTTACGGCCACACCACCCTGAAAATATCTGATCTCAGAAGTGATACAGGGTCAGGCCTGGTTAGTACCTGGATGGTAGACCCCCTGGGAATACCAGGTGTCGTAGGCTTTGCCAATTTTTCAAAGTTTTCAACTTTATTTTGCCACAGCATCGCCGACAAGTCATTGAGCCAAAAGGTGCTGTTGTTCATCGCCTATGGCCACACCACCCTAAAAGCGCTTGCTCTAGTCTGATATCTGAAGTGATACAGGGTCAGGCCTGGGTAGTACTTGAATGGGAGACAGCCTGAGAAGTTTTCAAAGCTTTGTTTTTTCAACGTTTGATGTTTCAAAGTTTTCAAATTTTAATTTTTCAAAGTTTTCAAATTTTAATGTTTTTCAAAGTTTTCAACGTTTTCAAAATTAGATTTTTCAAAGTTTTTAAAGTTTCAGTTTTTCAGTTTTCAAAGTTAAATTTTTCCACAGTGCTGCTGACAAGTGATACAGGGTCGGGCTTGGGTAGTACCTGGATGGGAGACAGCCTGAAAAGTTTTCAAAGCTTCATGTTTTCAACGTTTTCAAAGTTTTCAAAGTTTGAGTTTTTAAAGTTTTCAAAGTTTAATTTTTCAAAGCTTTCAAAATTTGATTTTTAAAAGTTATCAAAGTTTAATTTTTTAAAGTTTTCAAAGTTTAATTTTTTCAACGTTTTCAACGTTTTCAATGTTTTCAAATTTTTATGTTTTTCAAAGTTTTCAACGTTTTCAAGGTTTGATTTTTCAAAGTTTTCAAAGTTTTCAGTTTCATTTTCCACAGTACCGCTGACAATTCAAGAAGCCGAAAAGTGCTGCTGTTCATCGCCTACGGCCACACCCCCTGAAAGTGCCTGATCTTGTCTGATCTCAGAAGCGATACAGGGTCGGGCCTGGTTAGTAGGCTTTGCCAATTTTTCAAAGTTTTCAACTTTATTTGGCCACAGCATCGCCGACAAGTCATGGAGCCAAAAGGTGCTGCTGCTCATTGCCTATGGCCACAACACTCTGAAAGCACCTGCTCTCGTCTGATATCTGAAGCGATACAGGGTCGGGCCTGGGTAGTACCTGGATGGGAGACAGCCTGAAAAGTTTTCGAAGCTTCATTTTTTCAAGGTTTGATTTTTCAAAGTTTTCAACGTTTTCAAAGTTTGAGTTTTCAAAGTTTAATTTTTCAAAGTTTTCAAATTTTAATTTTTCAAAGAGTTTTCTCAAGTTTAATTTTTTCAAAGTATTCAACGTTTTCAAAGTTTGATTTTTCAAAGTTTTCAAAGTTTAATTTTTTCAACGTTTTCAACATTTTCAAGGTTTGATTTTTCAAAGTTTTCAAAGTTTAATTTTTCAGTTTTCAGTTTCATTTTTCCACAGTGCCGCTGACAAGTCAAGAAGCCGAAAAGTGCTGCTGTTCATTTCTTACGGCCACACCACCCTGAAAGTGCCTGATCTCGTCTGATCTCAGAAGCGATACAGGGTCGGGCCTGGTTAGTACCTGGATGGGAGACTGCCTGGGAATACAAGGTGTCGTAGGCTTTGCCAATTTTTCAAAGTTTTCAATTTATTTTTGCCACATCATCGCCGACAAGTCATGGAGCCAAAAGGTGCTGCTGTTCATCGCCTACGGCCACACCACCCTGAAAGTGCCTGATCTCGTCTGATCTCAGAAGCAATACAGGGTCGGGCCTGGTTAGTACCTGGATGGGAGACCGCCTGGGAATACAAGGTGTCATAGGCTTTGCCAATTTTTCAAAGTTTTCAATTTATTTTTGCCACAGCATCGCCGACAAGTCATGGAGCCAAAAGGTGCTGCTGTTCATCACCTATGGCCACACTACCCTGAAAGCGCCTGCTCTTGTCTGATATCTGAAGCAATACAGGGTCAGGCCTGGGTAGTACTTGAATGGGACACAGCCTGAGAAGTTTTCAAAGCTTCCTTTTTTCAACTTTTTCAAGGTTTGATTATTCAAAGTTTTCAACGTTTTCAAAGTTTAAGTTTTCAAAGTTTGAGTTTTCAAAGTTTTCAAAGTTTAATTTTTCAAAGTTTTCAAAGTTTCATTTTTCAGTTTTCAGTTTCATTTTTCCACAGTGCCGCTGACAAGTCAAGAAGCTGAAAAGTGCTGCTGTTCATCGCTTACGGCCACACCACCCTGAAAGCGGTAGAGGGTCGGGCCTGGGTAGTACATGGATGGGAGACAGCCTGAGAAGTTTTCGAAGCTTCATTTTTTCAAGGTTTGATTTTTCAAAGTTTTCAACGTTTTCAAAGTTTGAGTTTTCAAAGTTTAATTTTTCAAAGTTTTCAAATTTTAATTTTTCAAAGAGTTTTCTCAAGTTTAATTTTTTCAAAGTATTCAACGTTTTCAAAGTTTGATTTTTCAAAGTTTTCAAAGTTTAATTTTTTCAACGTTTTCAAAATTTTCAAGGTTTGATTTTTTCAAAGTTTTCAAAGTTTAATTTTTCAGTTTTCAGTTTCATTTTTCCACAGTGCCGCTGACAAGTCAAGAAGCCGAAAAGTGCTGCTGTTCATTTCCTACGGCCACACCACCCTGAAAGTGCCTGATCTCGTCTGATCTCAGAAGCGATACAGGGTCGGGCCTGGTTAGTACCTGGATGGGAGACTGCCTGGGAATACAAGGTGTCGTAGGCTTTGCCAATTTTTCAAAGTTTTCAATTTATTTTTGCCACATCATCGCCGACAAGTCATGGAGCCAAAAGGTGCTGCTGTTCATCGCCTACGGCCACACCACCCTGAAAGTGCCTGATCTCGTCTGATCTCAGAAGCAATACAGGGTCGGGCCTGGTTAGTACCTGGATGGGAGACCGCCTGGGAATACAAGGTGTCATAGGCTTTGCCAATTTTTCAAAGTTTTCAATTTATTTTTGCCACAGCATCGCCGACAAGTCATGGAGCCAAAAGGTGCTGCTGTTCATCGCCTATGGCCACACTACCCTGAAAGCGCCTGCTCTTGTCTGATATCTGAAGCAATACAGGGTCAGGCCTGGGTAGTACTTGAATGGGACACAGCCTGAGAAGTTTTCAAAGCTTCCTTTTTTCAACTTTTTCAAGGTTTGATTATTCAAAGTTTTCAACGTTTTCAAAGTTTAAGTTTTCAAAGTTTGAGTTTTCAAAGTTTTCAAAGTTTAATTTTTCAAAGTTTTCAAAGTTTCATTTTTCAGTTTTCAGTTTCATTTTTCCACAGTGCCGCTGACAAGTCAAGAAGCTGAAAGTGCTGCTGTTCATCGCCTATGGCCACACCACCCTGAAAGCGGTAGAGGGTCTGGCCTGGGTAGTACATGGATGGGAGACAGCCTGAGAAGTTTTCAAAGTTTCATGTTTTCAACTTTTTCAAGGTTTTCAAAGTTTTCAAAGTTTAATTTTTCAAAGTTTTCAAATTTAAATTTTTTCAAAGTTTTCAAAGTTTTCAAAATTTGATTTTTAAAAGTTTTCAAAGTTTAATTTTTCAAAGTTTTCAAAGTTTAATTTTTTCAAAGTCTTTAACGTTTTCAAAGTTTGATTTTTCAAAGTTTCATTTTTTCAACGTTTTCAAGGTCTTCAAGATTTGATTTTTCAAAGTTTTCAAAGTTTCATTTTTCAGTTTTCAGTTTTCAGTTTAATTTTTCCACAGTGCCACTGACAAGTCAAGAAGCCGAAACGTGCTGCTGTTCATCGCTTACGGCCACACCACCCTGAAAATATCTGATCTCAGAAGTGATACAGGGTCGGGCCTGGTTAGTACCTGGATGGTAGACCGCCTGGGAATACCAGGTGTTGTAGGCTTTGCCAATTTTTCAAAGTTTTCAACTTTATTTTGCCACAGCATCGCCGACAAGTCATGGAGCCAAAAGGTGCTGTTGTTCATCGCCTATGGCCACACCACCCTAAAAGCGCTTGCTCTAGTCTGATATCTGAAGCGATACAGGGTCAGGCCTGGGTAGTACTTGAATGGGAGACAGCCTGAGAAGTTTTCAAAGCTTTGTTTTTTCAACTTTTTCAACGTTTGATGTTTCAAAGTTTTCAAATTTTAATTTTTCAAAGTTTTCAAATTTTAATGTTTTTCAAAGTTTTCAACGTTTTCAAAATTAGATGTTTCAAAGTTTTTAAAGTTTCAGTTTTTCAGTTTTCAAAGTTAAATTTTTCCACAGTGCCGCTGACAAGTGATACAGGGTCGGGCTTGGGTAGTACCTGGATGGGAGACAGCCTGAAAAGTTTTCAAAGCTTCCTTTTTTCAACTTTTTCAAGGTTTGATTTTTCAAAGTTTTCAACGTTTTCAACGTTTTCAAAGTTTAAGTTTTCAACGTTTGAGTTTTCAAAGTTTTCAAAGTTTAATTTTTCAAAGTTTTCAAAGTTTCATTTTTCAGTTTTCAGTTTCATTTTTCCACAGTGCCGCTGACAAGTCAAGAAGCTGAAAAGTGCTGCTGTTCATCGCCTACGGCCACACCACCCTGAAAGCGGTAGAGGGTCGGGCCTGGGTAGTACATGGATGGGAGACAGCCTGAGAAGTTTTCAAAGTTTCATGTTTTCAACTTTTTCAAGGTTTTCAAAGTTTTCAAAGTTTTCAAAGTTTTCAAAGTTTTCAAAGTTTGAGTTTTCAAAGTTTTCAAAGTTTAATTTTTCAGTTTTCAAATTTAAATTTTTTCAAAGTTTTCAAAGTTTTCAAAATTTGATTTTTAAAAGTTTTCAAAGTTTAATTTTTCAAAGTTTTCAAAGTTTAATTTTTTCAAAGTCTTTAACGTTTTCAAAGTTTGATTTTTCAAAGTTTAATTTTTTCAACGTTTTCAAGGTCTTCAAGATTTGATTTTTCAAAGTTTTTAAAGTTTCATTTTTCAGTTTTCAGTTTTCAGTTTAATTTTTCCACAGTGCCACTGACAAGTCAAGAAGCCGAAAACTGCTGCTGTTCATCGCTTACGGCCACACCACCCTGAAAATATCTGATCTCAGAAGTGATACAGGGTCAGGCCTGGTTAGTACCTGGATGGTAGACCGCCTGGGAATACCAGGTGTCGTAGGCTTTGCCAATTTTTCAAAGTTTTCAACTTTATTTTGCCACAGCATCGCCGACAAGTCATTGAGCCAAAAGGTGCTGTTGTTCATCGCCTATGGCCACACCACCCTAAAAGCGCTTGCTCTAGTCTGATATCTGAAGTGATTCAGGGTCAGGCCTGGGTAGTACTTGAATGGGAGACAGCCTGAGAAGTTTTCAAAGCTTTGTTTTTTCAACGTTTGATGTTTCAAAGTTTTCAAATTTTAATTTTTCAAAGTTTTCAACGTTTTCAAAATTAGATTTTTCAAAGTTTTTAAAGTTTCAGTTTTTCAGTTTTCAAAGTTAAATTTTTCCACAGTGCTGCTGACAAGTGATACAGGGTCGGGCTTGGGTAGTACCTGGATGGGAGACAGCCTGAAAAGTTTTCAAAGCTTCATGTTTTCAACGTTTTCAAAGTTTTCAAAGTTTGAGTTTTTAAAGTTTTCAAAGTTTAATTTTTCAAAGCTTTCAAAATTTGATTTTTAAAAGTTATCAAAGTTTAATTTTTTAAAGTTTTCAAAGTTTAATTTTTTCAACGTTTTCAACGTTTTCAATGTTTTCAAATTTTTATGTTTTTCAAAGTTTTCAACGTTTTCAAGGTTTGATTTTTCAAAGTTTTCAAAGTTTTCAGTTTCATTTTTCCACAGTACCGCTGACAATTCAAGAAGCCGAAAAGTGCTGCTGTTCATCGCCTACGGCCACACCCCCTGAAAGTGCCTGATCTTGTCTGATCTCAGAAGCGATACAGGGTCGGGCCTGGTTAGTAGGCTTTGCCAATTTTTCAAAGTTTTCAACTTTATTTGGCCACAGCATCGCCGACAAGTCATGGAGCCAAAAGGTGCTGCTGCTCATTGCCTATGGCCACAACACTCTGAAAGCACCTGCTCTCGTCTGATATCTGAAGCGATACAGGGTCGGGCCTGGGTAGTACCTGGATGGGAGACAGCCTGAAAAGTTTTCGAAGCTTCATTTTTTCAAGGTTTGATTTTTCAAAGTTTTCAACGTTTTCAAAGTTTGAGTTTTCAAAGTTTAATTTTTCAAAGTTTTCAAATTTTAATTTTTCAAAGAGTTTTCTCAAGTTTAATTTTTCAAAGTATTCAACGTTTTCAAAGTTTGATTTTTCAAAGTTTTCAAAGTTTAATTTTTTCAACGTTTTCAACATTTTCAAGGTTTGATTTTTCAAAGTTTTCAAAGTTTAATTTTTCAGTTTTCAGTTTCATTTTTCCACAGTGCCGCTGACAAGTCAAGAAGCCGAAAAGTGCTGCTGTTCATTTCTTACGGCCACACCACCCTGAAAGTGCCTGATCTCGTCTGATCTCAGAAGCGATACAGGGTCGGGCCTGGTTAGTACCTGGATGGGAGACTGCCTGGGAATACAAGGTGTCGTAGGCTTTGCCAATTTTTCAAAGTTTTCAATTTATTTTTGCCACATCATCGCCGACAAGTCATGGAGCCAAAAGGTGCTGCTGTTCATCGCCTACGGCCACACCACCCTGAAAGTGCCTGATCTCGTCTGATCTCAGAAGCAATACAGGGTCGGGCCTGGTTAGTACCTGGATGGGAGACCGCCTGGGAATACAAGGTGTCATAGGCTTTGCCAATTTTTCAAAGTTTTCAATTTATTTTTGCCACAGCATCGCCGACAAGTCATGGAGCCAAAAGGTGCTGCTGTTCATCACCTATGGCCACACTACCCTGAAAGCGCCTGCTCTTGTCTGATATCTGAAGCAATACAGGGTCAGGCCTGGGTAGTACTTGAATGGGACACAGCCTGAGAAGTTTTCAAAGCTTCCTTTTTTCAACTTTTTCAAGGTTTGATTATTCAAAGTTTTCAACGTTTTCAAAGTTTAAGTTTTCAAAGTTTGAGTTTTCAAAGTTTTCAAAGTTTAATTTTTCAAAGTTTTCAAAGTTTCATTTTTCAGTTTTCAGTTTCATTTTTCCACAGTGCCGCTGACAAGTCAAGAAGCTGAAAAGTGCTGCTGTTCATCGCTTACGGCCACACCACCCTGAAAGCGGTAGAGGGTCGGGCCTGGGTAGTACATGGATGGGAGACAGCCTGAGAAGTTTTCGAAGCTTCATTTTTTCAAGGTTTGATTTTTCAAAGTTTTCAACGTTTTCAAAGTTTGAGTTTTCAAAGTTTAATTTTTCAAAGTTTTCAAATTTTAATTTTTCAAAGAGTTTTCTCAAGTTTAATTTTTTCAAAGTATTCAACGTTTTCAAAGTTTGATTTTTCAAAGTTTTCAAAGTTTAATTTTTTCAACGTTTTCAAAATTTTCAAGGTTTGATTTTTCAAAGTTTTCAAAGTTTAATTTTTCAGTTTTCAGTTTCATTTTTCCACAGTGCCGCTGACAAGTCAAGAAGCCGAAAAGTGCTGCTGTTCATTTCCTACGGCCACACCACCCTGAAAGTGCCTGATCTCGTCTGATCTCAGAAGCGATACAGGGTCGGGCCTGGTTAGTACCTGGATGGGAGACTGCCTGGGAATACAAGGTGTCGTAGGCTTTGCCAATTTTTCAAAGTTTTCAATTTATTTTTGCCACATCATCGCCGACAAGTCATGGAGCCAAAAGGTGCTGCTGTTCATCGCCTACGGCCACACCACCCTGAAAGTGCCTGATCTCGTCTGATCTCAGAAGCAATACAGGGTCGGGCCTGGTTAGTACCTGGATGGGAGACCGCCTGGGAATACAAGGTGTCATAGGCTTTGCCAATTTTTCAAAGTTTTCAATTTATTTTTGCCACAGCATCGCCGACAAGTCATGGAGCCAAAAGGTGCTGCTGTTCATCGCCTATGGCCACACTACCCTGAAAGCGCCTGCTCTTGTCTGATATCTGAAGCAATACAGGGTCAGGCCTGGGTAGTACTTGAATGGGACACAGCCTGAGAAGTTTTCAAAGCTTCCTTTTTTCAAGGTTTGATTATTCAAAGTTTTCAACGTTTTCAAAGTTTAAGTTTTCAAAGTTTGAGTTTTCAAAGTTTTCAAAGTTTAATTTTTCAAAGTTTTCAAAGTTTCATTTTTCAGTTTTCAGTTTCATTTTTCCACAGTGCCGCTGACAAGTCAAGAAGCTGAAAAGTGCTGCTGTTCATCGCCTACGGCCACACCACCCTGAAAGCGGTAGAGGGTCGGGCCTGGGTAGTACATGGATGGGAGACAGCCTGGGAAGTTTTCAAAGTTTCATGTTTTCAACTTTTTCAAGGTTTTCAAAGTTTTCAAAGTTTTCAAAGTTTTCAAAGTTTGAGTTTTCAAAGTTTTCAAAGTTTAATTTTTCAAAGTTTTCAAATTTAAATTTTTTCAGTTTTCAAAGTTTTCAAAATTTGATTTTTAAAAGTTTTCAAAGTTTTCAAAGTTTTCAAAGTTTTCAAACTTTTCAAAGTTTTCAAAGTTTTCAAAGTTTGAGTTTTCAAAGTTTTCAAAGTTTAATTTTTCAGTTTTCAAATTTAAATTTTTTCAAAGTTTTCAAAGTTTTCAAAATTTGATTTTTAAAAGTTTTCAAAGTTTAATTTTTCAAAGTTTTCAAAGTTTAATTTTTTCAAAGTCTTTAACGTTTTCAAAGTTTGATTTTTCAAAGTTTAATTTTTTCAACGTTTTCAAGGTCTTCAAGATTTGATTTTTCAAAGTTTTCAAAGTTTCATTTTTCAGTTTTCAGTTTTCAGTTTAATTTTTCCACAGTGCCACTGACAAGTCCAGAAGCCGAAAAGTGCTGCTGTTCATCGCTTACGGCCACACCACCCTGAAAATATCTGATCTCAGAAGTGATACAGGGTCGGGCCTGGTTAGTACCTGGATGGTAGACCGCCTGGGAATACCAGGTGTCGTAGTCTTTGCCAATTTTTCAAAGTTTTCAACTTTATTTTGCCACAGCATCGCCGACAAGTCATGGAGCCAAAAGGTGCTGTTGTTCATCGCCTATGGCCACACCACCCTAAAAGCGCTTGCTCTAGTCTGATATCTGAAGTGATACAGGGTCAGGCCTGGGTAGTACTTGAATGGGAGACAGCCTGAGAAGTTTTCAAAGCTTTGTTTTTTCAACGTTTGATGTTTCAAAGTTTTCAAATTTTAATTTTTCAAAGTTTTCAAATTTTAATGTTTTTCAAAGTTTTCAACGTTTTCAAAATTAGATTTTTCAAAGTTTTTAAAGTTTCAGTTTTTCAGTTTTCAAAGTTAAATTTTTCCACAGTGCTGCTGACAAGTGATACAGGGTCGGGCTTGGGTAGTACCTGGATGGGAGACAGCCTGAAAAGTTTTCAAAGCTTCATGTTTTCAACGTTTTCAAAGTTTTCAAAGTTTGAGTTTTTAAAGTTTTCAAAGTTTAATTTTTCAAAGCTTTCAAAATTTGATTTTTAAAAGTTATCAAAGTTTAATTTTTTAAAGTTTTCAAAGTTTAATTTTTTCAACGTTTTCAACGTTTTCAATGTTTTCAAATTTTTATGTTTTTCAAAGTTTTCAACGTTTTCAAGGTTTGATTTTTCAAAGTTTTCAGTTTCATTTTTCCACAGTGCCGCTGACAATTCAAGAAGCCGAAAAGTGCTTCTGTTCATCGCCTACGGCCACACCCCCTGAAAGTGCCTGATCTTGTCTGATCTCAGAAGCGATACAGGGTCGGGCCTGGTTAGTAGGCTTTGCCAATTTTTCAAAGTTTTCAACTTTATTTGGCCACAGCATCGCCGACAAGTCATGGAGCCAAAAGGTGCTGTTGTTCATTGCCTATGGCCACAACACTCTGAAAGCACCTGCTCTCGTCTGATATCTGAAGCAATACAGGGTCGGGCCTGGGTAGTACCTGGATGGGAGACAGCCTGAAAAGTTTTCGAAGCTTCATTTTTTCAAGGTTTGATTTTTCAAAGTTTTCAACGTTTTCAAAGTTTGAGTTTTCAAAGTTTAATTTTTCAAAGTTTTCAAATTTTAATTTTTCAAAGAGTTTTCTCAAGTTTAATTTTTTCAAAGTATTCAACGTTTTCAAAGTTTGATTTTTCAAAGTTTTCAAAGTTTAATTTTTTCAACGTTTTCAACATTTTCAAGGTTTGATTTTTCAAAGTTTTCAAAGTTTAATTTTTCAGTTTTCAGTTTCATTTTTCCACAGTGCCGCTGACAAGTCAAGAAGCCGAAAAGTGCTGCTGTTCATTTCCTACGGCCACACCACCCTGAAAGTGCCTGATCTCGTCTGATCTCAGAAGCGATACAGGGTCGGGTCTGGTTAGTACCTGGATGGGAGACTGCCTGGGAATACAAGGTGTCGTAGGCTTTTCAAAGTTTTCAATTTATTTTTGCCACATCATCGCCGACAAGTCATGGAGCCAAAAGGTGCTGCTGTTCATCGCCTACGGCCACACCACCCTGAAAGTGCCTGATCTCGTCTGATCTCAGAAGCAATACAGGGTCGGGCCTGGTTAGTACCTGGATGGGAGACCGCCTGGGAATACAAGGTGTCGTAGGCTTTGCCAATTTTTCAAAGTTTTCAATTTATTTTTGCCACAGCATCGCCGACAAGTCATGGAGCCAAAAGGTGCTGCTGTTCATCGCCTATGGCCACACTACCCTGAAAGCGCCTGCTCTTGTCTGATATCTGAAGCAATACAGGGTCAGGCCTGGGTAGTACTTGAATGGGACACAGCCTGAGAAGTTTTCAAAGCTTCCTTTTTTCAACTTTTTCAAGGTTTGATTTTTCAAAGTTTTCAACGTTTTCAAAGTTTAAGTTTTCAAAGTTTGAGTTTTCAAAGTTTTCAAAGTTTAATTTTTCAAAGTTTTCAAAGTTTCATTTTTCAGTTTTCAGTTTCATTTTTCCACAGTGCCGCTGACAAGTCAAGAAGCTGAAAAGTGCTGCTGTTCATCGCCTACGGCCACACCACCCTGAAAGCGGTAGAGGGTCGGGCCTGGGTAGTACATGGATGGGAGACAGCCTGAGAAGTTTTCAAAGTTTCATGTTTTCAACTTTTTCAAGGTTTTCAAAGTTTTCAAAGTTTTCAAAGTTTTCAAAGTTTTCAAAGTTTGAGTTTTCAAAGTTTTCAAAGTTTAATTTTTCAAAGTTTTCAAATTTAAATTTTTTTCAAAGTTTTCAAAGTTTTCAAAATTTGATTTTTAAAAGTTTTCAAAGTTTAATTTTTCAAAGTTTTCAAAGTTTAATTTTTTCAAAGTCTTTAACTTTTTCAAAGTTTCATTTTTCAAAGTTTCATTTTTTCAACGTTTTCAAGGTCTTCAAGATTTGATTTTTCAAAGTTTTCAAAGTTTCATTTTTCAGTTTTCAGTTTTCAGTTTAATTTTTCCACAGTGCCACTGACAAGTCAAGAAGCCGAAAAGTGCTGCTGTTCATCGCTTACGGCCACACCACCACCAATATCTGATCTCAGAAGTGATACAGGGTCGGGCCTGGTTAGTACCTGGATGGTAGACCGCCTGGGAATACCAGGTGTCGTAGGCTTTTCAAAGTTTTCAACTTTATTTTGCCACAGCATCGCCGACAAGTCATGGAGCCAAAAGGTGCTGTTGTTCATCGCCTATGGCCACACCACCCTAAAAGCGCTTGCTCTAGTCTGATATCTGAAGCGATACAGGGTCAGGCCTGGGTAGTACTTGAATGGGAGACAGCCTGAGAAGTTTTCAAAGCTTCATTTTTTCAACTTTTTCAACGTTTGATGTTTCAAAGTTTTCAAATTTTAATTTTTCAAAGTTTTCAAATTTTAATGTTTTTCAAAGTTTTCAACGTTTTCAAAATTAGATTTTTCAAAGTTTTTAAAGTTTCAGTTTTTCAGTTTTCAAAGTTAAATTTTTCCACAGTGCCGCTGACAAGTGATACAGGGTCGGGCTTGGGTAGTACCTGGATGGGAGACAGCCTGAAAAGTTTTCAAAGCTTCATGTTTTCAACGTTTTCAAAGTTTGAGTTTTTAAAGTTTTCAAAGTTTGAGTTTTTAAAGTTTTCAAAGTTTAATTTTTCAAAGCTTTCAAAATTTGATTTTTAAAAGTTTTCAAAGTTAAATTTTTTCAACGTTTTCAACGTTTTCAAAGTTTTCAAATTTTTATGTTTTTCAAAGTTTTCAACGTTTTCAAGGTTTGATTTTTCAAAGTTTTCAAAGTTTAATTTTTCAGTTTTCAGTTTCATTTTTCCACAGTGCCGCTGACAATTCAAGAAGCCGAAAAGTGCTGCTGTTCATCGCCTACGGCCACACCCCCCTGAAAGTGCCTGATCTTGTCTGATCTCAGAAGCGATACAGGGTCGGGCCTGGTTAGTAGGCTTTGCCAATTTTTCAAAGTTTTCAACTTTATTTGGCCACAGCATCGCCGACAAGTCATGGAGCCAAAAGGTGCTGCTGTTCATTGCCTATGGCCACAACACTCTGAAAGCACCTGCTCTCGTCTGATATCTGAAGCGATACAGGGTTGGGCCTGGGTAGTACCTGGATGGGAGACAGCCTGAGAAGTTTTCGAAGCTTCATTTTTTCAAGGTTTGATTTTTCAAAGTTTTCAACGTTTTCAAAGTTTGAGTTTTCAAAGTTTAATTTTTCAAAGTTTTCAAATTTTAATTTTTCAAAGTTTTCTCAAGTTTAATTTTTTCAAAGTATTCAACGTTTTCAAAGTTTGATTTTTTCAACGTTTTCAACATTTTCAAGGTTTGATTTTTCAAAGTTTTCAAAGTTTAATTTTTCAGTTTTCAGTTTCATTTTTCCACAGTGCCGCTGACAAGTCAAGAAGCCGAAAAGTGCTGCTGTTCATTTCCTACGGCCACACCACCCTGAAAGTGCCTGATCTCGTCTGATCTCAGAAGCGATACAGGGTCGGGCCTGGTTAGTACCTGGATGGGAGACTGCCTGGGAATACAAGGTGTCGTAGGCTTTTCAAAGTTTTCAATTTATTTTTGCCACATCATCGCCGACAAGTCATGGAGCCAAAAGGTGCAGCTGTTCATCGCATACGGCCACACCACCCTGAAAGTGCCTGATCTCGTCTGATCTCAGAAGCAATACAGGGTCGGGCCTGGTTAGTACCTGGATGGTAGACCGCCTGGGAATACCAGGTGTCGTAGGCTTTGCCAATTTTTCAAAGTTTTCAACTTTATTTTGCCACAGCATCGCCGACAAGTCATGGAGCCAAAAGGTGCTGTTGTTCATCGCCTATGGCCACACCACCCTAAAAGCGCTTGCTCTAGTCTGATATCTGAAGCGATACAGGGTCAGGCCTGGGTAGTACTTGAATGGGAGACAGCCTGAGAAGTTTTCAAAGCTTCGTTTTTTCAACTTTTTCAACGTTTGATGTTTCAAAGTTTTCAAATTTTAATTTTTCAAAGTTTTCAAATTTTAATGTTTTTCAAAGTTTTCAACGTTTTCAAAATTAGATTTTTCAAAGTTTTTAAAGTTTCAGTTTTTCAGTTTTCAAAGTTAAATTTTTCCACAGTGCCGCTGACAAGTGATACAGGGTCGGGCTTGGGTAGTACCTGGATGGGAGACAGCCTGAAAAGTTTTCAAAGCTTCATGTTTTCAACGTTTTCAAAGTTTGAGTTTTCAAAGTTTTCAAAGTTTGAGTTTTTAAAGTTTTCAAAGTTTAATTTTTCAAAGCTTTCAAAATTTGATTTTTAAAAGTTATCAAAGTTTAATTTTTTAAAGTTTTCAAAGTTTAATTTTTTCAACGTTTTCAACGTTTTCAATGTTTTCAAATTTTTATGTTTTTCAACGTTTTCAACGTTTTCAAGGTTTGATTTTTCAAAGTTTTCAAAGTTTTCAGTTTCATTTTTCCACAGTACCGCTGACAATTCAAGAAGCCGAAAAGTGCTGCTGTTCATCGCCTACGGCCACACCCCCTGAAAGTGCCTGATCTTGTCTGATCTCAGAAGCGATACAGGGTCGGGCCTGGTTAGTAGGCTTTGCCAATTTTTCAAAGTTTTCAACTTTATTTGGCCACAGCATCGCCGACAAGTCATGGAGCCAAAAGGTGCTGCTGCTCATTGCCTATGGCCACAACACTCTGAAAGCACCTGCTCTCGTCTGATATCTGAAGCGATACAGGGTCGGGCCTGGGTAGTACCTGGATGGGAGACAGCCTGAAAAGTTTTCGAAGCTTCATTTTTTCAAGGTTTGATTTTTCAAAGTTTTCAACGTTTTCAAAGTTTGAGTTTTCAAAGTTTAATTTTTCAAAGTTTTCAAATTTTAATTTTTCAAAGAGTTTTCTCAAGTTTAATTTTTTCAAAGTATTCAACGTTTTCAAAGTTTGATTTTTCAAAGTTTTCAAAGTTTAATTTTTTCAACGTTTTCAACATTTTCAAGGTTTGATTTTTCAAAGTTTTCAAAGTTTAATTTTTCAGTTTTCAGTTTCATTTTTCCACAGTGCCGCTGACAAGTCAAGAAGCCGAAAAGTGCTGCTGTTCATTTCCTACGGCCACACCACCCTGAAAGTGCCTGATCTCGTCTGATCTCAGAAGCGATACAGGGTCGGGCCTGGTTAGTACCTGGATGGGAGACTGCCTGGGAATACAAGGTGTCGTAGGCTTTGCCAATTTTTCAAAGTTTTCAATTTATTTTTGCCACATCATCGCCGACAAGTCATGGAGCCAAAAGGTGCTGCTGTTCATCGCCTACGGCCACACCACCCTGAAAGTGCCTGATCTCGTCTGATCTCAGAAGCAATACAGGGCCGGGCCTGGTTAGTACCTGGATGGGAGACCGCCTGGGAATACAAGGTGTCATAGGCTTTGCCAATTTTTCAAAGTTTTCAATTTATTTTTGCCACAGCATCGCCGACAAGTCATGGAGCCAAAAGGTGCTGCTGTTCATCGCCTATGGCCACACTACCCTGAAAGCGCCTGCTCTTGTCTGATATCTGAAGCAATACAGGGTCAGGCCTGGGTAGTACTTGAATGGGACACAGCCTGAGAAGTTTTCAAAGCTTCCTTTTTTCAACTTTTTCAAGGTTTGATTATTCAAAGTTTTCAACGTTTTCAAAGTTTAAGTTTTCAAAGTTTGAGTTTTCAAAGTTTTCAAAGTTTAATTTTTCAAAGTTTTCAAAGTTTCATTTTTCAGTTTTCAGTTTCATTTTTCCACAGTGCCGCTGACAAGTCAAGAAGCTGAAAAGTGCTGCTGTTCATCGCCTACGGCCACACCACCCTGAAAGCGGTAGAGGGTCGGGCCTGGGTAGTACATGGATGGGAGACAGCCTGAGAAGTTTTCAAAGTTTCCTTTTTTCAACTTTTTCAAGGTTTGATTTTTCAAAGTTTTCAAAGTTTTCAAAGTTTTCAAAGTTTTCAAAGTTTGAGTTTTCAAAGTTTTCAAAGTTTAATTTTTCAAAGTTTTCAAATTTAAATTTTTTCAGTTTTCAAAGTTTTCAAAATTTGATTTTTAAAAGTTTTCAAAGTTTTCAAAGTTTAATTTTTCAGTTTTCAAATTTAAATTTTTTCAAAGTTTTCAAAGTTTTCAAAATTTGATTTTTAAAAGTTTTCAAAGTTTAATTTTTCAAAGTTTTCAAAGTTTAATTTTTTCAAAGTCTTTAACGTTTTCAAAGTTTGATTTTTCAAAGTTTAATTTTTTTCAACGTTTTCAAGGTCTTCAAGATTTGATTTTTCAAAGTTTTCAAAGTTTCATTTTTCAGTTTTCAGTTTAATTTTTCCACAGTGCCACTGACAAGTCAAGAAGCCGAAAAGTGCTGCTGTTCATCGCTTACGGCCACACCACCCTGAAAATATCTGATCTCAGAAGTGATACAGGGTCGGGCCTGGTTAGTACCTGGATGGTAGACCGCCTGGGAATACCAGGTGTCGTAGGCTTTGCCAATTTTTCAAAGTTTTCAACTTTATTTTGCCACAGCATCGCCGACAAGTCATGGAGCCAAAAGGTGCTGTTGTTCATCGCCTATGGCCACACCACCCTAAAAGCGCTTGCTCTAGTCTGATATCTGAAGTGATACAGGGTCAGGCCTGGGTAGTACTTGAATGGGAGACAGCCTGAGAAGTTTTCAAAGCTTTGTTTTTTCAACGTTTGATGTTTCAAAGTTTTCAAATTTTAATTTTTCAAAGTTTTCAAATTTTAATGTTTTTCAAAGTTTTCAACGTTTTCAAAATTAGATTTTTCAAAGTTTTTAAAGTTTCAGTTTTTCAGTTTTCAAAGTTAAATTTTTCCACAGTGCTGCTGACAAGTGATACAGGGTCGGGCTTGGGTAGTACCTGGATGGGAGACAGCCTGAAAAGTTTTCAAAGCTTCATGTTTTCAACGTTTTCAAAGTTTTCAAAGTTTGAGTTTTTAAAGTTTTCAAAGTTTAATTTTTCAAAGCTTTCAAAATTTGATTTTTAAAAGTTATCAAAGTTTAATTTTTTAAAGTTTTCAAAGTTTAATTTTTTCAACGTTTTCAACGTTTTCAATGTTTTCAAATTTTTATGTTTTCAAAGTTTTCAACGTTTTCAAGGTTTGATTTTTCAAAGTTTTCAAAGTTTTCAGTTTCATTTTTCCACAGTGCCGCTGA
The DNA here is from genome assembly GCF_017654675.1 of Xenopus laevis. Lineage (NCBI taxonomy): Eukaryota > Metazoa > Chordata > Amphibia > Anura > Pipidae > Xenopus > Xenopus laevis. The sequence goes on from NC_054373.1 coordinate 190,034,625, forward strand.
CAATTCAAGAAGCCGAAAAGTGCTGCTGTTCATCGCCTACGGCCACACCCCCTGAAAGTGCCTGATCTTGTCTGATCTCAGAAGCGATACAGGGTCGGGCCTGGTTAGTAGGCTTTCCCAATTTTTCAAAGTTTTCAACTTTATTTGGCCACAGCATCGCCGACAAGTCATGGAGCCAAAAGGTGCTGCTGTTCATTGCCTATGGCCACAACACTCTGAAAGCACCTGCTCTCGTCTGATATCTGAAGCGATACAGGGTCGGGCCTGGGTAGTACCTGGATGGGAGACAGCCTGAAAAGTTTTCGAAGCTTCATTTTTTCAAGGTTTGATTTTTCAAAGTTTTCAACGTTTTCAAAGTTTGAGTTTTCAAAGTTTAATTTTTCAAAGTTTTCAAATTTTAATTTTTCAAAGAGTTTTCTCAAGTTTAATTTTTTCAAAGTATTCAACGTTTTCAAAGTTTGATTTTTCAAAGTTTTCAAAGTTTAATTTTTTCAACGTTTTCAACATTTTCAAGGTTTGATTTTTCAAAGTTTTCAAAGTTTAATTTTTCAGTTTTCAGTTTCATTTTTCCACAGTGCCGCTGACAAGTCAAGAAGCCGAAAAGTGCTGCTGTTCATTTCCTACGGCCACACCACCCTGAAAGTGCCTGATCTCGTCTGATCTCAGAAGCGATACAGGGTCGGGCCTGGTTAGTACCTGGATGGGAGACTGCCTGGGAATACAAGGTGTCGTAGGCTTTGCCAATTTTTCAAAGTTTTCAATTTATTTTTGCCACATCATCGCCGACAAGTCATGGAGCCAAAAGGTGCTGCTGTTCATCGCCTACGGCCACACCACCCTGAAAGTGCCTGATCTCGTCTGATCTCAGAAGCAATACAGGGTCGGGCCTGGTTAGTACCTGGATGGGAGACCGCCTGGGAATACAAGGTGTCATAGGCTTTGCCAATTTTTCAAAGTTTTCAATTTATTTTTGCCACAGCATCGCCGACAAGTCATGGAGCCAAAAGGTGCTGCTGTTCATCACCTATGGCCACACTACCCTGAAAGCGCCTGCTCTTGTCTGATATCTGAAGCAATACAGGGTCAGGCCTGGGTAGTACTTGAATGGGACACAGCCTGAGAAGTTTTCAAAGCTTCCTTTTTTCAACTTTTTCAAGGTTTGATTATTCAAAGTTTTCAACGTTTTCAAAGTTTAAGTTTTCAAAGTTTGAGTTTTCAAAGTTTTCAAAGTTTAATTTTTCAAAGTTTTCAAAGTTTCATTTTTCAGTTTTCAGTTTCATTTTTCCACAGTGCCGCTGACAAGTCAAGAAGCTGAAAAGTGCTGCTGTTCATCGCTTACGGCCACACCACCCTGAAAGCGGTAGAGGGTCGGGCCTGGGTAGTACATGGATGGGAGACAGCCTGAGAAGTTTTCGAAGCTTCATTTTTTCAAGGTTTGATTTTTCAAAGTTTTCAACGTTTTCAAAGTTTGAGTTTTCAAAGTTTAATTTTTCAAAGTTTTCAAATTTTAATTTTTCAAAGAGTTTTCTCAAGTTTAATTTTTTCAAAGTATTCAACGTTTTCAAAGTTTGATTTTTCAAAGTTTTCAAAGTTTAATTTTTTCAACGTTTTCAAAATTTTCAAGGTTTGATTTTTCAAAGTTTTCAAAGTTTAATTTTTCAGTTTTCAGTTTCATTTTTCCACAGTGCCGCTGACAAGTCAAGAAGCCGAAAAGTGCTGCTGTTCATTTCCTACGGCCACACCACCCTGAAAGTGCCTGATCTCGTCTGATCTCAGAAGCGATACAGGGTCGGGCCTGGTTAGTACCTGGATGGGAGACTGCCTGGGAATACAAGGTGTCGTAGGCTTTGCCAATTTTTCAAAGTTTTCAATTTATTTTTGCCACATCATCACCGACAAGTCATGGAGCCAAAAGGTGCTGCTGTTCATCGCCTACGGCCACACCACCCTGAAAGTGCCTGATCTCGTCTGATCTCAGAAGCAATACAGGGTCGGGCCTGGTTAGTACCTGGATGGGAGACCGCCTGGGAATACAAGGTGTCATAGGCTTTGCCAATTTTTCAAAGTTTTCAATTTATTTTTGCCACAGCATCGCCGACAAGTCATGGAGCCAAAAGGTGCTGCTGTTCATCGCCTATGGCCACACTACCCTGAAAGCGCCTGCTCTTGTCTGATATCTGAAGCAATACAGGGTCAGGCCTGGGTAGTACTTGAATGGGACACAGCCTGAGAAGTTTTCAAAGCTTCCTTTTTTCAACTTTTTCAAGGTTTGATTATTCAAAGTTTTCAACGTTTTCAAAGTTTAAGTTTTCAAAGTTTGAGTTTTCAAAGTTTTCAAAGTTTAATTTTTCAAAGTTTTCAAAGTTTCATTTTTCAGTTTTCAGTTTCATTTTTCCACAGTGCCGCTGACAAGTCAAGAAGCTGAAAAGTGCTGCTGTTCATCGCCTACGGCCACACCACCCTGAAAGCGGTAGAGGGTCGGGCCTGGGTAGTACATGGATGGGAGACAGCCTGGGAAGTTTTCAAAGTTTCATGTTTTCAACTTTTTCAAGGTTTTCAAAGTTTTCAAAGTTTTCAAAGTTTTCAAAGTTTGAGTTTTCAAAGTTTTCAAAGTTTAATTTTTCAAAGTTTTCAAATTTAAATTTTTTCAGTTTTCAAAGTTTTCAAAATTTGATTTTTAAAAGTTTTCAAAGTTTTCAAAGTTTTCAAAGTTTTCAAACTTTTCAAAGTTTTCAAAGTTTTCAAAGTTTGAGTTTTCAAAGTTTTCAAAGTTTAATTTTTCAGTTTTCAAATTTAAATTTTTTCAAAGTTTTCAAAGTTTTCAAAATTTGATTTTTAAAAGTTTTCAAAGTTTAATTTTTCAAAGTTTTCAAAGTTTAATTTTTTCAAAGTCTTTAACGTTTTCAAAGTTTGATTTTTCAAAGTTTAATTTTTTCAACGTTTTCAAGGTCTTCAAGATTTGATTTTTCAAAGTTTTCAAAGTTTCATTTTTCAGTTTTCAGTTTTCAGTTTAATTTTTCCACAGTGCCACTGACAAGTCCAGAAGCCGAAAAGTGCTGCTGTTCATCGCTTACGGCCACACCACCCTGAAAATATCTGATCTCAGAAGTGATACAGGGTCGGGCCTGGTTAGTACCTGGATGGTAGACCGCCTGGGAATACCAGGTGTCGTAGTCTTTGCCAATTTTTCAAAGTTTTCAACTTTATTTTGCCACAGCATCGCCGACAAGTCATGGAGCCAAAAGGTGCTGTTGTTCATCGCCTATGGCCACACCACCCTAAAAGCGCTTGCTCTAGTCTGATATCTGAAGTGATACAGGGTCAGGCCTGGGTAGTACTTGAATGGGAGACAGCCTGAGAAGTTTTCAAAGCTTTGTTTTTTCAACGTTTGATGTTTCAAAGTTTTCAAATTTTAATTTTTCAAAGTTTTCAAATTTTAATGTTTTTCAAAGTTTTCAACGTTTTCAAAATTAGATTTTTCAAAGTTTTTAAAGTTTCAGTTTTTCAGTTTTCAAAGTTAAATTTTTCCACAGTGCTGCTGACAAGTGATACAGGGTCGGGCTTGGGTAGTACCTGGATGGGAGACAGCCTGAAAAGTTTTCAAAGCTTCATGTTTTCAACGTTTTCAAAGTTTTCAAAGTTTGAGTTTTTAAAGTTTTCAAAGTTTAATTTTTCAAAGCTTTCAAAATTTGATTTTTAAAAGTTATCAAAGTTTAATTTTTTAAAGTTTTCAAAGTTTAATTTTTTCAACGTTTTCAACGTTTTCAATGTTTTCAAATTTTTATGTTTTTCAAAGTTTTCAACGTTTTCAAGGTTTGATTTTTCAAAGTTTTCAGTTTCATTTTTCCACAGTGCCGCTGACAATTCAAGAAGCCGAAAAGTGCTTCTGTTCATCGCCTACGGCCACACCCCCTGAAAGTGCCTGATCTTGTCTGATCTCAGAAGCGATACAGGGTCGGGCCTGGTTAGTAGGCTTTGCCAATTTTTCAAAGTTTTCAACTTTATTTGGCCACAGCATCGCCGACAAGTCATGGAGCCAAAAGGTGCTGTTGTTCATTGCCTATGGCCACAACACTCTGAAAGCACCTGCTCTCGTCTGATATCTGAAGCGATACAGGGTCGGGCCTGGGTAGTACCTGGATGGGAGACAGCCTGAAAAGTTTTCGAAGCTTCATTTTTTCAAGGTTTGATTTTTCAAAGTTTTCAACGTTTTCAAAGTTTGAGTTTTCAAAGTTTAATTTTTCAAAGTTTTCAAATTTTAATTTTTCAAAGAGTTTTCTCAAGTTTAATTTTTTCAAAGTATTCAACGTTTTCAAAGTTTGATTTTTCAAAGTTTTCAAAGTTTAATTTTTTCAACGTTTTCAACATTTTCAAGGTTTGATTTTTCAAAGTTTTCAAAGTTTAATTTTTCAGTTTTCAGTTTCATTTTTCCACAGTGCCGCTGACAAGTCAAGAAGCCGAAAAGTGCTGCTGTTCATTTCCTACGGCCACACCACCCTGAAAGTGCCTGATCTCGTCTGATCTCAGAAGCGATACAGGGTCGGGTCTGGTTAGTACCTGGATGGGAGACTGCCTGGGAATACAAGGTGTCGTAGGCTTTTCAAAGTTTTCAATTTATTTTTGCCACATCATCGCCGACAAGTCATGGAGCCAAAAGGTGCTGCTGTTCATCGCCTACGGCCACACCACCCTGAAAGTGCCTGATCTCGTCTGATCTCAGAAGCAATACAGGGTCGGGCCTGGTTAGTACCTGGATGGGAGACCGCCTGGGAATACAAGGTGTCGTAGGCTTTGCCAATTTTTCAAAGTTTTCAATTTATTTTTGCCACAGCATCGCCGACAAGTCATGGAGCCAAAAGGTGCTGCTGTTCATCGCCTATGGCCACACTACCCTGAAAGCGCCTGCTCTTGTCTGATATCTGAAGCAATACAGGGTCAGGCCTGGGTAGTACTTGAATGGGACACAGCCTGAGAAGTTTTCAAAGCTTCCTTTTTTCAACTTTTTCAAGGTTTGATTTTTCAAAGTTTTCAACGTTTTCAAAGTTTAAGTTTTCAAAGTTTGAGTTTTCAAAGTTTTCAAAGTTTAATTTTTCAAAGTTTTCAAAGTTTCATTTTTCAGTTTTCAGTTTCATTTTTCCACAGTGCCGCTGACAAGTCAAGAAGCTGAAAAGTGCTGCTGTTCATCGCCTACGGCCACACCACCCTGAAAGCGGTAGAGGGTCGGGCCTGGGTAGTACATGGATGGGAGACAGCCTGAGAAGTTTTCAAAGTTTCATGTTTTCAACTTTTTCAAGGTTTTCAAAGTTTTCAAAGTTTTCAAAGTTTTCAAAGTTTTCAAAGTTTGAGTTTTCAAAGTTTTCAAAGTTTAATTTTTCAAAGTTTTCAAATTTAAATTTTTTTCAAAGTTTTCAAAGTTTTCAAAATTTGATTTTTAAAAGTTTTCAAAGTTTAATTTTTCAAAGTTTTCAAAGTTTAATTTTTTCAAAGTCTTTAACGTTTTCAAAGTTTGATTTTTCAAAGTTTCATTTTTTCAACGTTTTCAAGGTCTTCAAGATTTGATTTTTCAAAGTTTTCAAAGTTTCATTTTTCAGTTTTCAGTTTTCAGTTTAATTTTTCCACAGTGCCACTGACAAGTCAAGAAGCCGAAAAGTGCTGCTGTTCATCGCTTACGGCCACACCACCCTGAAAATATCTGATCTCAGAAGTGATACAGGGTCGGGCCTGGTTAGTACCTGGATGGTAGACCGCCTGGGAATACCAGGTGTCGTAGGCTTTTCAAAGTTTTCAACTTTATTTTGCCACAGCATCGCCGACAAGTCATGGAGCCAAAAGGTGCTGTTGTTCATCGCCTATGGCCACACCACCCTAAAAGCGCTTGCTCTAGTCTGATATCTGAAGCGATACAGGGTCAGGCCTGGGTAGTACTTGAATGGGAGACAGCCTGAGAAGTTTTCAAAGCTTCATTTTTTCAACTTTTTCAACGTTTGATGTTTCAAAGTTTTCAAATTTTAATTTTTCAAAGTTTTCAAATTTTAATGTTTTTCAAAGTTTTCAACGTTTTCAAAATTAGATTTTTCAAAGTTTTTAAAGTTTCAGTTTTTCAGTTTTCAAAGTTAAATTTTTCCACAGTGCCGCTGACAAGTGATACAGGGTCGGGCTTGGGTAGTACCTGGATGGGAGACAGCCTGAAAAGTTTTCAAAGCTTCATGTTTTCAACGTTTTCAAAGTTTGAGTTTTTAAAGTTTTCAAAGTTTGAGTTTTTAAAGTTTTCAAAGTTTAATTTTTCAAAGCTTTCAAAATTTGATTTTTAAAAGTTTTCAAAGTTAAATTTTTTCAACGTTTTCAACGTTTTCAAAGTTTTCAAATTTTTATGTTTTTCAAAGTTTTCAACGTTTTCAAGGTTTGATTTTTCAAAGTTTTCAAAGTTTAATTTTTCAGTTTTCAGTTTCATTTTTCCACAGTGCCGCTGACAATTCAAGAAGCCGAAAAGTGCTGCTGTTCATCGCCTACGGCCACACCCCCTGAAAGTGCCTGATCTTGTCTGATCTCAGAAGCGATACAGGGTCGGGCCTGGTTAGTAGGCTTTGCCAATTTTTCAAAGTTTTCAACTTTATTTGGCCACAGCATCGCCGACAAGTCATGGAGCCAAAAGGTGCTGCTGTTCATTGCCTATGGCCACAACACTCTGAAAGCACCTGCTCTCGTCTGATATCTGAAGCGATACAGGGTTGGGCCTGGGTAGTACCTGGATGGGAGACAGCCTGAGAAGTTTTCGAAGCTTCATTTTTTCAAGGTTTGATTTTTCAAAGTTTTCAACGTTTTCAAAGTTTGAGTTTTCAAAGTTTAATTTTTCAAAGTTTTCAAATTTTAATTTTTCAAAGTTTTCTCAAGTTTAATTTTTTCAAAGTATTCAACGTTTTCAAAGTTTGATTTTTTCAACGTTTTCAACATTTTCAAGGTTTGATTTTTCAAAGTTTTCAAAGTTTAATTTTTCAGTTTTCAGTTTCATTTTTCCACAGTGCCGCTGACAAGTCAAGAAGCCGAAAAGTGCTGCTGTTCATTTCCTACGGCCATACCACCCTGAAAGTGCCTGATCTCGTCTGATCTCAGAAGCGATACAGGGTCGGGCCTGGTTAGTACCTGGATGGGAGACTGCCTGGGAATACAAGGTGTCGTAGGCTTTTCAAAGTTTTCAATTTATTTTTGCCACATCATCGCCGACAAGTCATGGAGCCAAAATGTGCAGCTGTTCATCGCATACGGCCACACCACCCTGAAAGTGCCTGATCTCGTCTGATCTCAGAAGCAATACAGGGTCGGGCCTGGTTAGTACCTGGATGGGAGACCGCCTGGGAATACAAGGTGTCGTAGGCTTTGTCAAAGTTTTCAATTTATTTTTGCCACAGCATCGCCGACAAGTCATGGAGCCAAAAGGTGCTGCTGTTCATCGCCTATGGCCACACTACCCTGAAAGCGCCTGCTCTTGTCTGATATCTGAAGCAATACAGGGTCAGGCCTGGGTAGTACTTGAATGGGACACATCCTGAGAAGTTTTCAAAGCTTCCTTTTTTCAACTTTTTCAAGGTTTGATTTTTCAAAGTTTTCAACGTTTTCAAAGTTTAAGTTTTCAAAGTTTGAGTTTTCAAAGTTTTCAAAGTTTAATTTTTCAAAGTTTTCAAAGTTTCATTTTTCAGTTTTCAGTTTCATTTTTCCACAGTGCCGCTGACAAGTCAAGAATCTGAAAAGTGCTGCTGTTCATCGCCTACGGCCACACCACCCTGAAAGCGGTAGAGGGTCGGGCCTGGTTAGTACATGGATGGGAGACAGCCTGAGAAGTTTTCAAAGTTTCATGTTTTCAACTTTTTCAAGGTTTTCAAAGTTTTCAAAGTTTTCAAAGTTTTCAAAGTTTTCAAAGTTTGAGTTTTCAAAGTTTTCAAAGTTTAATTTTTCAAAGTTTTCAAATTTAAATTTTTTCAAAGTTTTCAAAGTTTTCAAAATTTGATTTTTAAAAGTTTTCAAAGTTTAATTTTTCAAAGTTTTCAAAGTTTAATTTTTTCAAAGTCTTTAACGTTTTCAAAGTTTGATTTTTCAAAGTTTGATTTTTTCAACGTTTTCAAGGTCTTCAAGATTTGATTTTTCAAAGTTTTCAAAGTTTCATTTTTCAGTTTTCAGTTTTCAGTTTAATTTTTCCACAGTGCCACTGACAAGTCAAGAAGCCGAAAAGTGCTGCTGTTCATCGCTTACGGCCACACCACCCTGAAAATATCTGATCTCAGAAGTGATACAGGGTCGGGCCTGGTTAGTACCTGGATGGTAGACCGCCTGGGAATACCAGGTGTCGTAGGCTTTGCCAATTTTTCAAAGTTTTCAACTTTATTTTGCCACAGCATCGCCGACAAGTCATGGAGCCAAAAGGTGCTGTTGTTCATCGCCTATGGCCACACCACCCTAAAAGCGCTTGCTCTAGTCTGATATCTGAAGCGATACAGGGTCAGGCCTGGGTAGTACTTGAATGGGAGACAGCCTGAGAAGTTTTCAAAGCTTCGTTTTTTCAACTTTTTCAACGTTTGATGTTTCAAAGTTTTCAAATTTTAATTTTTCAAAGTTTTCAAATTTTAATGTTTTTCAAAGTTTTCAACGTTTTCAAAATTAGATTTTTCAAAGTTTTTAAAGTTTCAGTTTTTCAGTTTTCAAAGTTAAATTTTTCCACAGTGCTGCTGACAAGTGATACAGGGTCGGGCTTGGGTAGTACCTGGATGGGAGACAGCCTGAAAAGTTTTGAAAGCTTCATGTTTTCAACGTTTTCAAAGTTTGAGTTTTCAAAGTTTTCAAAGTTTGAGTTTTTAAAGTTTTCAAAGTTTAATTTTTCAAAGCTTTCAAAATTTGATTTTTAAAAGTTATCAAAGTTTAATTTTTTAAAGTTTTCAAAGTTTAATTTTTTCAACGTTTTCAACGTTTTCAAAGTTTTCAAATTTTTATGTTTTTCAAAGTTTTCAACGTTTCAAGGTTTGATTTTCAAAGTTTTCAAAGTTTAATTTTTCAGTTTTCAGTTTCATTTTTCCACAGTGCCGCTGACAATTCAAGAAGCCGAAAAGTGCTGCTGTTCATCGCCTACGGCCATACCCCCCTGAAAGTGCCTGATCTTGTCTGATCTCAGAAGCGATACAGGGTCGGGCCTGGTTAGTAGGCTTTGCCAATTTTTCAAAGTTTTCAACTTTATTTGGCCACAGCATCGCCGACAAGTCATGGAGCCAAAAGGTGCTGCTGTTCATTGCCTATGGCCACAACACTCTGAAAGCACCTGCTCTCGTCTGATATCTGAAGCGATACAGGGTCGGGCCTGGGTAGTACCTGGATGGGAGACAGCCTGAGAAGTTTTCGAAGCTTCATTTTTTCAAGGTTTGATTTTTCAAAGTTTTCAACGTTTTCAAAGTTTGAGTTTTCAAAGTTTAATTTTTCAAAGTTTTCAAATTTTAATTTTTCAAAGTTTTCTCAAGTTTAATTTTTTCAAAGTATTCAACGTTTTCAAAGTTTGATTTTTTCAACGTTTTCAACATTTTCAAGGTTTGATTTTTCAAAGTTTAATTTTTCAGTTTTCAGTTTCATTTTTCCACAGTGCCGCTGACAAGTCAAGAAGCCGAAAAGTGCTGCTGTTCATTTCCTACGGCCACACCACCCTGAAAGTGCCTGATCTTGTCTGATCTCAGAAGCGATACAGGGTCGGGCCTGGTTAGTACCTGGATGGGAGACTGCCTGGGAATACAAGGTGTCGTAGGCTTTTCAAAGTTTTCAATTTATTTTTGCCACATCATCGCCGACAAGTCATGGAGCCAAAAGGTGCAGCTGTTCATCGCATACGGCCACACCACCCTGAAAGTGCCTGATCTCGTCTGATCTCAGAAGCAATACAGGGTCGGGCCTGGTTAGTACCTGGATGGGAGACCGCCTGGGAATACAAGGTGTCGTAGGCTTTGTCAAAGTTTTCAATTTATTTTTGCCACAGCATCGCCGACAAGTCATGGAGCCAAAAGGTGCTGCTGTTCATCGCCTATGGCCACACTACCCTGAAAGCGCCTGCTCTTGTCTGATATCTGAAGCAATACAGGGTCAGGCCTGGGTAGTACTTGAATGGGACACATCCTGAGAAGTTTTCAAAGCTTCCTTTTTTCAACTTTTTCAAGGTTTGATTTTTCAAAGTTTTCAACGTTTTCAAAGTTTAAGTTTTCAAAGTTTGAGTTTTCAAAGTTTTCAAAGTTTAATTTTTCAAAGTTTTCAAAGTTTCATTTTTCAGTTTTCAGTTTCATTTTTCCACAGTGCCGCTGACAAGTCAAGAAGCTGAAAAGTGCTGCTGTTCATCGCCTACGGCCACACCACCCTGAAAGCGGTAGAGGGTCGGACCTGGTTAGTACATGGATGGGAGACAGCCTGAGAAGTTTTCAACGTTTTCAAAGTTTTCAAAGTTTGAGTTTTCAAAGTTTTCAAAGTTTAATTTTTCAAAGTTTTCAAATTTAAATTTTTTCAAAGTTTTCAAAGTTTTCAAAATTTGATTTTTAAAAGTTTTCAAAGTTTCATGTTTTTCAACGTTTTCAACGTTTTCAAGGTTTGATTTTTCAAAGTTTTCAAAGTTTCACTTTTCAGTTTTCAGTTTCATTTTTCCACAGTGCCGCTGACAAGTCAAGAAGCCGAAAAGTGCGGCTGTTTATCGCCTGCGGCCACACCGCCCTGAAAGTGTCTGCTCTCGTCTGATCTCAGAAGTGATACAGGGTTGGGCCTGGATGGGAGACCGCCTGGGAATGCCAGGTGTCGTAGGCTTTGCCAATTTTTCAAAGTTTTCAACTTTATTTTGCCACAGCATCGCCGACAAGTCATGTAGCCAAAATGGTGCTGCTGTTCATCGCCTATGGCCACACCACCCTGAAAGCGCCTGCTCTCATGTGATATCTGAAGCGATACAGGTTTGGACCTGGGTAGTACCTGGATGGGAGACAGCCTGAGAAGTTTTCAAAGCTTCATTTTTTCAACTTTTTCAAGGTTTGATTTTTCAAAGTTTTCAACGTTTTCAAAGTTTTCAAAGTTTTCAAAATTTGATTTTTAAAAGTTTTCCAAGTTTCATGTTTTTCAACGTTTTCAACGTTTTCAAGGTTTGATTTTTCAAAGTTTTCAAAGTTTCATTTTTCAGTTTTCAGTTTCATTTTTCCACAGTGCCGCTGACAAGTCAAGAAGCCGAAAAGTGCGGCTGTTCATCGCCTGCGGCCACACCGCCCTGAAAGTGTCTGCTCTCGTCTGATCTCAGAAGCAATACAGGGTCGGGCCTGGTTAGTACCTGGATGGGAGACCGCCTGGGAATACAAGGTGTCGTAGGCTTTGCCAATTTTTCAAAGTTTTCAATTTATTTTTGCCACAGCATCGCCGACAAGTCATGGAGCCAAATTGGTGCTGCTGTTCATCGCCTATGGCCACACCACCCTGAAAGCGCCTGCTCTCATCTGATATCTGAAGCGATACAGGTTTGGACCTGGGTAGTACCTGGATGGGAGACAGCCTGAGAAGTTTTCAAAGCTTCGTTTTTTCAACTTTTTCAAGGTTTGATTTTTCAAAGTTTTCAACGTTTTCAAAGTTTTCAAAGTTTGTTTTCAAAGTTTTCAAAGTTTTCAAAGTTTAATTTTTCAAAGTTTTCAAATTTTAATTTTTTCAAAGTTTTCAACGTTTCCAAAGTTTGATTTTTCAAATTTTTCAAAGTTTAATTTTTTCAACGTTTTCAATGTTTTCAAGGTTTGATTTTTCAAAGTTTTCAAAGTTTAATTTTTCAGTTTCCAGTTTCATTTTTCCACAGGGCCGCTGACAAGTCAAGAAGCTGAAAAGTGTTGCTGTTCATCACCTACGGCCACACCACCCTGAATGTGCCTGATCTGCGAAGCGATACAGGGTCGGGTCTTGTTAGTACCTGGATGGGAGACCGCCTGGGAATACCAGGTGTCGTAGGCTTTTCAAAGTTTTCAATTTATTTTTGCCACAGCATCGCCGACAAGTCATGGAGCCAAAAGGTGCTGCTGTTCATCGCCTATGGCCACACCACCCTGAAAGCGCCTGCTCTTGTCTGATATCTGAAGCGATACAGCGTCAGGCCTGGGTAGTACCTGAATGGGAGACAGCCTGAGAAGTTTTCAAAGCTTAATTTTTTCAACTTTTTCAAGGTTTGATCTTTCAAAGTTTTCAACGTTTTCAAAGTTTAAGTTTTCAAAGTTTGAGTTTTCAAAGTTTGAGTTTTCAAAGTTTTCAAAGTTTAATTTTTCAAAGTTTTCAAATTTAAATTTTTTCAAAGTTTTCAAAGTTTTCAAAATTTGATTTTTAAAAGTTTTCAAAGTTTCATGTTTTTCAACGTTTTCAACGTTTTCAAGGTTTGATTTTTCAAAGTTTTCAAAGTTTCACTTTTCAGTTTTCAGTTTCATTTTTCCACAGTGCCGCTGACAAGTCAAGAAGCCGAAAAGTGCGGCTGTTTATCGCCTGCGGCCACACCGCCCTGAAAGTGTCTGCTTTCGTCTGATCTCAGAAGTGATACAGGGTTGGGCCTGGATGGGAGACCGCCTGGGAATGCCAGGTGTCGTAGGCTTTGCCAATTTTTCAAAGTTTTCAACTTTATTTTGCCACAGCATCGCCGACAAGTCATGTAGCCAAAATGGTGCTGCTGTTCATCGCCTATGGCCACACCACCCTGAAAGCGCCTGCTCTCATGTGATATCTGAAGCGATACAGGTTTGGACCTGGGTAGTACCTGGATGGGAGACAGCCTGAGAAGTTTTCAAAGCTTCATTTTTTCAACTTTTTCAAGGTTTGATTTTTCAAAGTTTTCAACGTTTTCAAAGTTTTCAAAGTTTTCAAAATTTGATTTTTAAAAGTTTTCAAAGTTTCATGTTTTTCAACGTTTTCAACGTTTTCAAGGTTTGATTTTTCAAAGTTTTCAAAGTTTCATTTTTCAGTTTTCAGTTTCATTTTTCCACAGTGCCGCTGACAAGTCAAGAAGCCGAAAAGTGCGGCTGTTCATCGCCTGCGGCCACACCGCCCTGAAAGTGTCTGCTCTCGTCTGATCTCAGAAGCAATACAGGGTCGGGCCTGGTTAGTACCTGGATGGGAGACCGCCTGGGAATACAAGGTGTCGTAGGCTTTGCCAATTTTTCAAAGTTTTCAATTTATTTTTGCCACAGCATCGCCGACAAGTCATGGAGCCAAATTGGTGCTGCTGTTCATCGCCTATGGCCACACCACCCTGAAAGTGCCTGCTCTCATCTGATATCTGAAGCGATACAGGTTTGGACCTGGGTAGTACCTGGATGGGAGACAGCCTGAGAAGTTTTCAAAGCTTCGTTTTTTCAACTTTTTCAAGGTTTGATTTTTCAAAGTTTTCAACGTTTTCAAAGTTTTCAAAGTTTGTTTTCAAAGTTTTCAAAGTTTTCAAAGTTTAATTTTTCAAAGTTTTCAAATTTTAATTTTTTCAAAGTTTTCAACGTTTCCAAAGTTTGATTTTTCAAATTTTTCAAAGTTTAATTTTTTCAACGTTTTCAATGTTTTCAAGGTTTGATTTTTCAAAGTTTTCAAAGTTTAATTTTTCAGTTTCCAGTTTCATTTTTCCACAGTGCCGCTGACAAGTCAAGAAGCTGAAAAGCGTTGCTGTTCATCACCTACGGCCACACCACCCTGAAAGTGCCTGATCTGCGAAGCGATACAGGGTCGGGTCTTGTTAGTACCTGGATGGGAGACCGCCTGGGAATACCAGGTGTCGTAGGCTTTTCAAAGTTTTCAATTTATTTTTGCCACAGCATCGCCGACAAGTCATGGAGCCAAAAGGTGCTGCTGTTCATCGCCTATGGCCACACCACCCTGAAAGCGCCTGCTCTTGTCTGATATCTGAAGCGATACAGCGTCAGGCCTGGGTAGTACCTGAATGGGAGACAGCCTGAGAAGTTTTCAAAGCTTAATTTTTTCAACTTTTTCAAGGTTTGATCTTTCAAAGTTTTCAACGTTTTCAAAGTTTAAGTTTTCAAAGTTTGAGTTTTCAAAGTTTGAGTTTTCAAAGTTTTCAAAGTTTAATTTTTCAAAGTTTTCAAATTTAAATTTTTTCAGTTTTCAACGTTTTCAAAATTTGATTTTTAAAAGTTTTCAAAGTTTAATTTTTCAAAGTTTTAAAAGTTTAATTTTTTCAAAGTTTTCAAAGTTTTCAAAGCTTGATTTTTCAAAGTTTTCAAAGTTTCATTTTTTCAACGTTTTCAAAGTTTTCAAGGTTTGATTTTTCAAAGTTTTCAAAGTTTCATTTTTCAGTTTTCAGTTTCATTTTTCCACAGTGCCGATGACAAGTCAAGAAGCCGAAAAGTGCTGCTGTTCATTGCCTATGACCACACCACCCTGAAAGTGCCTGATCTCGTCGGGCCTGGTTAGTACCTGGATGGGAGATTGCCTGGGAATACCAGGTGTCGTAGGCTTTTCAAAGTTTTCAACTTTATTTTGCCACAGCATCGCCGACAAGTCATGGAGCCAAAAGGTGCTGCTGTTCATTGCCTATGACCACACCACCCTGAAAGCGCCTGCTCTCGTCTGATATCTGAAGCTATACAGTGTGGCGCCTGGTTAGTACCTGGATGGGAGACAGCCTGAGAAGTTTTCAAAGCTTCAGTTTTTTCAACGTTTTCAAAGTTTGAGTTTTCAAAGTTTTCAAAGTTTGAGTTTTCAAAATTTTCAAAGTTTAATTTTTCAAAGTTTTCAAATTTAAATTTTTTCAAAGTTTTCAAAGTTTTCAAAATTTGATTTTTAAAAGTTTTCGAAGTTTAATTTTTCAAAGTTTTCAAAGTTTAATTTTTTCAAAGTTTTCAACGTTTTCAAAGTTTGATTTTTCAAAGTTTTCAAAGTTTCATTTTTTCAACGTTTTCAACGTTTTCAAGGTTTGATTTTTCAAAGTTTTCAAAGTTTCATTTTTCAGTTTCATTTTTCCACAGTGCCGCTGACAAGTCAAGAAACCGAAAAGTGCAGCTGTTTATCGCTTACGGCCACACCACCCTGAAAGTGCCTGATCTCGTCTGATCTCAGAAGCAATACAGGGTCGGGCCTGGTTAGTACCTGGATGGGAGAACGCCTGGGAATACCAGGTGTCGTAGGCTTTGCCAATTTTTCAAAGTTTTCAACTTTATTTTGCCACAGCATCGCCGACAAGTCATGGAGCCAAAAGGTGCTGCTGTTCATTGCCTATGGCCACACTACCCTGAAAGCGCCTGCTCTCGTCTGATATCTGAAGCGATACAGGGTCGGGCCTGGGTAGTACCTGGATATGAGACAGCCTGAGAAGTTTTCAATGCTTCATTTTTTCAACGTTTTCAACTTTTTCAAGGTTTGATTTTTCAAAGTTTTCAAAGTTTTCAAAGTTTTCAAAGTTTTCAAGTTTTTCAACGTTTTCAAATTTTAATTTTTTCAAAGTTTTCAACGTTTTCAAAATTTGATTTTTCAAAGTTTTCAAAGTTAAATTTTTCAAAGTTTCCAAAGTTTAATTTTTTCAAAGTTTTCAACGTTTTCAAAGTTTGATTTTTCAAAGTTTTCAAAGTTTCATTTTTTCAAGGTTTTCAAGGTTTGATTTTTCAAAGTTTTCAAAGTTTAATTTTTCAGTTTTCAGTTTAATTTTTCCACAGTGCCGCTGACAAGTCAAGAACCCGAAAAGTGCTGCTGTTCATCGCCTATGGCCACACCACCCTGAAAGCGCCTGCTCTCGTCAGATATCTGAAGCGATACAGGGTCGGGCCTGGGTAGTACCTGGATGGGAGACAGCCTGAAAAGTTTTCAACATTTTCAAGGTTTTCAAGGTTTGATTTTTCAAAGTTTTCAAAGTTTAATCTTTCAGTTTTCAGTTTCATTTTTCCCCAGTGCCGCTGACAAGTCAAGAAGCCGAAAAGTGCTGCTGTTCATCGCCTATGGCCACACCCCCCTGAAAGTGCCTGATCTCGTCTGATCTCAGAAGCGATACAGGGTCGTGGGAGGATGTTGGGGTGAATGGGGGAATTTTGGGTGAATGGGGGAGGAAGTTGGGGTGAATGGGGAAATTTGGGGTGAATGGGGGAAGATGTTGGGGTGAATGTGGGAGGAAGTTGGAGTGAATGGGAGAATTTGGGTTGAACGGTGGAGGATGTTGGGGTGAAAGGGGGAGTTTGGGGTGAATGGGGGAGGATGTAGGGGTGAATGGGGGAGGCGGTTGGGGTGAATGGGGGAGGAGGTTGGGGTGAATGAGGGAATTTGGGGGTGAATAGGGGAAGATGTTGGGGTGAATTTTGGAGGAAGTTGGGGTGAATGGGGGAGGATGTTGTGGTAAATGGGGGAGGAAGTTGGGGTGAATGGGGGAGGATTTTGGGGTGAATGGGGGAGGATGTTGGGGTGTATGGGGAATTTGGGGTGAATGGGGAAGGATGTTGGGGTGAATGGGTGAGGATTTTGTGATGAATGGGGGAATTTGAGGTGAATGGGGAATTTGGGTTAAATGGGGGTGGATGTAGGGGTGAATTGGGGAAGTTTGGGTGAACGGGGGATGCGGGGTGAATGGGGAGGATGTTGGGGTGAATGGGGGAATTTCGGGTGAATGGGGGAATTTCGGGTGAATTTGGGAGGAGGTTGGGGTGAATGGGGGAATTTGAGGTGAATGGGGAATTTGGAGTGAATGGGGGAGGATGTAGGGGTGAATTGGGGAAGTTAGGGTGCATGGGGGATGCAGGGTGAACGGGGAGGATGTTTGGGTAAATGGGGAAATTTGGGGTGAATGGGGGAATTTGGGTTGATTGGGGGAGGAGGTTGGGGTTAATGGGGGAGTATGTTGGGGTTAATGGGGGAATTTGGGGTGAATAGGGGAAAATGTTGGGGTGAATGGGGGAGGATGTTGGGGTGAATGGGGAAGGATGTTGGGGTGAATGGGGGAATTTGGGGTGAATGCGGGGATGTGGGGTGAATGGGGGAATTTGGGGTGAACGAGGGAATTTGGGGTGAAACGGGAGGATATTTGGGTGAAAGGGGGATGATGTTGGGGTGAATTGTGGAATTTGGGGTGAATAGGGGAGGATGTTGTGGTGAATGGGGGAATTTTGGGTGAATGGGGAAGGATGTTGTGTTGAATGGGGGAATTTGGGGTGAATGGGGAAAGATGTTGGGTTAATGGAGGAATTTGGGGTGAATGGGGAAGGATGTTGGTGTGAATGGGGGAATTTGGGGTGTATGGGGAAGGATGTTGGGGTGAATGGGGGAATTTGGGGTGATTGCGGGGATGTGGGGTGAATGGGGGAATTTGGGGTGAACGACGGAATTTGGGGTGAAAGGGGAGGATGTTTGGGTAAAAGGGGGAGGATGTTGGGGTGAATGGGGGAAGTTGGGGTGAATTAGGGAGGATGTTGAGGTGAATTGGGGAATTTTGAGTGAAAGGGGAAGGATGTTGTGTTGAATGGGGGAATTTCGGGTGAATGGGAAAATATGGGGTGAATGGGGGGAGGATGTTGGGGGAATGGGGGAATTTGGGGTGAAAGGGGAGGATGTTTGGGTGAAAGGAGAAGGATGTTGGGGTGAATGGGGGAATTTGGGGTGAATGGGGGAGGATGTTGTGGTGAATGTGGGGTGAATTGGGAGGATGTTGGTGTGAATGGGAAGATGTGTGGTGAATGGGAGGGATGTTTGGGGTGAACGTTTGGATGAGGGGGTGAATGGGGGGGATGTTGGGTGAATGTGTAGGATGTTGTGGTGAATGGGGAATGTGGGGTGAATTGGGAGGATGTTGGGTTGAATGGTGGAATTTGGGGTGATTGGTGGGATGAGGGGGTGAATGGTTGAATTTGGGGTGAATGGGGGAGGAAGTTGGGTGAATGGGGAATGTGGGGTGAATCTGGAGGATGTTGGTGTGAATGGTGGGATGTGGGGTGAATAGTGGGATGAGGGGGTGAATGGTTGAATTTGGGTTGAATGGGGGAGGAAATTGGGTAGAATGGAAAATGTGGGATGAATTGGGTGGATGTGGGTGTGAATGGGGGTTTGTGTACGGTGAATGGGTTCTGTGGTTGTGCTTGGGGAAACAAAATGTTGTTGTACGGGGCCCCAAGATTTCTGATGGCCCTGACTCTTTCTGTTTTTTCTGTTTCCTCTTCTTTCCAACCTTCTTATTCTGCTTGGGTTTTACTCTCTGTTAGGGTAAGGCCAGATGAGGAGATTCGGGGAGATTTTGTCGCCTGGCTACAGCGTAAAAACGCATCGCCGCGTGTGCATTAGTGCAGGCGATTTTGCGCTGTAGCCTATGGGGTAAAGATGCTGAGGCAGTTCGGGGAGATAGTCGCGCAAAAGACGTGGCAATAAGTCGCCAGGCGACAAAATCTCCCCGAATCTCCTCGTCTGGCCTTACCCTTAAATGTGCTCTGTGTTATCCATGAGTAACCTAAGATACAGCCTGTACATGGAGAGACTGGGGCTAAAGAATGTTATGTGGCCAGTGACAGTCTGACTATTGAATATGATACCATCATTAAAGGGTTAAATGAACTGTTTAGAGAGTAAACATTGTACTCTGGATAAGGCCATTGATCTGCTCATTAGGGACCTGAAACTTCTGAAAGGACAGAGAAGGACTGACACTATCAGGGAACTGACCCACCTGAATAAGAACTTGGAGGAGACTGAGGCTCATATTAAATCTCTCCTGACTGTGTTGGAGCCATGGAAAGAACTGTATGAGAACAAAAAGCCCATGAGGTAGAAGAACAGTGTGTTGGTTTTTCAAATCAATATCATTTGGTGTATAATGTTCAATTATTAATTATTAATAGTGATGGGCGAATCTCTCCCGTTTCGCTAAAAAATTTGCGAATTTCCCGCAAAATTTGAGAAATGGCGAAAAATTTGTGAAAAATCGTGGATACGGAAAGTTCACAAACAATTTATGAAATTCGGCTGTTTTCACTAAAAATTCGTGAAATTCAGACGTTTTCACAAAACATTCGTGAAATTCGGATGTTTTCATGCAAAATCGAACAATTCGAAGCTTTTCACACAAAAAATGGTGAAAATCGGAAATTGCCGCGGGCGAATTTTCACCAGGAAATTTTCGCGAGAGATGTGTGAATTTATTCGCCGCCGCGAAACACGGGAATTTGCTGCAAATTTGTACCTGGCGAATTTATTCGGCCATCACTAATTATTAATTATTAATAGACTACAGCCGCTGTGAGATGATATGAGAGTTATGTGAAGTAGCAAGAAGCCAATGAGAGTGTTGGGGCCCTTTATGTGTAGTGAGCAGCCCCCCCAGCTACGGACTTTGTTAAAGTGATTATTGTTTGTTTAAACAACCAGACAGAGAGCTAAGAATTCCCCATTTGTATAAAACAAGAAGAACCTGCTACAGAAAACAAAGAGATTCTCATGTACAACAGCAACAACATTAAGGTGGAATTCCCTGAGCGAAGTGTCTGTGAGAAATGAAGATATGGAAGGTCCCAAGTCAAAATATAAGGAGAAAACTGCCTCTGTCTCATTACACAAAGGTGATTAAAGGAACAGTTCAGTGTAAAAATAAAAACTGGGTAAATAAATAGGCTGTGCAAAATAAAACATATTTATAATATAGTTAGTTAGCCAAATATGTAATGTATAAAGGCTGGAGTGATTGGATGTGTAACATGTCAGTTTCAGGTCTCTTGGTTTACACTGACTGGTTACCCTGGTTACCAGGCAGTAACCAATCAGAGGCCACATGGGTCATATCTGTTTCTTTTGAATCTGAGCTGAATGCTGAGGATCAATTACAAACTCACTGAACAGTTATGTCCCATGTGGCCCCCCTTATAGTCACTGACTAACTCAGAGTTAGAGAGCTGAAAAGCAGGAAGTAGTGTTCTGGCTATTATGTTACACATCCACTCACTCCAGCCTTTATACATTACATTTTTGCCTAACTGACTATATTAGAAACATTTTTTATTTTGCACAGCCTATTTATTCACCCAGTTTTTATTTTCACACTGAACTGTTCCTTTAAATAGTTGTAAGTGAAGCAGATAAAGGGTTCGGCTGGCTGTGTAACAAATAGTGAAGCTGAGAGGCAATTGTTGGATACAAATCCTGACCAGAGATGATGTAGAGATCCAACAAGAGAATAAACAGGGTCCTTGGTAGAAGAAGGAATAAAACGTGTATAATAATAATAAAAATATTACGGCCAAAGAGTTTCTCATTTTAGAGACTTTAATATTCCACCACTTACTAAAGGTTCATAAAGGAGGTAATTCCCCCGTCGTTAGACTTATACGTGCGGGAATGGGGGAATAGCGAATGGAAACTGACCTTATTGACAACTACAACCTCTTGTGATATATATATATATATATATATATATATATACGAGATTTAGATTTTATATTGATTTTCTATTGGCAGCAATACTATTTTCCATGTATTGGTTGGAGGAGATCCGTGTTTATTTCGGTATATTACATTTGATGGCAGGTTTAATGGTGACTCTTTATATCGTCAGGGTCAGAAGTGCAGTTTATACAAACGGACGATCAATTGTCAAATTGTGATTTCAAGTTACAGTTTAAGTGTCATTTTAATCAGCAAACAATCGACTGCCCAGACAACAAGCACATCACATAAGAGAGAATATTCTGCCAATTGACTTTTGGGACAGATTCAGCACAAGATTTCTGAGGCACCACAAAGGGGCAATTCGTAAGGGAAAGAGAATATTCATTGACGCAGCGACGTTTATTTGACAAGTTGGGATCTATGTGATTAGGTAAATGGGTTACACTAACTGAGCCCCTAGACCAGTGATCCCCAACCAGTAGCTCGTGAGCAACATGTTACTCTCCAACCCTTTGGATGTTGCTCCCAGTGGCCTCAAAGCAGGGGCTTATTTTTAAATTCCAGGCTTGGAGACAAGTTTTGGTTAAAATGAAAAAACACCGGTGCTAATCACACGCGGCGGTTCATTTGGGCGACTTCGGAAAATGAAGCGCCACGTGTTATTAGCGCCGGCGTTTTTTCATTTTAGCCTGCGCAGAGTGAGGGAAGGCGTTTGGGTCGATTAGTCACTGCAACGACGCCAAGCGACCAAATCTCCCCAAAACGCCCAGTGTGGCCTTACTCTTAGTTCCAGGCTTCCTCGAAGCATTATGTAAATATAGAGAGCGTTTGTTGAGAGAATTATACCTCAGATTAGATACAGGTAAATTGAGATAATCAGAGGAAAAAGTAGAAAATAAAGTCAACACAGCCATTTACTGATACATTTGTGCCGCACAAACTTTATAAATGACCCACATTCTCATCAAGTATATTCCTTACAAAACCTAAGAAAACCGATTAACCGTAAACATTTTTTTCTAGAGGCGGAGGGTCACACGGTATTCCGTGTGGAGTTGTAACGGAAAGGAATTTACTAACTCAGTTACTGGTCACATTTATGTATTGGACATTAGAAACGATTTCTTTCACTGATAATCCTTTCATTGAATGCTACTCACAGGGACGAATCTGTGTTTGTTCCATTATCTGGGTTATGTGTAGTACACTTTATGTTGTAGTACACTTTATGTTGTAGTACACTTTATGTTGTAGCACACTTTATGTTGTAGTACACTTTATGTTGTAGCACACTTTATGTTGTAGTACACTTTATGTTGTAGTACACTTTATGTTGTAGCACACTTTATGTTGTAGTACACTTTATGTTGTAGTACACTTTATGTTGAAGCACACTTTATGTTGTAGTACACTTTATGTTGTAGTACACTTTATGTTGTAGTACACTTTATGTTGTAGTACACTTTATGTTGTAGCACACTTTATGTTGTAGTACACTTTATGTTGTAGCACACTTTATGTTGTAGTACACTTTATGTTGTAGTACACTTTATGTTGAAGCACACTTTATGTTGTAGTACACTTTATGTTGTAGTACACTTTATGTTGTAGCACACTTTATGTTGTAGTACACTTTATGTTGTAGTACACTTTATGTTGTAGCACACTTTATGTTGTAGCACACTTTATGTTGTAGTACACTATATGTTGTAGTACACTTTATGTTGTAGCACACTTTATGTTGTAGCACACTTTATGTTGTAGCACACTTTATGTTGTAGTACACTTTATGTTGTAGCACACTTTATGTTGTAGTACACTTTATGTTGTAGTACACTTTATGTTGTAGTACACTTTATGTTGTAGCACACTTTATGTTGTAGCACACTTTATGTTTTAGTACACTTTATGTTGTAGTACACTTTATGTTGTAGCACACTTTATGTTGTAGCACACTTTATGTTTTATTACACTTTATGTTGTAGTACACTTTATGTTGTAGCACACTTTATGTTGTAGTACACTTTATGTTGTAGTACACTTTATGTTGTAGCACACTTTATGTTGTAGTACACTTTATGTTGTAGTACACTTTATGTTGTAGCACACTTTATGTTGTAGCACACTTTATGTTGTAGCACACTTTATGTTTTAGCACACTTTATGTTGTAGTACACTTTATGTTGTAGTACACTTTATGTTGTAGCACACTTTATGTTGTAGTACACTTTATGTTGTAGTACACTTTATGTTGTAGCACACTTTATGTTGTAGCACACTTTATGTTTTAGTACACTTTATGTTGTAGTACACTTTATGTTGTAGCACACTTTATGTTGTAGTACACTTTATGTTGTAGCACACTTTATGTTGTAGCACACTTTATGTTGTAGCACACTTTATGTTGTAGCACACTTTATGTTGTAGCACACTTTATGTTTTACAATTTCTGTAAAAGTTGTGGACAAAACAGGCTCAAAACCACAGAATCTTTGCTGCAAGGTTTATTAAACAAAACATGTTTCGAGCATTGTGGCTCTTTGTCAAGTGTTCACAGGTGCACATCGTACAAAAACTTTAAATACATTAAACTCCTCCCCTCCACCGTCATTGGTAGATAAATTAACTTCACCCAATAGTTAAAAAGTGTATTTACTAGAAACTAACCTGCCAAATAACCTGATATATTTTCTGCTAGATTGCCTTACTATGGTTCTGAAAAAGAACTATTTTAGGTTTAAGGGGGAGTACTATTGGCAGACCCAGGGGACATCGATGGGTGCGGCGGTTGCTCCAGCGTTCGCCAATTTATTTGTACACCATCTCGAAAATAAATTCTTTTTGCAGCATAGATATAAAAAACACATTGTAACATACCAAAGATATGTGGATGATATCCTGGTAGTTTGGGAAGGAGACATAGAAAAATTCCTCACCATGGTGGAAGAAGCAAATCAAAGCCACCCCACAATTAAGTTTACTAAAGAGGTGGCAGTAAAATCCCTTAATTTCTTAGATGTCCAATTAACATTAAAGAACGATAAAATCTGCACAGATCTGTATAGGAAAAGCACAGACCGTAATAATCTCTTGAATGCATCAAGTTTCCACAATCCTAAATGCATTAATGCCATACCAAAAGGCCAATTTATGCGAGCCAGGAGAATTGCTTCAGAGGAAGGTGGGTATCAGACTGCCGCAGTAGAATTGATTGAACGTTTCACAGAGAAAGGGTATAAGAGAGAAAGATTGACCTCTGTTGCAAAAGAGGTGGAAAAAATACCTAGAGAAACATTATGAACTGAGAACCAAATTAAAAAGGAAAATAGTAGAATCCCTTTGGTGAGCCTTTACGGTAGACATAGCAAGAAAGTGGAGAAAATCGTTAAGAAATTTTGGCCTATTTTACAGAATGACAAAACCCTAAGTAAAACCACCACAGATATACCACTATTCTGTTATAAACGAGGCCATACAGTCAGAGATATACTATGCCCTGCAGAACCAAAAATAAGCAGAATGCGGAAACTGTTTAAAGGTAAACCCATTAAAGGCACCTTTCCTTGTCTAAGCTGTGTATGTTGCCCATCCATTATAAAAGGGGATAAAGTACAACACCCGACAAAGGGAAGTAACATCCAGCTACACAGTTATGCAACGTGTGAATCGGAACATGTGGTCTACATGTTAAAATGCCC
Source organism: Xenopus laevis (assembly GCF_017654675.1). Classification (NCBI taxonomy): domain Eukaryota; kingdom Metazoa; phylum Chordata; class Amphibia; order Anura; family Pipidae; genus Xenopus; species Xenopus laevis. The sequence continues at coordinate 190,058,684 of NC_054373.1, forward strand.
GTGTGGCATAGTATACGTGGGACAAACAAGTCGCAAGGTTAAAGAGAGGATAAAGGAGCATAAAGGAGACATCCGTAACTTTAAAAATGGTATGGCAAATGACACCCCTGTTTCACGTCACTTTAACATAAATAAACATCATGTGTCCCAGCTAAAATGGTTGGTGTTAGAGGTGGTAGAGCCACCTCAAAGAGGAGGTGATGTTAAAAAAGTATTATTACAGAGGGAAGCAGTTTGGATAAAGAAACTGAACAGTTTAGCCCCAGCAGGTATGAATGACCAATGGAGTGTGGCAAGTTTTCTGTAAGTTTTTAGCTCAAATGTGTATACTATGTTGCTATCCCTGTGTACTAATATAACTTTGTATCCCTTCTAGAGATATGCGGCTGCCCTTAGATACAGAGTAGAATAGAAACAAGAATCGACAGTTACAACACTACAGAGTGGTAAGAGAAACTGGGCAGTGTCGCTATAGAGGCAGGTAAATTTAATTGAAAACAAATATTAAATATTATGTATTGTTGCTCAGATTACAGTATACAAAATGAATGATCACATATGTGAATACTTGAAGCAATTTTGGACTCTTTCTTGTAGGCTGTATTGCAGTACAAGGGGGTAAAGTGTAACAATCTGGATTTTAATTGGACACTTTAATATGGACTTTTAATAATGGACACTGGGCACAGATGGAGGGAACACCAATTTGACACAAAAAGGATTGGATCGATGGAGGTTAGGCGGAGAAAAAATCCCCCGATGCAGTAACCTCTGATGACCTTGTCTTTTAACCATTTTTTAACTATTGGGTGAAGTTAATTTATCTACCAATGACGGTGGAGGGGAGGAGTTTAATGTATTTAAAGTTTTTGTACGATGTGCACCTGTGAACACTTGACAAAGAACCACAATGCTCGAAACATGTTGTGTTTAATAAACCTTGCAGCAAAGATTCTGCGGTTTTGAGCCTGTTTTGTCCACAACTTTTACAGAAATTGCAGATATTTGGCTTCTAAGTGGGACAGAATCTGTGGCACAGGCAGGTAATGGTGTAATTGGTATCAACCCACTTTATTTCACTTTATGTTGTAGTACACTTTATGTTGTAGTACACTTTATGTTGTAGCACACTTTATGTTGTAGTACACTTTATGTTGTAGCACACTTTATGTTGTAGCACACTTTATGTTGTAGCACACTTTATGTTGTAGTACACTTTATGTTGTAGTACACTTTATGTTGTAGTACACTTTATGTTGTAGTACACTTTATGTTGTAGCACACTTTATGTTGTAGTACACTTTACTTCTCCTTTTTTTACCTCAAAAGTCTCTCCGGACCCAACACTAGGAGAAGGCAGAAGAGGCACCTGCCTAGAGCGCTACACTGAAGGGGTGCCATGCCTGTTGTAACTACTTCTGCCTTCCCCTAGTCCTGGTTTCCGTGTTCCCTGGTTTGGTAAACTCTGCTCTTTACTGCACATCCCCCAATCTGTATGTGAGGCACACAAGGTGCTGGCTGGGTTGCCTAAGATGCCCAATCAGCTTGGCCCGGCCCCGGCTAGTGGTGCTGAGATCCAGAGTGCAGCCACAGGTGTATGAGCAGAACCCTGGCATAAAAACAGATTATAAGTGGCACACAGGGCAGCAATTTATTCCTTGGGCAGTTGGAAGCTCCAAGCAGGTGGCACAAAATCACCCCTAGATTTCAGTAATGGCAATAATCACCTACTGTAACTGAGATTTCTAGCATTTTGTCTCCTTCCCAACATGCGATATATATATATATATGTCAGACAGACAAAACACTTAAAATTGCCATTGCCCTAGTACAGAATCCATTTTATTTGCAACTATTTGTAGGTAGTCTTAAAGGGGCTGTTCACCTTTAAATGAACTGTTAGTAGGATGTAGAGAGGGATAGTCTGAGTCAATTTGCAATTGGTTTTCATTTCTTATTATTTATGGTTTTTGTGCTACATAGCATGCAATTTCGGCAGTCTGGTTACTAGGGTCCAAGTTACCCTAGCAACCATGCACTGATATGAATAAGAGACTGGAATATGAATAGGAGAGGCCTGAATAGAAAGATGAGGAATAAAAAGTAACAATAACAATATATTTGTAGCCTTACAGAGCATTTGTTTTTTTAGATGGAAAAAGTCAGAAGGCAAAGAATTCTAAAAATACATAAGGAAGATCAAATAAAAAGTTGTTTTGAATTGGCCATTCTACCATTACAGCATCAAACACAACTCACCGCGTGTCATCAAACAAAATCGATTGTCATGGTCTGGATGTCATTGTCTTTGTGGACTTTGCCAAAACGACAACCTCCCCACTGCGGCTTACGCACAAGCTCCATCTGCGCGGTTAAAGGACAAGGAAAGGTAAAAAACATAAAATCCCATTTTTACTTTCTTTAATGAAAAAGAAACCTATCTCCAATATAATTGAATTAAAAAAGGTGTACCGTTTTTATAAGAAACCTGACTGTATGCAGTGAAATTCTCCCTTCATTTACTGCTGTGGATAGGAATTGTCAGACGGTCCCTAACTACTCTGCAGGGAAACAATCATACTTATGTACAGCAGGGGGAGCCCCCGCCTTACTTCCCAGCCATGCAGAACTCAAGCAGCTTTGTTTATGACGATCCCTAAGCCGCCCAGACCACACTGAGCATGTGCACAGTCTTGGTCTTGCAAAGATGTATAACAAAGTTACAAGATGGTGACCCCCTGTGGCCAACTTTGAAAGCATAAATCATTTGTTTGATTAGACTTGTGGTGCAGTAAGTTCATGTTTATGTTTAGTATACAAAATACAGCATTTCTAGCCTTATTCTATTTTACACTTTCCTTGTCCTTTAATCCAGTATTAAAGCAATGGCTACGACACTTACTCATTAACAAGTCAGCAACTAGGGAAATACTTTGACAGATGAAACCGCTCCACTGTGTGAGAAACTGTAAAACACACGTTTTTGTAAATATATGTAACACATTAAGGGGCCGATTCACTAAGGGTCGAATATCGAGGGTTAATTAACCCTCGATATTCGACTAGGAATTAAAATCCTTCGACTTCGAATATCGAAGTCAAAGGATTTAGCGCAGATAGTTCGATCGAACGATCGAAGGATAATTCCTTCGAATCGAATGATTCAAAGGATTTAAATCCAATGATCGAAGGAATATCCTTCGATCAAAAAAAGTTAGAAAAGCCTATGCGGACCTTCCCCATAGGCTAACATTGAGTTCGGTAGCTTTTAGATGGCGAACTAGGGGGTCGAAGTTTTTTTAAAGAGACAGTACTATCGAATGGTCGAATAGTCGTACGATTTTTACTTTGAATCCTTCGATTCGAAGTCGTGGTCGAAGTAGCCCCAAAAAAAACTTCGAAATTCGAAGTTTTTTAACTTCGAATCCTTCACTCGAAGTTAGTGAATCGGCCCCTTACTGAATTGATTGATTGAACTGGAGATGAAATTATTCAAGTCAATCCCATAACTGCACTCATAGGGGCAGATTCACTAAAGGGTAAAGTAAGAGTCACTAGTGAAAATTCGCTAGAAATCCAATTGGCAGCGACATCCCCCTTCACTAACAGGCGCAGATGACAATTCGCTAGTGGAAGAGACCATCACTAGCGTTCATTCGCGCTCTATCGCCAGGCGACTTTTCACTATGGCGAATGGTTGTTGCTCCACAAATTCCCCAAATTGTGGATTTTACTGAACGTTACGTCTTTTGTCAGAGTTTCCTTCACCTCCTCAGACCAGGCCAAGTGCTGAAAGGAATCGACATCTTCCTCAGTCTTATGTCAGTGACATCATATCCTGTAATGGAATTAAGGAAACAGTCGGCACAATCACTTGACTCCTTTCTTTGTCGTAGTGCAGGTTCTCCCAGTGGCACTGCCTCCCACAATAGCTTCCCACATCCTCACCCCAAAATAATTGGACATGGACTTAACTGCTCTTGTCTGAATATCACCTGGGAGACCGGGGGCGCTCTAGGTCCGACTCTGACACTTCTGAGAAAAGGGAATTATAAAGTGAACGAGATTATTTCAACATTATTCCTGGAGATTCTCAGTCTGAAGGATGGAAGGTAAAGTCAGTCTTTATATTCTAAGAGCCAACAATATGGGAAGAGTGAAGTTGTAGAACTTTGTATTAGAGAGAGAAGTAAAATCAATAAAAGAGTGTAGCGCTATAGTAAATTGAGTGCACCTTACTCTACTACGGGCTTCACTCCTAGTACATATGCTCCGGATGAGACCTTAAATCTTAGGGAGTGAGCCTTCGCATCGAGGTGGAAGCAGGGTGTAGTGCAACTGTAACAGTAATCAAGGTGCAAAGAATTGGGCGCCAGTGGTTCTTATAACTTAACCAAATAACAGATTTATTGAGCACAATATACAATCCTCAGTGGAGTGTACATAAATCAGAACATTGCAGGTTCATACAATACATTGAATAGGCAGTACTCACAACACCTTTGGTCAGTATGATTCTCCTCAGAGATAGGAACAATACATGCAGCTTTGAGGAGGTACACCCAACTTTCAGCCTTTTCTCTAAGTGGAACCTGAGGGGAATCTATCTACCCTAGGTCTGTACACTTAGTCCCTACTTCTGGGCAATGAGTACCCTGGGATCTTAATCCCACTACAATCCTCGTAGGAGCCTCAGACTGCTCAGCTAAATAAACTGACTGACTATCACTCCTAGAGTGATCTATAAGTGTGAGTAACCTATTCTTATTAGACCTGACCTGTCTAGGTTCCACTCGAGCTCTGCCTCCTGCACAGGCTAGAGCCAGCACAAGATGGACACTGAAATCTGCCTTCAGAGCCTTTTATACTCTAGCCCAGCCCTCTGCTGGTCACTATGGGCAACAGCAAGAGTCAACAGTACCCCTCCCAACTGTATTTTAGGACCCATTTAGGTGTCCATAAACATGGAGGGACTGCCTGCACAAAATACTAGGGGTGGCTATTCTACACATCCCTACATTCTCCCCCTGGTGAATTCCTTACGTCCCGGCAAGGAACATATTCAATCACAAGGCAAGAATACATTACAACAATACCACATGTATTGCATTTACTGTACGGTTAACATTTCCATAGTAGCCTCTCCATAGGCCTACTGGGAACCATGGTTAACCTGAAAAGAAAGCAGTTTAGGCACATCTTGCTAGAAACCATTTTGAGAAATATATCTCTATCATAGGACAGTGGACTAAGTCTTCTCACTACTGGAGACTTAGTACATTCATATCAAACACTTTACCAAAAAGTGACATTTAGCCATTACCTTATAACCTCTTCGGGGTCACTCTCCTGAGTGTACCCAGGTAACAATGGCATACCTGAAAGAGAACAACAGCATAGAAAAACATTGGACTGTCACTGAACTGTGCCTTTATTAGTGTCACATTTCATATCATTATAGCAACACCACTCTTGAGTACTATCCAGGTACCCTGGGTCAATAACTCCCTGAAAAGAAAGGCACAAGTTAGATATACTGTTTTTCCTCAAATACTTTAGCATTCCAGTCCATAAAAGAACCTGAACCCATAGTCCTTTTGTATATGCACTTAGGAGGGTAAAGGGGAAATGGAATGAACCTACAAACGTGTAGGTGTTAACTAAAACAGTCCTTGGACCTAACTCCAAGAGGAGCAAAAGAAGAAAAATCCTTCCCTTGAGAAAGTCAAGTCACTTTAAAGGGACAGGTGTGGACAGTTCAATCAAACTGCAAATCACTCCCAGTGGAGTATTATCAGTGGAAAACAAACCACCACCCACCAGTAGACTCAAATCATGTGAAGAAACCTGGCCTTGGTGTCTTCATAGGGAATGTAATATTTGGGATGGGGTTTGTCCACCCATTGGCCATCTCCTTCATAGACCTCCAAGGAGAAATATTTGGTGGGGTTGTATTTCCCACAACTCTTCACGGCATTTTTCAAAATGGTACGGCCGTACCACCACTCTCTCTCAATAGAACGCAGGTACTCCCAATCCTGCTTGCGCCGCACTTCATTTGGGTTGGTGAGACAACTGTGGTGCATTTTCTCTTTCCTCAGGATCTCGTCGATGAGCCAATCCTCATAGGAAGCAGCCACTTTCTCATACACCCACATAGGAGCATAAGGCATAAAATAGCCCTATTTTCGGTAAACTCGAAAGTTTATCACTCGTTGCACTCGGGAAACAGAACTAAAAACATTGGGGTCGGCTTGCCCAGGCAGAACCCAGAAATCTTTCTCTTCCTCTGGGCCTATCCTGGGAGGTGCAATGAAGCTGCGAGACATAAACTCTTTGGGAGCAGGTTGATCATCCAACTCTGGCCCTTCCTCATCATATTCCTCCCATCCTGGAGCAGTCGCCATGGTGGGATCCACTTTAGGTTTAGGGATATTCGCCACCCAGTCTTTTTCACCGGCCAACGATATCTTTCCCCACTCAACGTGATAAAGTTCAGATACATGGGTGCTTTCCCCTGGCTCACTAGGGGTTACATGCACCATCACTTTGGGGTTGTAAGACTGTACTGGTTCACTAACCACTGATCTTTGACACTTGCACCGAATTTGTGCAGCATTCTCTGACACTGACTTCCAGTCATCATCCTCATCTTGGAGGGAAGTCAGCTCTTTCTCCACTTGACTCTCAGACAGTGGAGGATCTCTGAATGTTGGGGTCACTGGCAACACGGACCCAATTCGCCCAAATGAGAACTTTCGCCAATCAATAGCTTGAGTTAGGACGGGAGCACAGGTCGGTGTGTTAAGAGCAGTGTACGTGGTAAGGGTTACATCCACCCAAGGTCCCGAATTCCTCAACCGCAACTCACTGGTTGAAAGGCTCTCTTTGAGCCCTATCATGGAGATATCTTCCCGGTCATCCTCTGGGCTTTTCTCCTCTGGGACTCTATCCACATCAACTGCAACAGGCACTTCAGGCGGCAGGGTTTCCACCTCGGGAACTACAGCATTAGCTTCAAGTCTGAAGTCTGCAGTAGGCTCTGACACATTTTCGCCATTTGCGTCTCCCCCTGGTGCAATCGGCACCGTCGCCACTGAAGGCATGGGCATTGGCGACGCCATAACTTCACCCACACTCTCGGACTCTTCTGGGACAGGGGCAACGCCCGTATCATCTGTCCAGCCGGACGGGGTCATCTCACTAACCACAGCTGCGGTCTCTAGGGCCTCACCTTCAATCGAAGCCACTTTGGAGGGGAATGCACATTCCTCGTTACAGCAGGCCTCACTATGGGGAATAGGTACATGGGATTCCGGTGCGGGAGCCGCAGCCACTGACACCCCCGGGGCCTCCTCTATCTCTTCATAAATTAGTATAGAGTTGCCGCTCACCTCATCCTTGGTCATCCCCACCAATGGAGGCAGGTCTGCCCAAACAAAAGGTCCCATCCATAGTTGAGAGCCGCATTGCACGCAGGCTCCACCGGGATCCTCTAGGGCGTTTGGTGCTTCCAGGTCACATAGGCCGCATACTGGAACCATTCCCCGGGCACTGGGTGAGAAAGTCCATTGATACACATACTGCCGCTCATGCTCCGCAAGAGTAGGAGCGCACGGCACTGGCTTTTCTTCAAGCACTCGAACCTCTGGTTCAGCAACAGGCTCCGCCATCTGCTTTTTCGCATCCGCTAACTTCAGCAGGGTTGAAGCAAGATACAAAATGGCTGCGGTACTGTCTTCTACACTGGGACGCCACGCCATGACCCTAGAGGCACCTCCTCTGTTGGGTCTGACACGCCTCCTTTGTCTCTTTCGCGCGCTCCCCAACTTAACCCTCACTGAGCAGGGTATTGAGGGGGACTGTGACGCAGTACAAATTTCCACAGCAGTAACTTCTTCGGAAGCTCCCCCTGGTGGATCACTCTCAGCAGGGGCACATTCGGGCATCACATTAACACAGGCCACTTCTATGGCAGGAGAGTTGTCCAAATTCACTGCACACAACTCCGTCGTTAATAAAGTAATATTTGAATCCACTTCCAAAATTGGGGACACATTAACACTGGGCCCAGACTCTTCCTGGGACAAGGCCATCACTCGCATCTTCCTTGTCACTGAGAGCGAGGGAAATTGCAATTATTGGAGGGCTTTCTTCTAGCAAAAGCACTACTGGGCCCTCTGGCTCACACGGCCGCTCAGTAGCAAAGGCCTCCTCAGTTGAACAGTCCCCTCTATCAGTAGATTCAATTAGTCCCATACACTCCCTTGATTCTACCGGCCCTCCGGCTCAGGCGGTAGTACGTCAGTGGGGACCCCAGACTCCTCCGGGTAATCTACTCTGTCAATGGACCCAGTAACCCTTACACTCTCTTCATCTTCAGAAGGCGGGTTACAAAGTGCAGCAGCACGGGCCCCACTAAGGATGTGTGGTGCAAAATAGTCCTGATAAACACACGGGCAACCTTCTGCAGGGGCGCCTATAGGATACACTCTGGAGGGCCAAGTTTCCTGGTAAGGCTCATCAGGGACCCAGTATAAGAACCTGACCTTTCCTTTTTCCATGGAAGGCCCTTTAGTAACATATTCAAGCCCATCGAATAACGGGTTATCCATAAGAGCGTGATGCACACTATCTGGAGGGCAACACTCGGGTATGCCGTCAACTACAACAGCCTGACACGTCTCCACTTTCTCTAAAAGAGCCCACAGATACACAGCAGAAGGGGTTATCACCGTTTTCTCATTTTTGTGGGACTGTGCTGGCAGGCTTGCATAAACACAGGGACAACCATCCGGCAATCCATGAGGGAAAATCATAGAGGGCCCCTCACCATCATTAGGGAGCTCATTTTCTACTTGCCACAATAGCCGCACAGTGTCCTGAATCTCTGAAGGAGCACGGCCTATGAATCGGTACCCCACAAATCTTGGGAACATACTTAAAGGCCATGCAGCTAAGTAAACAGGAGTGAGTGGGTGAACTCCATCTATCACCACCGCTCGCCGAGGGTTTACACCTTCCTCAATAGCCCAGGCATACACTGCGTCAGAAGTTATCAAGCCTGGGATAACTGAGGGGAAATGACCCTCCATTTCTTTGGGCAGTATAGTAGGCATTTTCACTATGGCTCAATACTATACTGTGACTGCGCCAGAATATTTAAGCGGGAGAGAAGAACCACAGAAGTCTCCCGCCTCTTTCCTGGCCTTTTTCCTATTGAGTCCGCACCTGCAGCACCTGTCACACTAGGCTGCAGTGCGGTGTTACAGTTTAACCCTTCTCGGGCCCCACGTGCTGGGCGCCAAAATGTAGTGCTATAGTAAATTGAGTGCACCTAACTCTACTATGGGCTTCACTCCTAGTACATATGCTCCGGATGAGACCTTAAATCTTAGGCAGTGAGCCTTCGCATCGAGGTGGAAGCAGGGTGTAGTGCAACTGTAACTGTAATCAAGGTGCAAAGAATTGGGCGCCAGTGGTTCTTATAACTTAACCAAATAACAGATTTATTGAGCACAATATACAATCCTCAGTGGAGTGTACATAAATCAGAACATTGCAGGTTCATACAGTACATTGAATAGGCAGTACTCACAACACCTTTGGTCAGTATGATTCTCCTCAGAGATAGGAACAATACATGCAGCTTTGAGGAGGTACACCCAACTTTCAGCCTTTTCCTTAAGTGGAACCTGAGGGGAATCTATCTACCCTAGGTCTGTACACTTAGTCCCTACTTCTGGGCAATGAGTACCCTGGGATCTTAATCCCACTACAATCCTCGTAGGAGCCTCAGACTGCTCAGCTACATAAACTGACTGACTATCACTCCTAGAGTGATCTATAAGTGTGAGTAACCTATTCTTACTAGACCTGACCTGTCTAGGTTCCACTCAAGCTCTGCCTCCTGCACAGGCTAGAGCCAGCACAAGATGGACACTGAAATCTGCCTTCAGAGCCTTTTATACCCTAGCCCAGCCCTCTGCTGGTCACTATGGGCAACAGCAAGAGTCAACAGTACCCCTCCCAACTGTATTTTAGGACCCATTTAGGTGTCCATAAACATGGAGGGACTGCCTGCACAAAAATACTAGGGGTGGCTATTCTACACATCCCTACAAGAGGAATAAATCAATAATAAATATATAACATAAAAGAGAATATTGCCGTTAGTAGTATATATTGTAATAACAGTAATATTTGCTGGTTAATAACCAGTATCAGAGGCAGAACTGTAGGGGGTACAGGGTTGCAACTACACCAGGTCCAATCCCCATGGGGCTCTACAGTGGGGGCTGCTGGGTGCCATAAACAGTTACTGGTGAGGAGAATGTGGTACAAACTGGGGGGTCCTGGTACAAAGTTTACACTGGTCACATATGAATTGTATTTTGTATTTTGGTCCCAGTAACAAAGAAAACTCTGCTCAACAGTTTTGGTTATAACCCACTTCTGAGTCGTGGCCTTTGCAGGGGGCACTTGTTTGTGGGGCAATAGATTGAACAATTTCTATAAAGAAAACTGGAAAACTCCCCTGCCAAATACCATGAGACACAGGGTGACCCAGTTAAGGAGGAGCAGGTTTAGTTCTATTTGAGAAATGTTCATCTGCTGAAATACCTGTAGAACCTGTCGGATCTCATTATTTGCTTATAATTCACTTCATGGCCAATTGTCAGTGGGGTCTGAGCTGCTCAAGTCACGTGAATAGAATATTTGCATAAGGACAAAACATATGAGTGGATCATATAACATTATTGCCAAACTGACAGTTAGATGAGAGTCAGCAGTTGAGCCATGAGGGGAGGCCCATAAGGAGTCAGTTACTGTAGGGCAGGGAGCCCAGTGTATAAAATGGGTCCAACCCACTAAGCTTTTTGCACCCTGTCCTGTAACTAAAACAATTGCTTTGTGTGTCCCATGAATACAGAGTCACCTGCACTTGCCTGTTGTGTATTCATGAACGGCTGCTAAATACAAGTTAGGGGCCCAATGGGTGCAGGCCACAGTGGAGCTCTGTGTTTATATAGTAACATAGTGTACAGGGCTGGATTTGGATTGCGGGTGACCCTAGGTTGTCCGTGGCCTGACCACACGGTCCTACTGCCCGCCACTTGCACCACCCGCGCAGTGCTCCTCAGCAAGCGGCCGGGCAACATGCCACCCTTAATAGTTTGCCACCCTAGTTCTGGGCCTGTGTGGCCTCACCACAAATCCGGGCCTGATAGTGTAACATGATTTACAGGCCAATGGGTAAATAAAAAGCTAATATACATTTGACTCTAATACTTAAGTGAAAGAAATGAAAATGTGGTGTAGTGCAACTACAACTCCCACAGGCTACTGTGCACAGACTGAATAAAGAAGAGGGCACTAGGAGGTTCTTGCAAATCAAACAGAAGAGAATATTTTATTTGTCAGAGACAAAGGATCCACAGGTACATACAGAGCATAAGGACAGTGCAGAATATATTTACAGGCTAGGACAGTATATCAGAGCCAACTGTTTATGAATCCCCTGAGGATGTAGTGTAGTCAGTGCAGCACCTCCAGGCAGAAATATCTCACACGTGGTCTGGATCTCACCCAGTGGAGGGGTCGGGGAGGAGAAGCTAAAGCCTCACACAATATCCACTGTGTCCCTTCACTGTAGGCAAATCTTATAGCCTGGGAAGCTCCTCCCTGTTCCACCTCCTTGATGGAGCACACAGTTGGACACTAGAGGTTCAGGTCTCTCTAGGGCAAATTGGCTTTACTGGGCCTTGTTGTACCCAGGCTCCCTGGAAACATCCGGATGGGTCAGACACCAGGAGCCAAAGAGGAAGACCCACCCCTTTCCAAGCACTATATTAAAGTATGACAGGAAGTGGTTACAACACCTCTTGGCCAATAATACAGCTATGCAAATTATAACTAGATACATGGGTATCTGCCCAGCAACTAGGGAGATCAGGAAATGTAGGGATTTAAAGTCATAGGGTCACATTAACCCTAAGGGCCCCTACAATAGTAACATAGTAAATTAATGTAGGGCCCTATAGGGTTAATAGGCCTGTAGCAGAATAATCTTTAGCATTATTCGCTGAGAGGTGTAATGACACTCCCCTGCTACACTCCTATATAGTGAGTGTAAGGAGTGGCCTCTTCCTCTTTGGCCTGTGGATGGTGATCCAGCTGGGTGAGCTCAGGGGAGCCTGGGTACAGCTAGGCCCAGAAAGGCCCATGTGCTTTGGAGAAGAAGTCAGGGACCAGGAAACCCCATGAATGAGGAATAGATATACTAGGGCAGACTTGTCATAGTCTCTCTAGGAGAGAAAGACAGAGAGGTGAGAGAGAAAGAGCAGCTGAAGCTCCAACAAGGATTTGCAGTAAGGGAGTAGCTTCTAAAGAGCTTCTTGCAGAAGACAATCGCAAAGTCCTTGAACACTACGGGCAAAGACTGAAAATCCGCTGCAGCAAGGGACACCCAATGAATGTACTTAGAAGGTAAACAGTTCTTCTGGCAGTAAGGTTCTCCAATGAATGAGATATCTGGTTGGCAGACCAGTCAATAGAAGGATTATGCAGATGGAGCCAGGGTAGACCCAACACTACAGGAGCTGCGGGACAGTCTATTAAAAGAAAAGACAGTTCTCCTGATATAGGGAATATACCATCAGTGGAAGTTCTCCTGTTGTCTCAGAGATTATCTCTGAAGTTAGTGGTCGATCATCAATCGCCAATCGCCAAAACCCTCAGGGGATTAAATAGAAGAAATAGGGGAATTCTCAGGAACTTGGCAAAAGCGTCATCCATGAAATTTCTTGCAGCCCTGGAATCAAGAAAAGTGGATACATCAATAGTCTTATCAGGTAGGCAAATCTGTAAAGGCAACAGAAATCTATGAGTCCTTTTGGGATGCAGGCTCGATCCACCCAGGTAAAATTCCCCAGTTCTACCTGAGCTAGGAGATCCTCCCAACTTCAGGGGACAATGATTGGCAAAATGGGCTTTTCCGCCATAATGTAGACATGGTCCAGCCAAACGTCTCGAGAATTTTTTTTCTTTAGAGAGACGCATCTGACCAATCTGCATAGGCTCCTCCAAGGGAGTGACAGGAGAAGAAGTGACAGGATTGGGAAGGAGGGGTCTCTGAAAGCGTTGTGCCAGGCCAGGAAGGAATCTTTTGCTTTGCTCTTTATTGAACTGCTGCTTCTTGAGACGGGTGTCTACTTTGATGGCGAGAGCAATAAGGTCTTCCAAAAGTTCAGGATGATCCCTAGAGACTAAGTCATCTTTGAGTCTAGTTGACAAGCCTTGATAGAACACCGCTCCCTAAGCCTTGTTGTTCCAGTTAGTTTCCATCAAAGTTCTGAAATCAATGGAACTGTGCTTCCCTTGCCAGATCTGTAGAATCTGTAGATCTGTAGAAGCCAGGACAAGGCTCTGAAGAATTTATTGAGAAAAACCCCAGGCCAGGGCAATTTTTTGCTAACAGGATCACTACCCCAAGGTATCAGGTATCAGACTTGATAAACGTTGCCCTTTCCTGTATGTACATGGGCTAAATAAAACACCAAACACTTTTTCACAAATTGCAGTGATCTACTGGATCTTTTCCTATGCCCCAGGGTATCATGTAAGTGAATATAATCATGGGAGGGGGGGCACATTTGGCTCCTTTAACTTGGTTGGTTCATGGGATGGGAAGTCTGATAAGTTCAATGACAAATCTAATCATTCATCCAATCAATTTGAACACAATAATGTCAGGCCAATCTGTAAATGTACATTCATACCCCACCAACTAGTTCAGGACATTATCTGATTGTTCTGTAATTGGTAGTTTCAGAGTAAAAAAATCCGCCAGTGTTGGCCGCCTTAAAGGATAAAAATAAAAACTAGGTAAATAGACAGGCTGCGAAAATAAAAAAAGTAGCCAGAACACTACTTCCTGCTTTTCAGCTCTCTAACCAGTGTCGGACTGGCCCGGCGGGACACCGGGAAAATACCTAGTGGGCCCCGACCCTAGTTGGCCCCTGCCGGGCCAGACCACCTCTCCCAAACAGTTTTTTTTTTTTAAAAAAAAAAAAAATAATTTTTCTTGGCCCCCCAGTCTGCCCCTGTGTCTAACTCTGAGTTAGTCAGTGACTATAAGGGGGCCCACATGGGACAAAACGGGTCAGTGAGTTTGTAATTGATCCTCAGCATTCAGCTCAGATTCAAAAGCAACAGTTATGTCCCATGTGACTAGGGTTTCCACCTTTCCTCCTGACTAACTCCAGGTGGGGAGGCGGGACTGTGATGTTGTGGGGGCAGGAAGTGATGTAAAAGGGTGGGATGTGATGTCATAGGTGGAGCTACGATGTGGTTATTGGCAATTAATCGATCATTGCTTCAATCGCAGGGAATCCTGTCCAGTTTTCATAATTTGGAAAACCAGGCAGGCATTTTTGACCTGGACAGCCCAGTTTTTCAAAGGTAGACAGGTACAACCATACACTTCTGCCTCTGCTACATCACCGTTCCACCTCCCGGCCTGGAGTAAGGGTGTCTATACACTATTAGATGTGCTCGTTTGACGTGGCCACCGATCTTAACCCAATATGCCCACTAATGTCAGGGTGATATCGGGTTAATCTGAACATTCTGCCCTAATGCTGAACGATCGGATTACAACAAAGTGAATGGGCGATGACGGGTCGTAGGGCCACATCTACTAGCTGATATAATCCTCAATTGAAGTGCAAAGCAAACCTGCCCGATCAACATCTGCCTGATCTTTCCCCAGTGTTTCTAAACCAGTGTGGATGTGGTTGGGTAGCATGTCCCCCCTAAAATCCTGCCACCTTAGGCCCGGGCCTTGGTATCACTCAATGTTTAACTCAATGTTTCATTTTAAAAAAAGAGTTTTTATTTTTTGCTGTGGAATGGGCGTTTGGCATAGATGCTGTGACTTTTGATAATGGCACAACATATAATCATGTGGCGGCCATATTAGAGTGCAACATCTGGCCAAGATGGTTCATTCATGTGTAATACTGTGTTGTACATCTAAAATATAGACTTCTGTCATTCTGAATTATAAATAAAACCAGCTGCCGTCTTTCTCCCCACAACTCCAGCTCTGGTGTCTGTGATTTATCACTTTTATTTATGTATTATTTGCTACATTCAGGTATTTAGTATTTATCTTCTTTCAGTAATACAAATACACACCTGACACTCCCACGACCTCTGATG
Source organism: Xenopus laevis (assembly GCF_017654675.1). NCBI lineage: Eukaryota > Metazoa > Chordata > Amphibia > Anura > Pipidae > Xenopus > Xenopus laevis. The sequence continues at coordinate 190,073,909 of NC_054373.1, forward strand.
TATAAATGAATTGCACAAACTCACAGAGCTTATGTACATGGGAAAATGTAGCAGAAATTCACATATAAATACAGTTATGGGATCTGTTATATGGAAACCTGTTATATAGAAAGCTCAGAATTATGACTCCATTAAAATGAAATAATGCAAATATTTAAAAAAAAAAATCCTTTTTCTGTGTAATAATAAAACAGCAGCTTGTACTTGATCCCAACTAAAATATAATTAATCCTTATTGGAAGCAGAACCAGCATATTGGGTTTATTTCATGTTTATATGATTTTCTAGTAGACTCTCTTGTATGAAGATCCAAATTACAGAAAGATCCTTTATCCGGAATACCCCAGGGCCCAAGCATTCTGGATAACAGGTCCTATACCTGAATGTGAAATATTTCTCAGATTGTTTGTAGTTTTTTCTTTTAAGAAACAAAAAGAATTTCGTTCGTGTTTTCCACACACAAAAAAGATAAAGAACTTTCCCCCAAAACGTCACAATTACAAATGTTATTAGAGAAGATTATTTCAAAGATTTTGTACAACAACAAATAAGAATCATCACAACACCAAAGCTGAAACAGGCAGTATGTCTTGGGAGGGACAGCGGGGGGCTCTTCTGTAATGACTGCGGGTTTCCTGGGATTCCCACCCATAAAGTCTCCCATCACTTCTGCCGTAACTTCCACTTCTGTGAGTTTGAGCAGAATCCTGTTGATTTTGGTTATTATCAGTTGCTTTTCCATGTTTTCTTTTCATGTCAAGACGTGTTGCTTTCTTGTTTTGTTCTAATTAAAGACAAAAGTAAATTTTGATAAAAAATTGTAAAATAATATAAATGTGTGACCATGAACATTCCTGTTAGACTTCATTCTACCCCCACCAGTTATTATAGTCAATTAACTTTTCTTTATATGTCAATAACACTTAGTTGGTGTCTCTTCCTCAGATTTAGGTCTGACCAGTGCTTTTTCAGTTGATCGCAGCAACCCAAATTTACTGTTGAGACCTTCAACAACCTTCCTTAAATGTCATCTTTTGTGCTATTAGCCTGATGGGATATCTCTGTTCTACACAGTCATCACTATGTCCCTCCTTCTCTTTTGCTCCATAACCACAAGATTCAGACTGGCGCCAGAAACCATCAATGTGACGTCAAGTTGACTCACAAACAAACATTTCTCCCTATCACCAAAACAACCAGAATGTACATTGTCTAGTGGTTTTCACTTATTTGGCTTTAAAAAAAACCCAAACATTATAAAATGTATAAAACTGGACTTTTATATGTTCAGATTTAATGACCTTTTAACATATACTTTGTGTATCCCTACCATGTTGTATCTCTATTTTCGTTTACTGTACTGCTTATATATATATATATATATATATATATATATATATATATATATATATATATATATATATATATATATATAAAACTGAGATCTTCAAATGACCTTCCAGTTGGCAGAAACCTCAACGGTGCAAATAAACTTTGTTCTGCTGAGACTGATTTTCTCATCACTGGATCTTGTTTTTGACAAGTAGACCCAATAACCGAAACAAGATTCATACACATCATTAGATCATTCTTAAGATCATCAGGATCATGGGTTTGTAAGGTCCGTATGAGACAAAGTTTCTCTCTTTAAACGTCTTTGTTTCCTCCAACAAGAACATTTCTCTTCTTCTTCTTTTTTTTCGGAAGTGCTGTTGCCAATGCTGTTCCAAGTGCTGCTCTGTATTTGCCATTCATATATACTGGACCCAAAAACCAGAAATAAAATCTATTTTTCAAAATAGAAAACAAAGAGACTTTGTGCACACGATCAGTTGGAGAACATTCATTTGTATGAACATGTAGGGTTCATACATATTGGCTCAACATCAGCTGCTCCCATATGTATGTCCCTTCACTGGCTCCCAATTTCTTCTAGAATCAAATTCAAATTACTAACACTCACATTCAAGGCCCTTAATAATGAAACCCCTCCCCTTTAATCTCTGATCTCCAAATACTCTCCTTCATGCAACCTTCTCTCTGCTTCTGATCTTCTTCTCGCTTCTCCTCTCATCACTTCTGCCCATTCTCACCTACAATACTTCTCTCGGGCTTCTGCTTTTCTCTGGAACTCTCTGCCACAAGCTGTCAGACTTTCTCCTTCTTTCCAAACTTTCAAGTGCTCCTTAAAGACCCACCTGTATAAAGAAGCTTATTGAATGTACCTTAATTAATCAATCATTGTTGTATCACAAATCACAAATTGTTTCTAAAATCCTAATGTCTCAATTGTACCCCAACATTTAGTTTTTAAACTAATTTGTAGGGCCCTCTAATCCTATTGTACTCTGTAACCCTTGTTTGTTATCCATTATGTATTCCCTGTTGTTATAACTAAGGTAAAGCACTGCGTATCTTGTCGGCGCTATATAAATACATGATGATGATGATGATGATGTAGGGGGTTATTTACTAAAATGCCAGCTTATATCATTTTTATTAAAATAAACTGGACCTAAATCCCATCCACAAGTTTAACTCAATTATCAATTTTGACACCCAAATCGTTAAAATTTTTTCAAGTTGTTGTCCAACTAGGGTCTGCCTCCTCTATAGTTACGCAGCTGTATCGTATGAAACTCAGCACACAGCACGACATCTTCCAATTGTAAAAGGGACATCTGCCATTAACTTCTGCCATTTGAATTTTTAGCAGCTTTGGGGTATAATAAATCTCTAAAATTTTGAGGTTTTATTTTTCCATGAAAAATTCAAATGTTCTCCATAAAAACCTTGACCAGATAAAAATGGGCCCCTTCATATCCGTTTAAACAAGATTGAAAGTTTTGCTTACGCTGCTACAATTTACAGGACATAACATTCGTACTATATATGTATGTCAAATAATGTCCAGAATGTTGTCCAACTTGTTATTTCTCTGACTTTAATTCAACAATTTGAATCTGAATGTTAGTTTTAGATTATTGCTTTTAAAGGTAACACTTTGTGAACTGTACAGGGCATTTTGCTTTTAGCCCATTTTGGAGTGCAGAGAATATACTGTAATGTGTTTATGGCACCAAAAGTTGGGGGTAATTAAATATGTTGTTTGAGTTTTAGCTTGAATATATGCCCCCCCCAAAGCCATGCTAATTACTGTATATAACACCACATAATACCATAACAAACCTTCAGATAAGATATAACTTGTGCACCACAGATGTCAGACTTACTGGCATATAATTGCCAGGCTGAGACTATTTTTCTTAAATACTGGAATTAATCAACTTTCTTCCAATCCATGTTCTGAAGCATCGGGTGATATTGCAGTGATTTCAATTACATTATTCCTCCCACTAAAGAGAAGGTTTGAAATGAATAATCAAACTCAGCTGATGTGTCATAGAAATATATTAATATTATTATTAGTGATGAGCAAATCGGCAAAAAAGCTAACTTTTTTTTTACACTCAACAATTTTTTAAGCGAGTGAAAATTTTTCTTGCTCCAAATACATTAAAATCAATGGGCGTTTTTCCTTATGTCGACTTTTTTTGTTGCGGCAAATCCATGGCTGGCGAAAAAATTCACTCATCACTAATTTTTAGACATAATAGACCATATTTCCCAGATTTTCTAAAATGTGGGATTTATGCCCATTATTATGTAAGTTATTCTTTCAGATTTTTTGATATCTTCTGTTTCCATCCAACATTCCATGAGAAGGGTGGGTGACTCAACTGGCTTTCCCTTTGAGGGAGTTATTGATTTTGCAGTTGTAGGGAGCAGATCATAGAGATCTTGGATGAAGTGTTTTACTAGTGGCAGAACTACTAAGGAAGCAGACTCAGTAGTAAGTGTGGTAGGGGATTGCCGGTCAACTGCAATTATGTGCAGATCGGCCGAGAAAAACTTTTAGAAGGGAGGGCTGGGTCCCCAAAGTTAGACCCCTGTGTTTTAGGTTTTTGAAAAAGTTTCCCAGGTTCTCAGTTGACCTTCTGTCTTTTTGCTTGAAAGTTCAAGGTGGCACAGATTTGATCTGATCCACAAAGTCTTCTCATTCTACAGCACGAGATTGTGTGGAGTCCTATAAAATCTGTTCCCAGCGGATGTAATGAGATCAGACACAGTCAGAGTTGTTTTCCTGTATTTCTGTCCTACAGTCAATGGATTTCACAGAGAAGAAAAAGTCTCTAACAACAAAGACAGATATTAAGTTGTTGGATGAAATTTCTCAGAAAGGTAAAAAAAATCAATGTGTTTGATTTTTGGACAGTTTAACATCACCAAGATGGTGTTGACACATAGGGATTATTTACTCAAATTCAAGTTTATCTCAGTTTTTTATTAAAACAAAGTTGACCTAACTCCCATCCCTGAATTGAAAAAATGATGCAACAAAATCAAGTGTCAATTTGAACCGTATGATTGTTGCTGTGAAAACCTGACTTGTTGACCACAAAAAATGACTTTATTGAATCGCAATTTCAAGAAACAACTTCAGGGACATCTGCCCTTTGACTTCTATATGACATCGACCGGTTTGAGATGGAGTTTTTTCAGATTCAGATTATTAACAGCTTTGGGGGTATAATAAAGCTCTAAGTTTTTTAGGGTTTTTTCCTCTACAAATTTGAGTTTTACCCCTTTAAAAACTTGACCAGATAAATTTGAATTTTAATAAATGGGCCCCATAAGTTCTGGCATTTCCATTTTGAGCAAATGAAGAGTGTATATCAACTTTATAATTGTCATTATGATATTTCCATGTAATTAGAAATCCATTTAATTAAAGCTGCTTTTTTTGCTCTAATACTCACCAACACCCCCATTTCTTCTCCCCCCGCCCTTTATTTCAGCCTGGACACATTTCAGAATTGCTGCTCTTCAGTGTTGGGCTGGGGAGGAAACAAAACCTGCCCAATCAGAGCCATCAATGAATGGCTCTGATTGGGCAGAGCAACTCCATTGTTTGAATCCTGCAGAGGATCAAATTCTTCGATAAAGTAAATGTGTATCAGCCTTTTTATTAAGTGTTGTTTTACTATTTAACAACCTCAGTCAGCACATTACCCCCAATGCAAGATCTGAGTCGTAGACACAATGGGACAAGCAGAAATCTATAGAAATCATTGCCGCTAATCTTTATTAAACTTCAATACCATTTGTAAAGTACGAATTCTCTCATCACAATTGAAACCCTGAGCTTCCCATGATGCACTGCAATATTTAATGGAAAAGAGGTACCAGGGGTTTAGATAGTGACCGTTAGGCTCTGGAAGAGGAAAGACTTAATAGATATCTGGGACATGTGACTGACTGTGAGAAATGAGCCAATTAATTCTTAGGCACCAGAACGAGGCTTGGTGGGGTTTAACAAGGGCTCGAGCTTGGGAATGAATCAGTAATTCCTTTTTTTTAAAAAAAGAGGCATTGGAAAATAGATAATTATCATATAAAACAGTTAGATCACTGCAGAAAACAGGTGTTGAGCATAATATCCCCAGAAATGCTAAAAAGATCACTGCAGAAAATGGGGCACAAAACCACAGACATGGAAGTGCTTCTCATTTACTATGGGTATCTGGGAGTTTCTCTCCTCTGGTGGAGGGGGCAGTATTAGGGTTATGTAACTCCCAAATGGTTGCTCTTTTCATTGGCCACCACTGGGATCACATGACTGAAGCTGGGAATGATTGGAGCTACAACATGAAACTGGTTCCTCCTCCTGTATAAACTAGAGGGAAGTATTTTCTCACCACAAAACAACCCAAAAGCAACGAGGATATAAACTCAAAAATGCATACAAAGAAAGACAAGACAAGAAATCCTCTGTGTTTTCACTTTCATTCTTCTGTGGCTTTTCTGAGGACGTTCTATCTCTCCTGCCTCCTTGGTTTTACCTGTACAAGCCATGGAATATTTTACCAAATTCTTCAGTTTATGGACTCAGGCCGGTGTACAGTTCACTTTCATGACTTTACTATTCATAGTGATAGAGGAGTTGGTCGAGAAGCAGTTCAAGTGCCCAGAGGGGAAGACATTACAAATTCTTATCTCACTCCCTATTTTTGTGTCCGTTCCAGCTGTTCTCTTTACTCTTTATTGTCCTTGGTTTTCTGGAGAGAGATGTAACACCCCCAACAAGAAGAAAATTTTTCTTTATAAATGTTTTCTACCTTCAATTATGTGGATTGTTATTGTTTTGATTGATGGAAGATATTTCGATTGTATGTTCCATTCATATACCTATCCAGTACCTACAAAATCTGTAGCTACAGAGCCAACATGGAATTCTGCATTATCTCAGGTAAGTAACACTAGGACCCTTCAGAGGCCACTGCAACAAAACTGCATGATTGTGGAACCTCAACACTCACCTTGTTGTACAATAACTATCTTATACACAACCATCGTTCCATGTCCCATTCAAACGTATGTGCAACTTCAGTATTGTATAATAGGAAAGGATACGGCTAAAGGCAGAATAACTGCAATGTGCATTTATTGAGACAACATGTTTCGGGTATAATGTGTAGGGATAGAAAAAGCCAGTGATGAGGATACCAACAAGCTAGAGCCATTGCACAGGTGAGAGAGTACAGATGCCCACAGGGGTCATTTCTGCCTATAAGTTAAACAATAGCAAAATGCAGGTATCAGTCGGCACCATATTAAGCTAAAAGTAACATGACACAGTCAGTTTATCTGGCTGATCTCTTTTATGTTCTGTCATATGAATCCCAAAACCCTGTTGTAAGCAGGCCCCGACTGGCAATCTGTCTGGGCATTCTCCCGACGGGCCGCTCTATATTTATTTTAAGTTTAAATGGGCCGCTCCTCACCTGGAGCGCAGCACTGATTGCCTCAGGAGCTCTTTGAATGCATCCAATGGGCTCTAGGACTGCTCCTCCGTCCTATCTCCCACGTGGCTCTGCCCCTCCCACTCCTCTCACGCTGCTGCTGCCGCCGCGCTGTGTGGTCCCTGCAGCCCATCATGGAGTAGTGTGTGGTGTAAGTAAGGCCCCGCAATGGGAGGGTCATACTGAGGGCTGTCCCCCTTTCATTCTCATTATATTTGGGATTGTTTAGTCTTCTTGGGCTGGTCTTATAATACCCCATAATAAAATGATTTATGCTTAATTAAGATCTATTTCTGTCTTGTTATTACAGAAAAAATGAGGTATTTTTATGCAAAGGTTTATGCAAAAAACGAAGGAAGGACAGATCTTTAGGAATGGCAACTATTATTGTTTGTGCCCTGGTGAACATTGCTTGTACCTGCTTATATGTGATTCAGTGTTCTGCTCATTAATATAAAGAAAATAACACCCTCCTAATCCTTACTAATTCCTTTCTATACATCTTCAACTGTGATGCTTGGGGTGGGGACTGAATGGATGAACCTGAGGGACAGGTGTATTTCTCCTGCAAATGTTATATGAAGGGAGTGTGACTGTGGGATAGCAGGTATAGTAGGGAGAGATGGTGTCTATAGTAACAGTGGATAATAGTCTCTGGGAAGGGAGTGTGACTGTGGGATAGCAGGTATAGTAGGGAGAGATGTGTCTATAGTAACAGTGGATAATAGTCTCTGGGAAGGGAGTGTGACTGTGGGATAGCAGGTATAGTAGGGAGAGATGGTGTCTATAGTAACAGTGGATAATAGTCTCTGGGAAGGAAGTGTGACTGTAGGATAGCAGGTATAGTAGGGAGAGATGGTGCCTATAGTAACAGTGGATAATAGTCTCTGGGAAGGGAGTGTGACTGTGGGATAGCAGGTATAGTAGGGAGAGATGGTGCCTATAGTAACAGTGGGATAATAGTCTCTGGGAAGGAAGTGTGACTGTAGGATAGCAGGTATAGTAGGGAGAGATGTGTCTATAGTAACAGTGGATAATAGTCTCTGGGAAGGGAGTGTGACTGTGGGATAGCAGGTATAGTAGGGAGAGATGTGTCTATAGTAACAGTGGGATAATAGTCTCTGGGAAGGGAGTGTGACTGTGGGATAGCAGGTATAGTAGGGAGAGATGTGTCTATAGTAACAGTGGATAATAGTCTCTGGGAAGGTAGTGTGACTATGGGATAGCAGGTATAGTAGGGAGAGATGGTGTCTATAGTAACAGTGGATAATAGTCTCTGGGAAGGGAGTGTGACTGTGGGATAGCAGGTATAGTAGGGAGAGATGGTGTCTATAGTAACAGTGGGATAATAGTCTCTGGGAAGGGAGTGTGACTGTGGGATAGCAGGTATAGTAGGGAGAGATGTGTCTATAGTAACAGTGGATAATAGTCTCTGGGAAGGAAGTGTGACCGTGGGATAGCAGGTATAGTAGGGAGAGATGGTGCCTATAGTAACAGTGGGATAATAGTCTCTGGGAAGGGAGTGTGACTGTGGGATAGCAGGTATAGTAGGGAGAGATGTGTCTATAGTAACAGTGGATAATAGTCTCTGGGAAGGGAGTGTGACTGTGGGATAGCAGGTATAGTAGGGAGAGATGGTGCCTATAGTAACAGTGGATAATAGTCTCTGGGAAGGGAGTGTGACTGTGGGATAGCTGGTATAGTAGGGAGAGATGGTACCTATAGTAACAGTGGGATAATCATCTCTGGGAAGGGAGTGTGACTGTGGGATAGCAGGTATAGTAGGGAGAGATGGTGCCTATAGTAACAGTGGATAATAGTCTCTGGGAAGGGAGTGTGACTGTGGGATAGCAGGTATAGTAGGGAGAGATGTGTCTATAGTAACAGTGGGATAATAGTCTCTGGGAAGGGAGTGTGACTGTGGGATAGCAGGTATAGTAGGGAGAGATGGTGCCTATAGTAACAGTGGATAATAGTCTCTGGGAAGGGAGTGTGACTGTGGGATAGCAGGTATAGTAGGGAGAGATGGTGCCTATAGTAACAGTGGATAATAGTCTCTGGGAAGGGAGTGTGACTGTGGGATAGCAGGTATAGTAGGGAGAGATGTGTCTATAGTAACAGTGGATAATAGTCTCTGGGAAGGGAGTGTGACTGTGGGATAGCAGGTATAGTAGGGAGAGATGGTGTCTATAGTAACAGTGGATAATAGTCTCTGGGAAGGGAGTGTGACTGTGGGATAGCAGGTATAGTAGGGAGAGATGGTGTCTATAGTAACAGTGGATAATAGTCTCTGGGAAGGGAGTGTGACTGTGGGATAGCAGGTATAGTAGGGAGAGATGGTGCCTATAGTAACAGTGGATAATAGTCTCTGGGAAGGGAGTGTGACTGTGGGATAGCAGGTATAGTAGGGAGAGATGGTGTCTATAGTAACAGTGGGATAATAGTCTCTGGGAAGGGAGTGTGACTGTGGGATAGCAGGTATAGTAGGGAGAGATGGTGCCTATAGTAACCCTATACCCTACTGTAAATGATAAGGATATTAGAAGTCACTGAGGGGTTGTTCTGTGACCATATAAAGGCACAAGGCTGCAGGCTGAGTTATACAGGGAACTCTGAGTATCACTCATGTATTATAAGGGATAATGTACCCCCTACTGTAAATGATAAGGATATTAGAAGTCACTGAGGGGTTGTTCTGTGACCATATAAAGACACAATGCTGCAGGCTGAGTTATACAGGGAACTCTGAGTATCACTCATGTATTATAAGGGATAATGTACCCCCTACTGTAAATGATAAGGATATTAGAAGTCACTGAGGGGTTGTTCTGTGACCATATAAAGGCACAAGGCTGCAGGCTGAGTTATACAGGGAACTCTGAGTATCACTCATGTATTATAAGGGATAATGTACCCCCTACTGTAAATGATAAGGATATCAGAAGTCACTGAGGGGTTGTTCTGTGACCATATAAAGGCACAAGGCTGCAGGCTGAGTTATACAGGGAACTCTGAGTATCACTCATGTATTATAAGGGATAATGTACCCCCTACTGTAAATGATAAGGATATTAGAAGTCACTGAGGGGTTGTTCTGTGACCATATAAAGGCACAAGGCTGCAGGCTGAGTTATACAGGGAACTCTGAGTATCACTCATGTATTATAAGGGATAATGTACCCCCTACTGTAAATGATAAGGATATTAGAAGTCACTGAGGGGTTGTTCTGTGACCATATAAAGACACAAGGCTGCAGAATCTTTAACATATTTTACATGAATTACACTTAAGAAATAAAGGCAGCTCTATATGCACAAAATTTTTTGCAGTTTTACCCCTATATATAAGTGGATGAGTACAAGATCATCACACGCTTACATGTGGGCTGCTTTGATTTTTTTTGCCTGGGCTGCTTTTTACCCCCAGTCCGGCCCTGGTTGTAAATTTCATGTAACATGAAAATATGTATGGGAGCAATGAGCATATACATATATTAGTTTGCCTGGGTGCACAATAAATATAATATCTCCATCCATCCAAAGAAGATCAGCCTTCTCAGGGCTTAAAAATATGAAAAAGTTTTTATTGAAAATAACACAGCATAGGACTAACTGTCATTTGAGTAGTTCAGCAACAGACTTGGCTCAGATACTAATCAAGTGATACCACTACAGCTGTTGTTTTGTCCGCCAGTTAGTAGTTATAATGTACATTAATAGATTCAGCACTTTGAGAAAGGCCCTGGACTGGGCCGAAACGTTAGACCTATGCTGTGTTATTTTCAATAAAACCTTTTTCATATTTTTAAGCCCTGAGAGTGCTGATCTTCTTTGGATTGATGTGTATATATATATATATAAAATACACAAAAGCCATGAATATCCTGTAAATTATATCCTTATAAACGGTGAGTTCTGATGTCATTTCTGTCACATGCCTCATTGAAATTTGTGTATTATAATAAATAAAGTACCCCCAGTTGTAAGGAGATCCATGACCTGTATATGGCCTTCGGTCTCGTACTTTTATATGGTCATGAAACTCCTCGGTAACTTAAAATATCCTTATATTTTACAAGAGGGGGTACTTTATTCACTATATATATATATATATATATATATATATATATATATATATATATATATATATATATATATATATGTGTGTGTGTGTGTGAAGGGAGATATATTTCCCCTAGGTTCATGTCTTACTCCCATATGTACAGCAGATGTGAGTGGGTTAATTCCCCTAGAAAGTCTCACCTGGGGAATAATTAGGAGGCTAGATCAGCTAGAGAGGGTTGGGGCTCAGAGTGAGAGATTGAGACACACACTGAGGAGAGCTGGGAGCTGAGTGTGGCCATTGGAAGCGGCTGTTTATGTTTCCCCAAAGGGAAAGGACTTTACAAAGGTTCTGTGACTCTGGGGTGTTGGACTGTTTGTGTTGGAAATCCCAGTAGGGGATCGATAGTAGAGGGGGAAACTACTCTGTATATTAGTTAGAGCCCAAGGGGCAAATTCACTAATGCCGAAGCGCCTAACGCTAGCGTGAATTACTTCGCCGATTCATTAACGGACGTTGGCATAACTTCGCTAGTGTTACTTCGCACCCTTACGCCTGGCGAATTTGCGCAACGGACGTAACTACGCAAATTCACTAATGTGCGGATTTTTCTGAACGCTACCTTTTACGCTAGACTACCTTCGCCACCTCAGACCAGGCGAAGCGCAATAGAGTAGATAGGGATTGCTTCAAAAAAAGTTCACATTTTTTCTAAGTCCCTAAAAACGCTGGCGTGTTTTCTACATTATGGGTGATAGGCTGAAAAAGATGGAAACATTTTTTGGGGCTCCCCTCTTCCCCCCTACATTTCCTAACTCATGGCAACTTAACTATACAGTGGGCACATGTGTAGGGCAAAATAAACATTTTATTTGCTGTTTTGAAGGTTTCCCAGGCTTGTGTAGTGCTGATACGTATTCCTCCATTGTAACTTCAATTTGGCGCCGTATGCAAATTAACCATCGCTAGCGTAACTTCGCTTTGCTTGGCAAATTAACGCTAGCGCAACTTTGCAACCTTATGCTACCCCTGAGCACAACTACGATCCTTAGTGAATGTCCCACCAAGTGTGGCAAGGATTTTGTTTTGTTTTATTTTGCTCACAAAATCTTTATTTCCTGGTCCTTCACATGGCAGTGGGCACTAACGGGTTAACCCCCTCGTCATGTGAAGGACAGGAAATGACCTCATCAATAAAGACTCCCCTGCCCCTGATACGTCCTCTTAATTTTTTCCTTTCCTCGTCGTATGGCTCACCCACGGAGCCGCTGGATCCTGGGCTCTATCCACTGAAGCTGCGGGACCATGCGTAATGCCTTTGTGGGTCCTTGCAGAGCCCCCCTCCAGGGCCATGGCCTTTCGTTGCCGGCTGGCGCCATAAGCCGCTATGGGTCGCATGCGCAGTAAGACGCCAGGTCATTTGGAGCACAGTCCAAGGCGGATGTGCAGATTACGTCACCTCCATGGGAAATTAAAAAAAACTGGCGGGTCCCCCCACAAAAGGAACCTGTTACTGCGGACAAAACAACAGGGAACAGCAGCAATAGCCTCCAGTCTGGGACTAAGCCACTGCAGTAACTACATCCCTAGGGAAATCATGCGGTGAGTGAAGTTTTTTCTATCTTACCAGCCTGAGGATAATTTTTACTTTATTCCCTAAACAGCAATGAGCTCTGGGATGCGATCACACTCAAGTTCAAGGGGGTGAGAGGACAGCGAAAATGAGCCCAAAGAAAGTTTTTTTTAATATATGCTTCTCTAGGAAAGAGTGTCTCTCCTGCAATAAACCAGCACTGTTAAACAAAAATTTGTGCCAAGAATGTTTGGATCAAGTAGCAGGTCCATCTATCTCACAAGAGGTCTCATCTTTCATGGAATGGATGAAATCAACAGTAGATCAAACAATGCAAGACATGGTGAATAAATTTACTGAGAACATTTTGTCAAAAGTTTCCACACACGCATTGGAACGAAGATCGATGGCTACAACAAGTCAGAATGTGTCCTTGTCGGATTCTCCTATCTCAAGTGATTCCGATTTTTCCCAAAATGAACCACCAGAAGACAGGGAAGCTCTTTTCTTCAACTTTGACCTTGTAGAACCCCCTAATCATAGCCATGAGGGAAACATTAAAGCTGGATACATCAACACAGATGGCTGAAGACAAAGATTTAATGTTTCATACAGCCTCAAAAAAATCCGTTGTATTCCCAGTTCACAAAGTGATAGATGAAATGATAAAGGAAGAATGGAACGCTCCAGACAAAAAAATTTACCTTTACAAAAGGATAAAGAAAATGTACCCATTCAAAGAAGAAGAAGTGAAAGACTGGAACACAGCCACAAAAGTCGATGCAGCAATATCAAGGGTTGCTAGGAAATCTCTCCCAGTAGATGGAGGCGTATCGCTACATGACGCAATGGAAAGAAGACAGGATTACTTGGTTGCAGGTGCGTCCTGTAAGCCTTCCATTGCTATTACATCTCTGGCTAGAGCCAACAATATTTGGATTCGAGAGATAGAAGAAGCCTTAAAATATAAAAGCAACAGAGAAGAAATCTTAAAAATGCTGGATAAAGTCAAAGCAGTAAACGACTTTGTTCCCGAGGCCTTTTTAGATAGAGTTATGCTGGCAGCAAGGGGTATGAGCCTGGCAGTTGCAGCTAGAAGGTCCTTGTGGTTAAGATATTGGATGGCAGACACACCATCAAAACAGAACCTTTGCTCTCTCCCCTTTGAAGGAAAACTTTTGTTCGGACAAAAGCTAGACAGCATCATTTCAAAAGCCTAGGCAGGGAAATCCTCTTTGTTACCACAGAATAGAAGAGGACAGGGAGACAAAAGACAATCATCACGGCCATCAAGTTGGGCATTCAAACAAGCAAGAACATACAGAGCAGGAAAAATTACTGGAAAGGGAAAAGTCAGTTTTTTCAGCGTAAAGAAAGAAAAAAGGAAAAAACAAAACTAATGAAGGTTTGCGAGCTCTACATGGCCAGGTTGGCGGAAGACTCCTCAACTTTCATACTGTCTGGGCTCACACAATTTCAGGCGAATGGGTAATGCAGATCATTTCGAATGGTTACTGCCTAGAGTTCATAAATATCCCTCCTTCAAAATTCAAAAATTCAAGATAAACAAAAGATCAAGAGGCAAAAATAGCCCTGAAATCGAGCATTCTCCTATTACTGGAAGAAAAGGTAATTGTTCCAGTTCCAAGACAAGAAAAGGGACAAGGCATTTATTCACCAATTTTCCTTAGGAAAAAACATCAGGAGACTTCAGAATCATACTGAATTTAAAAGAATTAAACAAATTCCTACAAGTAAAGAAATTCCGCATGTAGACGACTTCTTCAATATCTCAGATGTTAAAACCAAGAGATTGGATGGTAAGGAGAGACCTAAAGGATGCTTACTTACACATTCCAGTGTTTCCAGCTCATCAGAGATTCCTCAGGTTCTGTATACTGGGAAAACATAACCAATAAGCAGCACTCCCATTCGGACTAGCCACCGCGCCAAGGAATTTTACAAAAATTATTGCTCCACTATTGGCACACATCAGAACATTGGGAATAGAGATTTTTGCCTACTTGGACGACATCATGATCAAGGCTTCATGCCCTCAGATTCTAAGGGGCACATTTACTTAGCTCGAGTGAATGAATAGAAGGAAAAATACTTTGAATATCGAAAGTTTTTTTTGGCTACTTCGACCTTCGACTACGACTTCGAATCGAACGATTCAAACTAAAAATCGTTTGATTATTCGACCATTCAACCATTCGATAGTCGAAGTACTGTCTCTTAAAAAAAAACTTCGACCCCCTACTTTGCCAACTAAAACCTACCGAACATCAATGTTAGCCTATGGGGAAGGTCCCTATAGGCTTTCTAACAAATTTCTGATTTAAGGAAAATCGTTCGATCAATGGATTAAAATCCTTCGAATTGTTAGAACGATTGTTAGAACGATTATTCCTTCGATCGGTTGATCGAACGAATTGCGCTAAATCCTTCGACTTCGATATTCGAAGTCGAAGTATTTAACTTCGACAGTTGAATATCCAGGGTTAATTAACCCTCGATATTCGACCCTAAGGAAATGTGCCCCTAAGTCATCACACAAAAATCGTAACAAAGATCCTTCACGATCATGGATGGATCCTGGAACTGGGAAATCTTGCCTAAACCCAACTCAAAAATTAAGATATCTAAGCTTTTATCTAGATTTTATGTAGAGCTTCAAGATTTTTCTTCCTGCAGAGAAAGCAGATGAAATTCATCATCTAGTAACCAAAAAAAAAAAAAGTAAAGTGGGCTCTATACCATATAAGACCCCTATACCATATAAGACCATCTGTTCGTATGATCCTGCTCACAATATATGTATAGAGAGAGATTAAGGGGCACATGTGGTGCAATACACAAATACTCGTGTCAGTGTTGCAAGGAGAATGGCCGGTATGTGGAAAGAGTAGGGCAAACAGGTAACAGCACTACCACATCATCTTCATCTATTTTCCAAAACAGACAGTAAGACCCAGGTAGATAAGAAAGATATGGGAATCCTGGGCTGCAGTTGCTGACTGGAAAAAATCAACAATAAATCAGGAATAGGTAAAAGATTTTCAGTCAAAGATGGCAGCACCAGTGTAGACCCCCTGTCTCAGTGTTAAACAGCTTTCAGCAGGTGCAGAGGGGCACCCCTATGGATGTCTATGTATTTATGTCCATTATATAATGGTGCACCTTGGCCTAATGCAAACTGTCATTTTTTTCAACTTCACAGCAATGGCTCACAGTCTCATTTCACATTCCATGACATGAAGCGTCACTCAGTGGGTTCATGTTCATGTTCTTGGGGGGTTGAGGCTGATGCAACAGAAGAAACAAACAGACTTATTGTGAATAGTTAATCTGCACAGTTGGGACAAACATGACATTAGACTCCAGGACTGTATAATATAAAATATTTCCATTAACTTCAGATACAGGGTCCCTTTTCATTGGTTAGGAAT
This sequence comes from Xenopus laevis, assembly GCF_017654675.1. NCBI lineage: Eukaryota > Metazoa > Chordata > Amphibia > Anura > Pipidae > Xenopus > Xenopus laevis. The sequence goes on from NC_054373.1 coordinate 190,089,860, forward strand.
GGCCTGGTTAGAAATGTTACTTTCTGGATGGAATAGATGGTGTAAAGGCCTCAGTAGAAGGAGAAATGTAAGGTGATAGGGTTTGCTCCTTCTAGGAGTGACAGATAGGATTAAGCAAGAAGTCTCAGTCGGAGAAGAAGATCAGTAAGGCAGGACTAGCTAATATGAGGGTTGATCTTCTTCTACAGGATTAGGCAGGAGGTCTCAGTAGGAGGATTAGGCAGGAGGTCTCGGTAGTAGAAGAAGATCAGTAAGGTAGGACTAGCTAATGTGAGGGCTAGCTCCTGTAATAACTCACTCTAGGAGTGACATATAGGATTATGCAGGAGGTCTCAGTAGGAAAAGAAGATCAGTATGGTAGGTCTAGCTAATGTGAGTGTTGTCTCCTGAAATAACTCACTCTAAGACTGACAGATAGGACAAGGCAGGAGGTCTCAGTTGTAGAAGAAGATCAGTAAGGTAGGACTAGTTAATGTGAGGGCTAGCTCCAGAAATAACTCACTCTAGGAGTGACAGATAGGATTAGACAGGAGGTCTAGCTAATATGAGGTCTGATCCTCTTCTACAGGATTAGGCAGGAGGTCTCAGTAGTAGAAGAAGATCAGTAAGGTAGGACTATCTAATGTGAGGGCTGGCTCCTGGCTCCTGTAATAACTCACTCTAGGAGTGACAGGATAAAGCAGATTATATATAACAAATTGGTGATTTATGATACATTAAAATCTGATTGATCGAGATACATTGAATAAACTTCATTAAACAGCTGGGTCTTTAGGGAGTGTTTGGATATAAGGGGAAAGTCTTATGGCGCGAGGCACAGTATTTTGAGATCTGAAATATAGAGACTTTTATAAATCTCTGCTCTGCACTGTAGAATTTTCCTGTGCACATTTCTGTTGTGGCCGCCATCTTTACAGAGACCACGTCATCAACATGAAGAAGTCTGATGCACTCACAGTGGGGTTCATATATATATGAGTGATCCTGCTGGCAATAGAGAAGGACACACACAGATCATATTGTCTGACAATGCACCAATTTGGAAAACTATGCATTTTGCGGTGAGATAAATGAATGAGTCTGGCAGCAGCGTTTAGAACAGAGTTGAGTTGGGAAAGATGATGTGTTGGAATGTCCACAAGGAGTTGCAGTAGTTCATGTGGGGAATAATAAGAGAGTCTTTCAGTTGTATCTGAGCTGCAAAAATGTTGTTCAGTTGAACTACTACTTTTGAGGTACTAAGTTAAGAATGTGCCAGGGTTGGGGGTTTAGCTGGTCGAAAGCTACGGGTGTTGGAAGGAACAAGGGAGTCGAGAGCTGTAGAAAGATCATCGATATAGAGTGAAGATGTCATATTGAGACAGGAGAGGTTGTTAATATGAGAGGTGGGTTGTGCTGCTACTGCTGGTAATTACTGTGAGTCAACGGTGTTGAGGTGTGTGTACGTGTGGGTGGAGAGAGATTGTTGTCAGTCAGATAGGGAGTGTGGAGAGTTAGTAAGGTTGGATGGGTGGCACTAATGGAAGAATATAAATCAAGAGCATGATCCTCTATGTGAGTAGGAGAGTCGGTCCATTGAGAGAGGCCAAATGAAGTTATAAGAGAGAGGAGTTTAGAGGTGGCAGGAGAAGCAGAGTTGTCAATGGGAATATTGAAGTCTCCTAAAATGAGAGCAGGTGTCTTGCTGGAGAGAAAGTATGGAAGCCAAGCAGCAAAGTGATCCAAGACAGTAGAGTAGGGACTAGGCAGACGACCTAGTGACATGTTTAGAGATTGCAGGGCCAGCGTCAGGGGGGCACAGAGCAGACAGTCGTTCTGGGAGCAGCAGAATTTACGTTTAACGGAGAGCTTGGCTGTGCTGCACATTCTGGATTAGCTGGACTCCCCTTAAGAGTGTGGATGACGCAGAAGATCCAAAGTGGAAGACCTGAAGCAGAAGACCTGAAACCGAAGACCCGAAGCCAAAGACCTGAAGCTACGAATGGAGCTGAATAACCGAAGCCGTGAAAAGATGTCAAAGAAAACCGAAGATGCTGCCATCGCTGAGGACAAGGAAGAAGAACCTAAGGTAAGTTCCACTGAACTCCAATGGTTATTTGTATTAAACCCCTGGTCACCAAGGTTTTATTTTTTACATTTTTTTGGGGGGCCCTGGCACCTTAATTTGTAAGGGGCACCCCTGGCCACCAATGTTTTTTTAACTTGTAAGGTGGTGTCTTGGTGACCTATGTTTTTTAACTTACAAGGTGGGGGCCCTTGCAACCAATTTTATTTTTACCTTGTGGGGGGGAGGCTGAGAGATTTGGATATAAAAGATCATGGAGGGAACATGAGAAAGGCAGAGAGGGTGAGGGATTTATGTGAATGCTACTTCTGTTCAACTCTGTCAACTATGTTGTATGTAGGGGTAATGGCTTTAAATCCCTACATTTCCTGATCTATCTGATGTATCTAGTTATAATTTACATACCACTGTTATTGGCCAAGAGGTCTTGTAACCACTTCCTGTTACACGTTGGTATAGTGAGTGAGAAGGGGTGGAGCTTCCTCTTTGGCTTCTGGTTGCTGATCCAACTGGATGTTTCCAGGGAGTCTGGGTACAACAAGGCCCAGTAAAGCCAGTTTGCTCTAGAGGGAACTGAACTTGTAGTGTGGAAGTCGGGGAGCAGGGACCCCATGAATGAGGCCAGAGAGTGTCAGGAATATAATGTTATAGAGTCTCTAGGAGAGTGAGACAGTGAGTGTCAGGAATATAATGTTATAGAGTCTCTAGGAGAGTGAGACAGTGAATGTCAGGAATATAATGTTATAGAGTCTCTAGGGGAATGAGACAGTGAGTGTCAGGAATGTTATGTTATAAAGTCTCTAGGAGAGTGAGACAGTGAGTGTCAGGAATATAATGTTATAAAGTGTCTAGGAGAGTGAGACAGTGAGTGTCGGGAATATAATGTTATAGAGTCTGTAGGAGAGTGAGACAGTGAGTGTCGGGAATATAATGTTATAGAGTCTCTAGGAGAGTGAGACAGTGAGTGTCAGGAATATAATGTGATAGAGTCTCTAGGAGAGTGAGACAGTGAGTGTCAGGAATATAATGTTATAGAGTCTCTAGGGGAATGAGACAGTGAGTGTCAGGAATATAATGTTATAAAGTCTCTAGGAGAGTGAGACAGTGAGTGTCAGGAATATAATGTTATAGAGTCTCTAGGAGAGTGAGACAGTGAGTGTCGGGAATATAATGTTATAGAGTCTCTAGGAGAGTGAGACAGAGTGTCAGGAATATAATGTGATAGAGTCTCTAGGAGAGTGAGACAGTGAGTGTCAGGAATATAATGTTATAGAGTCTCTAGGAGAGTGAGACAGAGTGTCAGGAATATAATGTGATAGAGTCTCTAGGAGAGTGAGACAGTGAGTGTCAGGAATATAATGTTATAGAGTCTCTAGGAGAGTGAGACAGTGAGTGTCAGGAATATAATGTTATAGAGTCTCTAGGAGAGTGAGACAGAGTGTCAGGAATATAATGTGATAGAGTCTCTAGGAGAGTGAGACAGTGAGTGTCAGGAATATAATGTTATAGAGTATCTAGGAGAGTGAGACAGTGAGTGTCAGGAATATAATGTTACAGAGTCTGTAGGAGAGTGAGACAGTGAGTGTCAGGAATATAAAGTTATAGAGTCTCTAGGAGAGTGAGACAGTGAGTGTCGGGAAAATAATGTTATAGAGTCTCTAGGAGAGCGAGACAGTGATTGTCAGGAATATAATTTTATAGAGTCTCTAGGAGAGACAGTGAGTGTCAGGAATATAATGTTATAAAGTCTCTAGGAGAGTGAGACAGTGAGTGTCAGGAATATAAAGTTATAGAGTCTCTAGGAGAGTGAGACAGTGAGTGTCAGGAATATAATGTGATAGAGTCTCTAGGAGAGTGAGACAGTGAGTGTCAGGAATAAAATGTGATAGAGTCTCTAGGAGAGTGAGACAGTGAGTGTCAGGAATATAAAGTTATAAAGTCTCTAGGAGAGTGAGACAGTGAGTGTCAGGAATATAATGTTATAAAGTCTCTAGGAGAGTGAGACAGTGAGTGTCAGGAATATAATGTGATAGAGTCTCTAGGAGAGTGAGACAGTGAGTGTCAGGAATATAAATTTATAGAGTCTCTAGGAGAGTGAGACAGTGAGTGTCGGGAAAATAAGGTTATAGAGTCTCTAGGAGAGCGAGACAGTGAGTGTCAGGAATATAATTTTATAGAGTCTCTAGGAGAGACAGTGAGTGTCAGGAATATAATGTTATAAAGTCTCTAGGAGAGTGAGACCATGAGTGTCAGGAATATAATGTGATAGAGTCTCTAGGAGAGTGAGACAGTGAGTGTCGGGAATATAATGTTATAGAGTCTCTAGGAGAGTGAGACAGTGAGTGTCAGGAATATAATGTTATAGAGTCTCTAGGAGAGTGAGACAGTGAGTGTCAGGAATATAATGTTATAGAATCTCTAGGAGAGTGAGACAGTGAGTGTCAGGAATATAATGTGATAGAGTCTCTAGGAGAGGGAGACAGTGAGTGTTGGGAATATAATGTTATAGAGTCTCTAGGAGAGTGAGACAGTGAGTGTCGGGAATATAAAGTTATAGAGTCTCTAGGAGAGTGAGACAGTGAGTGACAGGAATATAATGTTATAGAGTCTCTAGGAGAGTGAGACAGTGAGTGTCAGGAATATAATGTGATAGAGTCTCTAGGAGAGTGAGACAGCGAGTGTCGAGAATATAATGTTATAGAGTCTCTAGGAGAGTGAGACAGTGAGTGTCAGGAATATAATGTTATAGAGTCTCTAGGAGAGTGAGACAGTGAGTGTCTGGAATATAATGTTATAGAGTCTCTAGGAGAGTGAGACAGAGTGTCAGGAATATAATGTGATAGAGTCTCTAGGAGAGTGAGACAGTGAGTGTCAGGAATATAATGTGATAGAGTCTCTAGGAGAGTGAGACAGTGAGTGTCAGGAATATAATGTGATAGAGTCTCTAGGAGAGTGAGACAGTGAGTGTCAGGAATATAATGTTACAGAGTCTGTAGGAGAGTGAGACAGTGAGTGTTGGGAATATAAAGTTATAGAGTCTCTAGGAGAGTGAGACAGTGAGTGTCAGGAATATAATGTGGTAGAGTCTCTAGGAGAGTGAGACAGTGAGTGTCAGGAATATAATGTGATAGAGTCTCTAGGAGAGTGAGACAGTGAGTGTCAGGAATATAAAGTTATAGAGTCTCTAGGAGAGTGAGACAGTGAGTGTCGGGAAAATTATATTATAGAGTCTCTAGGAGAGCGAGACAGTGAGTGTCAGGAATATAATTTTATAGAGTCTCTAGGAGAGACAGTGAGTGTCAGGAATATAATGTTATAAAGTCTCTAGGAGAGTGAGACCGTGAGTGTCAGGAATATAATGTGATAGAGTCTATAGGAGAGTGAGACAGTGAGTGTCGGGAATATAATGTTATAAAGTCTCTAGGAGAGTGAGACAGTGAGTGTCAGGAATATAATGTTATAAAGTCTCTAGGAGAGTGAGACAGCGAGTGTCAGGAACATAATGTGATAAAGTCTCTAGGAGAGTGAGACAGTGAGTGTCAGGAATATAATGTTATTGAGTCTCTAGGAGAGTGAGACAGTGAGTGTCAGGAATATAATGTTATAGAGTCTCTAGGAGAGTGAGACAGTGAGTGTCAGGAATATAATGTTATAGAGTCTCTAGGAGAGTGAGACAGTGAGTGTCAGGAATATAATGTTATAGAGTCTCTAGGAGAGTGAGACAGTGAGTGTCAGGAATATAATGTGATAGAGTCTCTAGGAGAGTGAGACAGTGAGTGTCGGGAATATAATGTTATAGAGTCTCTAGGAGAGTGAGACAGTGAGTGTCGAGAATATAAAGTTATAGAGTCTCTAGGAGAGTGAGACAGTGAGTGTCAGGAATATAATGTTATAGAGTCTCTAGGAGAGTGAGACAGTGAGTGTCAGGAATATAATGTGATAGAGTCTCTAGGAGAGTGAGACAGCGAGTGTCGGGAATATAATGTTAGAGTCTCTAGGAGAGTGAGACAGTGAGTGTCAGGAATATAATTTTATAGAGTCTCTAGGAGAGTGAGACAGTGAGTGTCAGGAATATAAAGTTATAGAGTCTCTAGGAGAGTGAGACAGTGAGTGTCAGGAATATAATGTTACAGAGTCTGTAGGAGAGTGAGACAGTGAGTGTTGGGAATATAAAGTTATAGAGTCTCTAGGAGAGTGAGACAGTGAGTGTCAGGAATATAATGTGATAGAGTCTCTAGGAGAGTGAGACAGTGAGTGTCAGGAATATAATGTGATAGAGTCTCTAGGAGAGTGAGACAGTGAGTGTCAGGAATATAAAGTTATAGAGTCTCTAGGAGAGTGAGACAGTGAGTGTCGGGAAAATAATGTTATAGAGTCTCTAGGAGAGCGAGACAGTAAGTGTCAGGAATATAATTTTATAGAGTCTCTAGGAGAGACAGTGAGTGTCAGGAATATAATGTTATAAAGTCTCTAGGAGAGTGAGACCGTGAGTGTCAGGAATATAATGTGATAGAGTCTATAGGAGAGTGAGACAGTGAGTGTCGGGAATATAATGTTATAAAGTCTCTAGGAGAGTGAGACAGTGAGTGTCAGGAATATAATGTTATAAAGTCTCTAGGAGAGTGAGACAGCGTGTGTCAGGAATATAATGTGATAAAGTCTCTAGGAGAGTGAGACAGTGAGTGTCGGGAATATAATGTTATAGAGTCTCTAGGAGAGTGAGACAGTGAGTGTCAGGAATATAATGTTATAGAGTCTCTAAGAGAGTGAGACAGTGATTGTCAGGAATATAATGTTATAGAGTCTCTAGGAGAGTGAGACAGTGAGTGTCAGGAATATAATGTTATAGAGTCTCTAGGAGAGTGAGACAGTGAGTGTCAGGAATATAATGTTATAGAGTCTCTAGGAGACTGAGACAGTGAGTGTCGGGAATATAAAGTTATTGAGTCTCTAGGAGAGTGAGACAGTGAGTGTCAGGAATATAATGTTATAGAGTCTCTAGGAGAGTGAGACAGTGAGTGTCAGGAATATAATGTGATAGAGTCTCTAGGAGAGTGAGACAGCGAGTGTCGGGAATATAATGTTATAGAGTCTCTAGGAGAGTGAGACAGTCAGTGTCAGGAATATAATTTTATAGAGTCTCTAGGAGAGTGAGACAGTGAGTGTCAGGAATATAATTTTATAGAGTCTCTAGGAGAGTGAGACAGTGAGTGTCAGGAATATAATTTTATAGAGTCTCTAGGAGAGACAGTGAGTGTCAGGAATATATTGTTATAAAGTCTCTAGGAGAGTGAGACAGTGAGTGTCAGGAATATAATGTGATAGAGTCTCTAGGAGAGTGAGACAGTGAGTGTCGGGAATATAATGTTATAAAGTCTCTAGGAGAGTGAGACAGTGAGTGTCAGGAATATAATGTTATAGAGTCTGTAGGAGAGTGAGACAGTGAGTGTCAGGAATATAATTTTATAGAGTCTGTAGGAGAGTGAGACAGTGAGTGTCGGGAATATAAAGTTATAGATTCTCTAGGAGAGTGAGACAGTGAGTGTCGGGAATATAATGTGATAGAGTCTCTAGGAGAGTGAGACAGTGAGTGTCAGGAATATAATGTTATAGAGTCTCTAGGAGAGTGAGACAGCGAGTGTCGGGAATATAAAGTTATAGAGTTTCTAGGAGAGTGAGACAGTGAGTGTCAGGAATATAATGTGATAGAGTCTCTAGGAGAGTGAGACAGTGAGTGTCAGGAATATAATGTTATAGAGTCTCTAGGAGAGTGAGACAGTGAGTGTCAGGAATATAATGTTATAGAGTCTCTAGGAGAGTGAGACAGTGAGTGTCAGGAATATAATGTTATAGAGTCTCTAGGAGAGTGAGACAGTGAGTGTCAGGAATATAATGTTATAGAGTCTGTAGGAGAGTGAGACAGTGAGTGTCGGGAATATAATGTTATAAAGTCTCTAGGAGAGTGAGACAGCGAGTGTTAGGAATATAATGTGATAGAGTCTCTAGGAGAGTGAGACAGTGAGTGTCAGGAATATAATGTTATAGAGTCTCTAGGAGAGTGAGACAGCGAGTGTCAGGAATATAATGTGATAGAGTCTCTAGGAGAGTGAGACAGTGAGTGTCAGTAATATAATGTTATAAAGTCTCTAGGAGAGTGAGACAGCGAGTGTCAGAAATATAATGTGATAGAGTCTCTAGGAGAGTGAGACAGTGAGTGTCGGGAATATAATGTTATAAAGTCTCTAGGAGAGTGAGACAGCGAGTGTTAGGAATATAATGTGATAGAGTCTCTAGGAGAGTGAGACAGTGAGTGTCAGGAATATAATGTTATAGAGTCTCTAGGAGAGTGAGACAGCGAGTGTCAGGAATATAATGTTATAGAGTCTCTAGGAGAGTGAGACAGTGAGTGTCAAGAATATAATGTTATAGAGTCTGTAGGAGAGTGAGACAGCGAGTGTCAGGAATATAATGTTATAGAGTCTCTAGGAGAGTGAGACAGCGAGTGTCAGGAATATAATGTTATAGAGTCTGTAGGAGAGTGAGACAGTGAGTGTCAGGAATATAATGTTATAAAGTCTCTAGGAGAGTGAGACAGCGAGTGTCAGGAATATAATGTTATAAAGTCTCTAGGAGAGTGAGACAGTGAGTGTCAGGAATATAATGTTATAAAGTCTCTAGGAGAGTGAGACAGTAAGTGTCAGGAATATAATGTTATAGAGTCTGTAGGAGAGTGAGACAGTGAGTGTCAGGAATATAATGTTATAGAGTCTCTAGGAGTGTGAGACAGTGAGTGTCGGGAATATAAAGTTATAGTGTCTCTAGGAGAGTGAGACAGTGAGTGTCAGGAATATAATGTGATAGAGTCTCTAGGAGAGTGAGACAGTGAGTGTCAGGAATATAATGTTATAGAGTCTGTAGGAGAGTGAGACAGTGAGTGTCAGGAATATAATGTTATAGAGTCTCTAGGAGAGTGAGACAGTGAGTGTCGGTAATATAAAGTTATAGATTCTCTAGGAGAGTGAGACAGTGAGTGTCGGGAATATAATGTTATAGAGTCTCTTGGAGAGTGAGACAGAGTGTCAGGAATATAATGTTATAAAGTCTCTAGGAGAGTGAGACAGTGAGTGTCAGGAATATAATGTTATAGAGTCTCTAGGAGAGTGAGACAGCGAGTGTCGGGAATATAATGTTATAGAGTCTCTTGGAGAGTGAGACAGAGTGTCAGGAATATAATGTTATAGAGTCTCTAGGAGAGTGAGACAGTGAGTGTCAGGATATATGTTATAGAGTCTCTAGGAGAGTGAGACAGTGTGTCAGGAATATAATGTTATAGAGTCTCTAGGAGAGTGAGACAGTGAGTGTCAGGAATATAATGTTATAGAGTCTCTAGGAGAGTGAGACAGTGAGTGTCAGGAATATAATGAGAGTCTCTAGGAGAGTGAGACAGTGAGTGTCAGGAATATAGTGTTATAGAGTCTCTAGGAGAGTGAGACAGTGAGTGTCAGGAATATAATGTTATAGAGTCTCTAGGAGAGTGAGACAGTGAGTGTCAGGAATATAATGTTATAGAGTCTCTAGGAGAGTGAGACAGTGAGTTTCAGGAATATAATGTTATATTGTCTCTGACAAATAAACTTATTTTGTTCTGTTTGACTTGCAAGAACCTCCTGGCACCCATTTCTTTATTGGTTAAACACAGTAGCTTGTGGGAGTTGTAGTTGCACTACACCGCACCTTTATTTCTTCCACTTTGCAAAGGCCCTGCCTTAAGTGTTAGAGTCCAGTGTAATCTATGCTCTGGTTGACTAGCTGGTGATTAACCCCTTTGTTTTAAATAGTCTAAAATAGTGTTACATGTACTTTAACTTTCTGTTCTATTTAGCCTCTTTGTTCTCAATGAAATAGGGAATGGCCATGAAATAGGCCAAATGTTTATCAGTATGAGGGGCCACTGACACCTGGACCCCCCGGGAGTTTTCCTGGTATCCCTGTGGGCCGGTCTGACACTGCCCCTCACAAACAGGCTCATTAGGTAAAAGAAAGAAATGGTATTGGTTCATGTCTAGTGATTAGCACATTTTTTGCCGGTTTCATGGGAAATTCATGAATTTCTAAGCGAAGCGAAATGGGTGGAAAATTCACGAAACACGAATTTGGACACCGGGGTCAATTCACAGGCGTCAGAATTGTCGGCGACGACAGAAAAACTTTGCACAGCTGAATTTTCATGGCAAATTCGCAAATTTATTCACCGGCGGCGAAACGCAGAAATTCCAGAGGAATATTGGGGTGCACCGGTTGTATTGCCAAGACCCCCTGTGAGATATAAAGGTTTAGGCTGACATTGCCTTCATCACATTTCACTAATATTATGTTAAACGTTACTTGTATCCAATGTGTAACACAAACACACAAACATCTTTAATTAATTGTGTTTTGTTTTGTTGTAGATGATAGGAACGGGACTGTTTCTCTTGATTCTGATCACCTATTGCATGTGTAAGTGTTTCACTAAAGTTTGCTGTAAGGGCTGCTGTGAGAAGGATTACACACTACAGGACAAAATGCTTGAAGAAATAAAAAACCAAATCTGGGAAATGGCAAAGGAAAAAAACAGCAATTCTGCAAGGATATTTTTGGAAAAGTATATTGTTCAGGGGAGTGGAGACATTGACAATCTCATCAGTCAGACAGATGTTCTCACAGATCAAGATGTTGAGTCATTTGTATCTCAAGCTGAATCCGGGATATATAAAGCATTTGTAGAAAAACAAAAACCACCCGACATCAGGACTGCGTTCAGAGTCTCACAGGGGGGTTCAAGTGAACAACGTGCAGTAGCCACAGAGCCCCCAGATGCGTCTGGGACAGATACTGAGTGTGGGGGGCGAACAACAGCCGTTCATGTCTGATAATGAAGCTGAAACCAATTCTTGAAACCTGGTTTGACCTTGACAGTTTGATTTTTACCTGGGCCTCTGGTTCAAAAGTGACTGTTTGAGCTTCAGAACTCGTAAACCTCTGCAAAAATCTGCCAATCCTCTCCCCCCACATCATTGCCCCAACCCCTAATGTCATTGATCTCCCCCCTTTAACGTCATCACCCAAACTTGTACATTCATTTATCTCTACCAGATGGGACTGTCACTTTAATTCCCTGTATAAGTGATTGAATGTTTTACATCTCATTTGCATTTCTCTCATTCTATATAAAGTTTATTACTGCTACAAATCTCTGTGTATGTGTAAGGAATATTACTAACCCTGGTGGTCTAGTGGTGCGGCGGCGCGCACTTCCGGGGTCAGTAGGCGCATGCGCGCTGGCATGATGACGTCAGCGCGCAATGGCGCGAAATTTGAAAGTTTAAAAGGGACCTTCCTGCTTTTTCTTGCTTTTTTCTTACTGATAGGATTGTTATCCTGGTGCTCGTAGCCTTGTGCTTTCTGTTGCCTGAACCTACATCTGTTTGATTAATCCGTGTGTGACCCTGCCTGTATTCTGAATACTCTGAACTCTGTATATTGACCCAGCCTGAACTTTGACTACTCTTTGCCAGATCCCTTTTGCCTGATTGATACCCGATTTTGACCCTTGCCTGCCTCGACTCAGCCTGTCTGACCATCCGCTTGCCCTGACCTCTGTACCGTGACCTTCGGCCCAAAAGACTCTGCTAACTGCTGTGCCCCTTTGCCAGCCAGAACATCTCGCCTTGTACCCCTCGTTAAGTCCAGGTGGCGCCGAAGTAAGCTGAGGGCTCCTCCCGAAGCCCAACGGTGGTCACACTACTGGTGAAGCCGAGCCGAGACCAGGGTCCTTGGCATTTGTTCTGGTATTGGGTGCCGGCCGTGACAGTATGTTATTACTTAGTGCAGTGCTGTCCAATTTCTATGGTACAGAGGGCCAGAATTTTTCGAATCTACATGGTGGAGGGCCGATAACGGAAGCTAGTGTTAGCCACTCCATGTTTTTAGACCACACCCACTTTAAACCACACCCATGTTACCTCAAGACCATGTCCATATTAACAGCACACCAAAAAACCAAAAGGTTGGTGCTCACTGCAGGGATCAGGGCCGGAACTAGGGGCAGGCGGCTGTCTAGGGCGCCATCATTGAGGGGCGCACTTTTAAGGGGATTTTTGTTTCATTTTTTAATCTTTCAGTTTTTTTTCAAGCGTCTATTTAATAATTAGTTTCAGTAATCATGGTCACCCAGTTGGGTGGAATCCATCTCCTTCCCCTTCTCCCTCTTGCAGGCAAGTAATAGCTCCTTCTGTGCGGTGCAGCGTGATGTGCGTATACGAGTCAATGACATCACTGATATGTTGGGGGACAGAGAGAGGCAGAGAGCTGGGGGCTGCTTGGTGTGGCTCTCGCTGCTCTCACACTTGCACAGTTACACTGAACTGAAGACTTTCTCTCTATTAGTGTAAAGTGTGAAGCTTCCTGCTGGCACAGCCATGTACAGATTTGGGGCCCATATATTTGCTGCTGGGCTGGGCGCTGGCACAGGTACATAAATACTTGGGGGCAATATGATGGGATCAGGTTTATTTTTGGCTGCTGCTGACACAGGTAAAGATTGGGGGCAATATGATGGCTGCAGGAGGGCTGTATAATGGAGGGCTGCTGAGCTTGCTGGTACAGGGAGCAGTAATATAAATGAAAGTGTTGTACATTTCTTGCTCTTTTTATTTAAAACCCATCATGGTAAGGAGGGAAATTGTAATGCAGGACAGGGGGGCACTGAGTGAAGCTCTTGCCTAGGGGCCAAACTACCTTGTGCCTGTCCTGCAGGGATGTCACTCATATGTGGAAAAAGTGGGGAAGGTCCCCATTGGCTTCCTAGCAATTTTCTGATCGAAGGATATTCCTTCGATCGATGGATTAAAATCCTTAGAATCGTTCGATTCGAAGGATTTAATCTTTCAATTGAACGATTATTCCTTCGATTGAACGAATTGCGATAAATCCTTCGACTTCGATATTCGAAGTCGAAGCATTTAAATTCGACCCTAGGTAAATTTGCCCCTATATATCAGGTTATAATATCTTTATGTAACGGTCTCTTCTCCAGTGTAACCAATCCCAACTTGTCTTTCCCCATAACTGATTCCTTCCATTCCCTTTATCAGCTTAATCGCTCTTCTCTGTACTTTCTCTATTTCATTACTGTCCCCCCTTATATATTTATATATAGTGATGGGCGAATTTGTGCCGTTTCGTTTCGCAGAAAAATTCGTGAATTTCATGCGAAATAAAATTGACGAAACGGCGCTGGCATCTCGTTTTTCGAATTTTTGCCGCAAATTTTCGTGGGCATTTCGCGAATTTATTCGCTAGCGGTGAATCGCGCAAATTCGCCCATCACTATTTATATATAGTGATCATTTATATTTATATATAGTGATAATATTCCCCTTATATATTTATATATAGTGATCATATCCCTTATATATTTATATATAGTGATCATATCCCCTTATATATTTATATATAGTGATCATATCCCCTTATATATTTATATATAGTGATCATATCCCCTTATATATTTATATAGTGATCATATCCCCTTTATTTATAGTTATCATAACCCCTTATATAATTATATATATATATTTATATATAGTGATCATATCCCCCTTAGATATTATTAACTGTCTAAGAAGAAGTGAAGCAGATACACAGGGGGGGGGCAGAGGGATAGAGGGGTCCTGATGTTGTAGCCCAGTGGGCCCTGACCCCTCAGTCTGACCCTGCAGATGAGAGGTTGGGAACGTTGGCTTTTTGGCTTGGAGGATTTTGTAGCTCAGGTTCACACTTAATATCTTCCTTGTACAGCAAAGTACTGAGACAGACCCACTACATTTCACTCAATTGTTGGAAACAAATCCTTTCAATTTGTCATTTACATTTTCTCATACTAGAAAGAAGCCAGAATTCTTATTTGTTTAGAACTGAATAGTTCAGGTTGTCTTAACACCAAGTTATTCAGAAAACAGTTAATTACCTGCCATTGCCAATCACCCTAAAATAATTCATAAGGGACAGTTCCCCGGGAATCTCTTCCACAGAAAGTGAATTCAAGGCCCAGGAATCTGAACTTTATGGCAGAATTAAATGCTGTACATTTACATAAGACAAATCAATACCTGCCTTGTCTGCCAGTCTAGGGACAATCTCTTATATTCCAAACACAAGTACAGAACCCGGATGTAGTACTGAATTTTGGATATTCAACAATAAGCCCATACACGCAATGGGTTAACAGATATCTGCCTTTCCATCAATGGCAACTGTGAAGGTTCAAGCCTGGACAACAGCCATCCTGCCATAAAGCAATCCTTGCAGCTACAGTAATGTCCAAACCAAAGAGATGCAAATAACTGGACATATTGGGGTGGGTGCAGGGATAGCAAGAGTTCCCAAGGGAATGACACTCAACAAAGGGACACCTGGAGCATTGGATTATGGGATTTCTTTCACAGTGCATCCTAACTTGATTTCACTCCCTTGTCTATCTAAGAAGAGATGAACCAACTTCAAGAACAGCAAACATCGACCTGGGACTGTCTTTTGGGTGTGGTTGTCCTGGGAAAAGTGTAATATGTTTGTTTGAATGGTCTTCCTTATGTTTATATAAAGAGCATTGTAAATACTTTGTTAGTTACTTTCCACTCCCTTCCATTGTAACTTTCCCTTTCTACCTCCCTCCAGTTAGTTCCCTTTTTATGTTATACCTTTTAGCTCCTTTGTAAATAAATCCCACTTATTTAAAGATCAGTCTGTCTCAAGTCATTAGCCTGGCACCCCAAAATAGAGCAGATCCAACACCGGATAAATAATAATAATAAAATCTGACATGAGATTGTTATTTACTAGTGAAAGGCAAAAATTTGCCGGTGTCCAAAAAAAGGGATGCCAGTGTCAAAAGCCGCGTTTCGCAAATTTTTCGGCAAAGCCAAACGGGACAAATTCACCCATCACTATTATTCACATACAGTTCCCAAAATAAACAAATACGTGTGATCATTACATTGAGGTGTATTATGATTGGAGTTGATAAATGAGGAATTGAGATTTTCCTACAGGAGAAGTAAAAGAATTAAAGACATTGTTGGTCTCAAGCCAATAGAAATATGGAAACAGCTCAAAATATTGTAAAAATCCAGGATCTTTCTACAGTAAAACTGTCGCTGAGGCTTTGGCGGTGGCATTTGATAGAGAAGTCGTCTCTGTATGAAATAGTGACAACATGAAGCTGTGAGACAGATGTTGGTGCCAATTCCTATTCTCTCAGTCAGGAGATTAATGGAGATTCCATAGTAATCAGGGAGGGATGTGCACACAATGCCGGTGTAGGGGGTAAACGTTCTGCCAATCTTTATTTCCGGTTGGTCTCCAGAAACAGTTGGGCCTGATTTACAGTTGGGAGGGGGACATTTTGCGTTAAAGTATTTTTTAAGGCAGTTCAAAAAAAACGGGGAGCACCATGTGAACCCATTTGTTCAGTTATTAGCAGATCAACTTTTCTGGACGGGGGGTTGACACTTTCTTAGCCACCCCCCTATAACATGTTAATGGCTGAATAAATCATGTGACTGCTGCTGACTGGATTATGGGGTTCATCTGTGGGGGTTAGTCCCTGTCCTAACTACAATGGCAGCTTCCAGATGGGACCAATCACATGACATTCTAGATCATTGGAACCAATGGGAACTGTAATAATACCAATCACAGCTCATACTGCTGGACCAATGGGCTGCCACATGGTGAGCATGCCCAGTTTAGTTCATGTGTAGGATCCAGACAGTGCACAGCTCTTACAGGGGGACGGGGGGTAACTGTGTATTGGGAGGACTATTAAACATTAGGGGGCAAATTTACTTATAGTCGAATATCGAGGGTTAATTAACCCTCGGAATTCAACTGTCGAGGTTAAATCCTTCGACTTTGAATATCGAAGTCGAAGGATTTACCGCAATTCATTTGATTAAATCCTTCGAATAGTTTGAATCGAAGGATTTTAATCCATCGATCAAATGATTTTTCTTCAACCAAAAAAAAGCCTATGGGGACCTTCCCCATATAGGTTATAGGTGGCGAACTAGGGGGTTGAAGTTTTTTTTTTAAAGAGAGAGTACTTTGACTATCAAATGGTCGAATAGTCGAACGATTTTTAGTTTGAATTGTTTGATTCGAAGTCGAAGTCGTAGTCGAAGGACGAAGTAGCCAAAAAAACCATTCGAAATTCAAAGTTTTTTTTACTCTATTCCTTCACTCGAGCTAAGTAAATGGGCCCCTAGAAGTCAGTTATCTGGAGAGGTAGTGTACATACAGACGGGCCACAGTTACATAGAAATAAATGTTAGAATGTCTGTACCACTTGCACCACATTTATGTTGGAATAAAAGAGAGAACAATTAAAGTTGTTAAAAGTTGTTTTATAATACTATAGATCACTCTAAATTATAGAGTAGACTTATTTGGCTTAATATCATTTGGGGCCATAATAGACAAGTGGAGCAGTTTAAACAAGGCCTAAGTTATAATATCTGCACGGTGGGGAAGTATTAGCTCTTGAGGTTTGACTGAGATTCAGGGAGAACTTGATTGTGTTCCTCACCGTGTCCATCCATTCCAATGAATTATCCAGCATGTCCCAAGGGGAACAGTAGGGTAGAGTTCAAGTGATCCTCGGGGTTTCCAGACCATTTCTGCATCAACTTGTCGTAAACAATGATGGAAAATGTTCAACCTTAAACATAGTTTCCTTTAATATTTTTTATTAACAATTCTTTTATTTCTTTAAATTAAGCAACTGAAAAGAAAAGTTATGTTACATAAATTCTGTTGAAACATTTGTTGTCAAGTTGCAGTTAAGTGTAAAGAACAAATAAAAAACAGTGGTGTCTTTATTTCTAATAAATGGTCACAAGAGGGCAGTGTTATTCCCTTATTTTACACTGCTTTCCAGTATAACCCAGGAGCAACAGTAGAAGAACAATCATCTAGGCTGATCCCACCTCAGGGTCCATGTCTCTCTAACTCCCACACTTTATTCATCTTCTATGGACATCCCCTTTCATATATGTAAGTTTATAAAGAGGTATAGATTATAGATCATCTGTTCCCAGGAATGTATGGTTGGTCTACATCTAGAGTCACTTCCAGTGCATCGCTCTCATTTTCTTGGCTCACACACACAATACAAAGTTCAATGTACACTGAGCTCATATTGGTGATATTTCCTCCAGCTCATTGAGCAATAGTTCACCAGGATCAGTAGAGAAATGTCAGTTTTTACTTGAAGCAACTGGGCCACCTTCTTCCTAAAGGACTGGACCATGGGGCATTTCCATGCCATGTGAATAAAGTCACCTGGGGCATTCCTGACTTAGGGTACGGTTCATTTTATGTAGCCTTTGTGGGGTTAAGTCCACCTGATGGAGGTAGTTAAGTTGTGTCATTCTGTCTTTGATACAAACAAAACATCAAAGATTCAGGTAAGAATGTATTCCCAGTGCTCTGCTGTAATCTGAGGGAGGTCTTGTTTCCATCTTGCATACAGATTATTTAGTGCAGCTCCTCCTACTTCAAGTGGGCATAGGATTGGCACAGAGGCTTTTAAAGGAGAAGGAAAGCTACTGAGGCATTTTATTGCCAATAGATTAGCTGCAATAGTACAAGCTAGAATGCTATATTTACTGTATTCTGTAGAATGTTTTACCATACCTGAGTAAAAAGCTCTAGAAACTCTCTGTTTGTTTAGGATAGCAGCTGCCATATTATCTTGGTGTGACATCACTTCCTGCCTGAGTCTCTCCCTGCTCTGGGCTCAGATTACAGTAGAGAAGGGAGGGGGCGGGGAAGAGGAGCAAACTGAGCATGTTCTTGCCCAGGGCAATGAGGTTTAAGCGGAAAACAGTTAGCCTGATACAGAAGCCCATGAGTACACAATAGAAGGAAAGACATGCAGTGTTTCTTTTGACAGGGGACTCAGAGCAGCATTACTTTGGGGGTTTACTGGTATATTTAGATGGACCTTTCTGATAAGGCTTACTTAGTTTTAACCTTTCCTTCTCCTTTAAAGGGGTAAAATAAAAGAATTAATTGTATTAATGTAAATAGTTAAGCTATGCTGTGGTGCAGCAGGTGGTGCTAATTCCACTCCTGAGCCTACATAAGACTGGACCTTGCTGGGGCACTTCCTCTTTTGGCCTGTAACATCTAGAAGCAGCATCAGACCAACATGGCCAGACCCTGGGGGAGCATGGTACGTTAGGGCTAGTTAGTGAACACTAGTGGCAAGTGAGTTGACTTCAGGAGTAAAAGTTAGAGAGGGCTAGTGCATGGACAGCCTGTTGTCCCAACAAGAAGTAATAGTTTGGGCTAGAGCCCTGAGGTGATTGTGCACCAGAGTAAGGGAATTGAGCATTTGGTTTCCCTTGTCTGCCCAGAACTCTCTCCTTGGTCCTCTCACTATAAGACCTGGGGGCATCCAAGTAGCAGAGGGCTCCTCCTGAAGCCAAAGCAGCTGTTATAATTAGAAGTATGAGCCAAGGCTGGGACCCTGGGGTTTGTTCTGGGTTTAGGATACCTTATGGTACATTATGTTGGGCCAGACGTGGACACTGAAGGAGCAGCTGCTTCCCCAGTCACCACAGAAGCAATCCTGACCTTCTCCAGCGACTCGGGGAACAAGAATCCAAACAGGACCAGATAATCCAGTGTCTCCAGAGATTGTCGGCAAGGTTGGACACAATTCGAGCAGGCTACTATCAGCACCCCTAGTAAATACCATGGTAGAACCCAAGCTTCCATTCACTGAAAGGTTTTTCACTTTTCTGGAAGCCTGCAAGTGGCATTTTGGGTACCTTCCCCACTCCTTCCCCACAAAGGAGTCCTGTCTAAATTATAGCAATCACCCTGCTCCAAGGGGATCCTCAGCTTTAGGTATTTAGCCTATTCCTTGTGGATTCAACCCGGCTCTCTCTTGAGGCCTTCTTTAAGGTTATGGCAATCATTAATTACAATCCGTCTGTGCAGCTTCTATCAATGCAGATATCCGTAATCTCAGGGTAAATGGCAGGTCGAGGATTATTGTACAGAATTCTGCTGATGGGCGGTAGAGACAGGTTGGAATGATGATGCTTTATGTAGCCAGTACAGGGTTCAGTTCAGGACAGCTTTGTGAACTTTCCTGCTCCGTCCTCCCTTGACTCGCTTATGATCTCGCCATTCAAATAGATAGGAAGATACCCCTACAGTAGCCCCTCTAATATTTTGTCATGGTTGGCACCCAAACCTCTTCTCTCTGCCCCCAGACCCTCTGAGGAACCTATATAGTTGGGGTCTACCTGCTTGTCCCTTGAGGAAAAGAGTCATAGGTGGACTAATGGTTTATGCTTTTACTGTGGGGATAAAGGGCATTTTGCAATACCTGTCCCAAAAGGCTGGGAAGCAGCAGAAACTAAACAGGTCTGGGAAGTCCTGTTTGGGTCATGTCGTTTCTACTCCCCAATAATTCTCTTCTCAAATACTAATCCCGGTCTTCTTAAATTGGGATAAGGGTTGCCTTCTTATATTCTGGGGCAGCTGGGAATTTCCTAGATATCAACAACTGTATAGACATGGAAAACTCATTAAACCCCTTGTTCCATCAATCAAGTTATTGGCTATTGATGGTAGTTCCCTAGGGTGTGGGTTAGTGTGGGTTAAGTCCAACAGTCTCACCATGTCTGTGGGAAATCTCTCTGAAAAAATGGATTTTTATGTTATCAACTGTCCTCATACTCCGGTAATTCTAGACCTTCCCTGGTTGCAGAAACACAATCTCCAAGTAGATTGGATCACAGGCATATTATTGCATTGGGGTACAGGCTGTGAGCCTTCATGTTTTAAATCCTCCCATGTGATTGCTGAAACTTCTCTTGAAGGGTTACCTTCTTGTTACACTTCTTTCTTTGATGTCTTCTCTAAAATAGCTGCCGAGATACTTCCGACCACACAGGCCCTATGACTGTGCTATTGATTTGGCTCCAGGTTCCTCTCCTCTTATGCTCTTTCCCTTCCAGAGTCCCAGGCCATGGAGGAGTATATTAAGGAAAACCTGGAGAGGGGGTTCAAAAGGCCTTCCTCTTCCCCTGTGGGTGCCAGTTTCTTTTTTGTTGTGAAGAAAGATGGGGGGCTGAGGCCATGCATAGATTATAGAAGTCTCAATAAAATCATGGTCAAGAATCGTTACCCCCTTCCCTTGATCTCTGAACTCCTCAATAGAGTTAAAGACACCACAATCTCTTCTCAGTCTAAGGGGATGAGTGGAAGACGGCCTTTAACACTTGGGATGGGCATAATAAATATTTAGTAATGCACTTTGGCTTATGTAACGCCCCAGTTGTCTTCCAAGAATTGATAAACAATGTCTTCTCCTAGGTGGGTATTTTGTAGTCTACCTTGATGACATATTAATCTATTCCTATAATCGAACTGAGCATCGTGCCCATATTCAGGAGGTTAAGGCAGAGTCAGCTCTATGCCAAACTCAAAAAGTCAAAAAGTGTGTTTTTGAAGTGTCCTCCATACATTTTCTATGTATATTTCATTTCTCAAAAGGGTTTAGAGATGGAGCCAACCAATGTTCAAGTCATTTTAGAGTGGGTGCAACCCCTTTCGCTGTGAGCAGTTCAAAGGTTCTTAGGATTCACCAATTATTATAGGCAATTTATCAAGAACTTTTGATGTTATCAAGGGAAAGTTGTGTTCACCACTAATTATAAAACCATTAGGCGGGGTGCAATGAGGCTGTGACCACAAAATACATATAGTCAAATACAAGAGTCCTCTGCACTCAACCCATTATCAATATATTTAAGACAGAGACATTTTGTGCTACTGCTACTGAAAAATGCCTTACCCTTTAAACAACACAGGCATTGTTTGTCCATATATTGCAATATATTTAAGCTGAACAACTACGTCACACTCATCCCATATCTGGCCAGTCCTATGCTCAATTTTCATTTGATTCATTAAGAATTCTATTGCTTCATTATACATTTTACACAGGGACTAAGTTTTACCTGCAACTTACTTGCTGCTTTCAAAGTAAAAACTTGTAGTTGTTCAGCTTAAATATATTGCAATATATGGACAAACAATCCCTGTTTTGTTTAAAGGGTAAGGCATTTTTCAGTAGCAGTAGCACAAAATGTCTCTGTCTTAAATATATTGATAATGGGCTGAATGCAGAGGACTCTTGTATTTGTTATCACGATAGGGGCAGACCATAGTATTTGGCCTGTAGAGGCAGTAGAAGCCTATTGAAAAAGGCATTTATTTCAGTCTATGGGAGGTGTTGGGGGGAACTATTTACAAAAATGGTGATATTGAGACAATAAAATGCTCCATCTGCCCTTGGTCTTAGGTGTTGTCTTCTGTTAAAGGGAAAGTAACACCATCTAGCAAATCTTTAGTTTAGTTTAGTTGCATGAGTCATCCATCCCATCCCCAACCAAATCACATGCACCTGCACAACTGAACTGTGTCCCATTGTACATCCAGAACTTCAGGGCAACACCACCATGTTTGGCCATGTGACTTCCATTCCCATCATGCATCTCAACAAGGAACATGGACAGGAGCCCAAGATGCCAAATAAGCTGCCATTGTTTAGTCTGATTAGCAAGATGCCTGCTGGAAGCAGAAGTGACATAGATAAATGTGGGACCAACACTGCTGGGCAGCTCTGTAGTTCTGGGCATGATGGGGAGTGGCCTGTGAACTGGTACAACAATTAACATTACTAATGTGTCCCCTTCTAGATCTAGAAGATATATTCACTCAATATGTCAACATTGCCTCATTCATTAAATATGCAAAGGTGGATTTTTTTTTTTTTTATGTTGGCTATAAAAATATTAAAAAAAAACATATATAAAAAAAGTAATTATATATATATATATATATCCATAAAATGTTATCAATTTTTTTCTTGATTATAAACCTATAAATGACGATTATGATGCTGGTGACAATTTCGGCACCATTTGTCGCACAATAAAGTTAATGGGCGTCCGTTTAATTGTCGCCGGCATCAAAAAAGTTGATGCTGGCGGTGAAATGCGGAAATTCGTTGCGAATTCGCCCATCACTAGTTATACAGAAAACAGGGCTTGTACCCTGACAATAGACTACAAATCCCCATGAATATGATAATTAGCCCTTAATACGTCATACTGTACCTTAAAGTGGGGGGAATAGAGATTGGTTGAAACAATGCAGAACTGAGGGCAGAGGGAAAACTTACACTGAGATTTACTCCATTTTAAAAATGTTGGGAGAAAATGTTGTTTTTCTTCTCCTTTTTTGTGATTTGAACAACATATTCACAAAAGTGTCTGTAACTGTTCTTTCTTTTACCAAAAAATAAAAAGTGGCGGATGAGTGGGTATTTTTACTGATTTCTGTTCTGTGAATATGGTGATTGTTTTTACACCAGTTTTACTCCAAAAAATACTTCCTCCACTTTTGTGAATTCCCCACTTGTTGTTGCTTTTGGATGTGAAAAGTTATACAACTATTTTTATAGCTGAACCAGATCACTTGGTGCTGCTTCTCATCAGGCAGAAAGAACTATGGAAACTCCTCCATTTATTCAACATTTGTATCTGAAATGACAGAATTCTGAACACAAAGTAGAATTTACACCAGGTCGGTTCCTGACAAAATGTGGCAATAAAAGTGTCTAAAACAACCCCTCATAGACTGATATAGATTAATTGTGCCCTCAAATACCGGCACCAGCACTTGCCAACCCCAAGGATACCCCCCCATGTCTATTCCCAGGGCAACTGTCACCAGTAACATGTGGGACTTTGTATTAATTGTTACTGGAACCTGCTCCTGGGACTCCTGTTAGAGGAAACTCCTCTCCCTTTGTTCTTACTGGAATTTACTTTAATGTTAATTATAAACTTGTGTTTCTATTAATGATCATTATTTCCTTGTGTTCAACGTCACTGATATTATAACTGCACTTGAACTCACACAAGTCACCTTCTCCTGCCTTATCATTGCACTTAAATATCATTGTATTTATATATCATATTTAATTAACATTGTATTTATATATCACTGTATTTATATATATCATATTTAATTATCATTGTATTTATATATCACTGTATTTATATATCATATTTAATTATCATTGCTCTTAAATATCATTGTATTTATATATCATATTTAATTATCATTGTATTTATATATCATTGTATTTATATATCATATTTAATTATCATTGTATTTATATATCACTGTATTTCTATATCATATTTAATTATCATTGCTCTTAAATATCATTGTATTTATATATCATATTTAATTATCATTGTATTTATATATCACTGTATTTATATATCATATTTAATTATCATTGTATTTATATATACTGCATAGAAAGACTTCATGTTTGCATCTTTTTACACAAACAAAGTTGGGGGACAAACTCTAGTCTTTAACCCCTTTACATTAGGGCCACAGAGCTTTGTTATGTAGAGTCTGGAATAAAGACCAGGCAGTGCTGCTTCTCTATATTGTTTATTACAGACACTGATATTGTTGGACTCAGTAGAGAATTACACTTTGCAGAGTGTGGGAGCGGCAGCCCCATTATTTACATAAAGTAACACAGACACTAAATTATCTATTGCCCCACATAAAGGGGAAGTATAAGGGGAGTCATCACTTCTCCCCATTATTCTGCTTATGTCTATCACTCACATGTGTATAACACTAATTTGGTTACTGTCTCTTTGAATAGCAATTTACCCTTGGCAATCCCGGGGCCCTGAGTTCCTTCTGCATATGGGAACTGGGAATTACAGCGCAGTGCCTCCACCTAGTGAACACTGAGGAACACACATCAATCACATTATCATTAAATGCTAGTTCCACTACCTCTTTAATATTATCCTGTATAGTAATCAAAGGGTCACTAGACAATAGACAATACACTGTTTCATCTGCCAGTTGGGTATTGATCTCATTGATATAATGACCTTTATCAAGTATAAACAATGATCCCTCTTTATCCACAGGTTTAAATATCACATCTTTATGTTTTAATAACTCAGACAAATCTTTTCTTTCACTGGCCATCAGTTGGACATCGGGTTAGACTTTAATTTAGACTTAAGTTTTTGTACATCAGATTTCACCAATTTAATATATGTCTCCACTACTGGAACTGCAGTAGATTATTATTTTTATTTTACGTAGCCCCACATTCCTTAGATCTAATTTAGAATCCCCAGTGTCTACATGGACTATTGTATCGGACCCCATGGAATTAACCTGTGAAAAATAAGATTTCAATCTTAAATTACAGAAACATCTCTCTATCTCTATCTCTATCCAGCTGAAATGTATCACAGTTACTTAATGGGCAAAAAGAGAGACGTTTACTTTTAGCTAGCCCAGCTATGCGGAAAATGTGGCCCAGCTTCTATTACATGGAGGGGCTTCACAATATTACTATGGATGACTTCAATTATCCAGACATTGACTGGGGTAATGGGGTTGCTAAGACACAAAAAGCTAGTAGGTTTGTAAATATGCTGAATGACAACTTTTTATTCCAGCTCGTTCAAGAACCTACTAGGAATAACTCTCTTTTGTACCTGTAATAACTAATAATACTGAACTCATGTCTAACATTTGTGTGGGTGAGGGGCATTTAGGGAATAGTGATCATAACATGGTCTCCTTTGAGATTCTGTTGCAGAAGCAATTCTATAAGGAAGTAACTACTTAATGTGCAAACTTTACCCGTATCAGGACATCTCTGCAATATATTAACTGGGAAAGTCACAGGGTAAACACTGAAAGGAATGTCTACATTGGGTTCATGGTTCCTGATCAGACCTTCCTTTCCATTGAATAAAGTCCAAAGAACAACCACTGGAAACCTCCCCTAGACTAAAGATAACCCATAGCAGCCCTACACCAATGGCTCCTCAAAGGCACAGGTTCCACTCACTCAATGGGGGCATTTACATTCCCAATGCTGCCTGCTGATTAACCCTTTAAGTGCCAGCAGAATTTCACATTTTGGTTACGCGAAATGCCAGCCGTTTTTGAAACATTTTGTGCTCTCTCACTTTAGGGGCATTTTCTGAGGGGAAACCTATAGTTTACCTAGGAAAACTATACATTGTTTTTTTCGGTAGAAACTGAGCTTTCTAAATCTGCCTGAGTTTTCATGTATTTCCACCTGTGCAAAAAAATTTATAGTGCTAAATACCAAAAAAAAATGAAAAATTACCATTTTTCATCGTATATCAATTTATACCAGAAAAATATTTCATTTTACGGATGAAAATCCAACTGATTTGGAAAGCCTTATGTCTCTCGAACGTGCCAATACCAGATATGTATAGTTTTAGGGAGATTTAGGATTTCTGTACAGCAAAAACTCCCGGCAGTATATTACCGAATTTTGAAAGCACTAAGGCAGAAAACGGCATGCTTTAGATTCCAAGGCAAAAAATCCTGAAACTGTAGGTTTACCCCAGAAAACCATACATTTTTGAAAAGTACACATTCTGCCGATTATAAAATGGGTAACTATGTCTCTCTACTCCCAACTACCAAACATAAAAGCTTGTCTGAACATAGCGGTTTTTCAACAAAAAATTCAAAATTCTGAAAAATCATTTCAAAGGTTTTATTTTGCTGCTCCGCATATCCCAAACTATATTAGGTACCAAGAAAAAGCACCTGAAATATGATTGCCAGGGGTCCACTGAACAGTTTGATCCCCATTATGCATAGGTTTACCAAAGTATCTGGCATTTAGAGACACCAATATGAAGTTAGCACATCCAAATTGTTCAGGACTTTACTTCAGCTACTGAGAAATCAACACATTGACTGCATTTTTTGTGGGGTAAAAACACAGAAATATATGTTTACCCCCCAAACCCATATATTTTTGGAAAGTACACATTCTACTGAATCTAAAATGGGTACCCATGCCTTTCTGCTCCAAACTACTGAGTCGCAAGGCTTTCCCAGAATTGTCGGTTTTGGTGAAATATCTGAAAATTGCCTCAAACCTTCAACTTCCCAGCACCATATCGCCCATGTATCATTACGTACTAAGAAAAAGCACCCTAAATATGATTGCCAGGGTTCCTCTGAACATTTTGGTGGCCATTGTTCATAAGTTTACCAAAGTATCTGGCATTTAGAGGCCCCAAAATGAAGTTAGCGCATACAAATAGTCCTGTTGGTAACTTCAGCTAATGAAAGATCAACACACAGGAGAAAGCTCTCTGTTTAGTGCTGAATTAAGCATTGAAATTCCTGTTTGAGACAGGATTTTTTGTTATCACTTGGTGTGTGAATGTGTTGTCCACTTGGTGGGTGAAATTTGGGAAGTTTTGAGTTGATTTTCTTTACTAAAAATTGATTTTTCTTTTGACCCTGAAGGTGAGTGATTCCTAGCCCAGTTCCTTTCACTTGCTCTGGGCTACAAACTCACTGTTAGATCCCCTACCCCTCCCCCGCACCTGGGTGTCAGTTTCATTTGCATTTTTCTCTTGTTTCAGCACAAATTGTTTAATTTTTGTACAGATTGAGTGGATATTTTGATTTTGCACTCAGTTCTGTGAGGAGAGAAAGCTAAAGGGAGAAGGATTTAATATAAATATAAATATAAAATCTTTTCCAGCAGCAACAGTGCAGCTCCCAGGCACCTGCTCACATTAACCCTCTCCCTGCCACAGCTTCTCAACTTAAAACTTACTTTTTTGTTAATCAATAGTATAAAGCTTTCTTTTTGTGTGGTGTTGTGTAAAATAATGGGAGGGAATAAAAAGGAAAGTTATAAAAAAACATCTCTTGGTTCTAAAGCAAAAGGACCTGAAAAACCCAGCTGTAGCTCTGCAAGGAAACACCAGTCAGAGCCCATGTCAAAAAGCCCCATTGCCTCTACTTCTGCTGCTGCAGCCAATGTGACCCCTGCTAAAACATTTGCACACGCGGTAGCTACTGGCAGCAACCCTGGCCAAGTCACTGCTGGGGTAGAGAAGCTTACAAGGAAGCATGGGGTCAGATGCCTAATGTCAAGCACTCATGGCATAGAGGCTTATATAAAGGCTGCAGCTGAAGTGGGGGGCCACTCTGCAGTAGTGGCAGCAAGTAAAATGTATGGGAAAGCCATAATCTTTGCCCGTACTCTAACTGCAGTGCATACTCTGGTACAGAGGGGTATCACAGTGGGAGGGAGTTATGTCCCTGTAGAACCCCTAGAAGGATTGGGCACAAGGGTGGTTTTATCTAATGTGCCCCCCTTCCTGCAAGACCACTTATTGTACCCCCACCTGCAAGCCCTTGGGGAGTTAAAATCAAATATGTCTAGAATTCCCCTGGGATGTAAGGAGAGCAGACTGAGGCACGTCCTTTCCTTTAAAAGGCAGGTGCAACTACTTTTACCTCGGGGGCAAGACACTATTGAGGGGTCTTTCGGGGTTCCATTTGAAGGGGTGCTGTATAAAAATTTTTACAGCACAGAGGAAGTGAGGTGCTTCCTTTGCAAGAACCTGGGGCACACTCGCCAGAGTTGCCCCAAAGGGCAAATTAAGACCACAGCCCCTGTTCCTGCTCCCAGTGCCTCAAATAAAACATCTTATCCTGCTGGGACTATTTCAGCAGGGTCCTCAAAGGGGATATCTCCTTCACTAAAGAACCTCAAGGTGGCTGTTACACAACCCACCTCTACAACATCCAAACCTCCTCCTTCTTCACTGAAGACATCTAAGGCTGCAGCATGTCTTACAATTGCGGCAAAAGAGAAGGGGGGAAAACATGTCAAAGCTTCCCCCAGGGTCACAGTTGTTCCTACCACAAAAAAGTGTACCCCTGTTATGGGCACCCCTGAAGGTGTGGGGGTACCCATGATTGCAACACCTGTTGGGGTTGGGGCAGATAGTGGCCTTTCCTCTTCAGATGCCAAGAAAAAGAGGAAATTTAAATCAAACTGGCTGGTACCTGAGGAATGGGCATCAGTGGTTAATGATGGGGCACCCCCATCCAAGGGTAAAAAGGGTAGCAAAACTTCTGCTCCTCATGTGGTGACATTGTCTGGCCCAACTGTTGGTCACGATCAACCGGTGTCAGACCATGCACTCTTGCCTCCAGACCAGGTGGGGAATAATGAGGTTAATGGTCTGCCTGGCCGTGAACATGGCAGTGTTAGTTTCCCCACAGAGTCAGGGGTGCAGTATCTGCCTCAAAATCATTTGGAAGATCTTCCCTTGGAGTGTAAAGAGACACCTAATGAGACTCCTGCAGAGTGGGCAGTCAGTGTTCCTGAGGTGCTGAGATTTGGCAACTGCAACCAGCCTCAGTTTTTAGTGC
Organism: Xenopus laevis; assembly: GCF_017654675.1. Lineage (NCBI taxonomy): Eukaryota > Metazoa > Chordata > Amphibia > Anura > Pipidae > Xenopus > Xenopus laevis. Next base: position 190,118,349 of record NC_054373.1, read on the forward strand.
CTCAGGGTATTTCACTCCAGGAGGGGGAGAATATTGGGCTAACCCCCATACAGGACCCTGCAGATAAAACTGCTGGGAAGGATGGTGAGGGTGGAGTTGTAAATACGGTGGAGGGTAGCCAGACAACCTCTACTGTTCATGCTAAAATCTCTCCTCCCTTGTCTTCAACTGACCCAAATGTTATTGCCATCCAGAAAGCACAGGAGGTAGTAGAGAGGGCAGAGGCTAACCATCGAGCCTCCAAAGCTCTACCTGTTGCTGGGGAGCTAATTAGTTCTGTTGCTCCTGTGTCAAACACTTCCAAATGTGTTTCAAGTGAAGTTGAGGGAACACCTGAGCCATTGCAGGGTCTCCAGAAAAGTGATTCTGATACTTTTCCTGTAACAACTTGTGGAGAGATTCTCAAAGCTCTAGTGGAGAGGGGAGATTATCAATCCCTTAGCCAGGAAGAGCTCATGGATGAGGGGAACATCGAAGAGGAGGTTGACATAGGAGTGGCAAATCCTTCTACCCCAATCATCCCTGCTGAGGAACTCAAAAAGTTTCTTGAGAGCACCCTTGGTGTTAAATTAGAGAAGAAGATGCACATGGCTCTGGAGAAGTGGCATGATTTGCCTTTAGTTATCAATTCTGTGAGACAAAACATTAAGGTCATAAAAGAGGCCAAGAACTATGGAACAGCGGAATATCTCCGTATAATGAAGTTTCACAAAAAATGTTTGTCTCATCAGACCTTGATGAAGGTTAAAGCACTTCCTAAGACTCAGTAATGGCCTTGAGTATAAGCACACTTAATACTAATGGCTGTCGGAATCCTTTCCGAATGTTTCAGGTACTCTCCTTTCTTCGTCAAGGAGGGTACTCTGTGAGTTTCCTCCAAGAGACCCACACCACTCCAGAGCTTGAAGCAAGCTGGAATCTGGAGTGGAAGGGAAGGGTCTTTTTTAATCACCTCACTTGGACATCATGCGGGGTGGTGACCCTTTTCTCAGATTCCTTCCAGCCAGAGGTCCTGAATGCTACCTCTGTCATCCCTGGCCGTCTGTTGCATCTTCGGGTCCGGGAGTCAGGTAGAACATATAATCTAATGAATGTGTATGCTCCTACTACCGGACCAGAGAGGGCACGGTTCTTTGAAAGTTTGTCAGCCTACATGGAGACAATTGACTCTGATGAAGCCTTGATTATAGGGGGTGATTTTAATTACACCCTTGATGCTCGAGATCGCAATGTACCCAAGAAAAGAGACTCGTCTGAGTCCGTTTTGCGAGAACTAATTGCTCATTTCTCCTTGGTTGATGTCTGGAGAGAACAGAACCCAGAGACGGTTGCTTTTACCTATGTCAGGGTGAGAGATGGTCATGTTTCTCAATCCCGGATTGATAAGATATATATATCGAGCCATCTCATGTCACGAGCCCAGTCGAGCACCATTAGATTGGCACCATTCTCAGACCACAATTGTGTATCCCTGAGAATGTCAATCGCACCATCTCTGCCAAAAGCTGCTTACTGGCACTTTAACAACAGTTTATTAGAAGATGAGGGTTTTGCAAAGTCACTCCGGGATACATGGAGAGGCTGGAGGGCCTTTCAGGATGAATTTGCCACATTGAACCAGTGGTGGGATGTAGGCAAGGTTCACCTAAAGCTCTTGTGTCAAGAGTATACCAAAAGTGTGAGCGGGCAGTGCAATGCAGAGATTGAGGCACTGAATGGGGAGGTGCTTGATCTTGAGCAAAGGCTATCAGGCTCTGAAGACCAAGCCCTTCAGTGTGAATATCTAGAAAGGAAAGAAGCGCTGCGTAACATGGAACAACGACAGGCTCGTGGTGCCTTTGTGCGAAGCCGGATGCAGTTACTTTGTGATATGGATCGTGGTTCCCGATTCTTCTATGCTCTGGAGAGGAAGAAGGGGAACCGAAAACAAATCACATGCCTTTTTGTGGAGGATGGAACCCCCCTTGAGGATCCGGAGGCTATCCGGGACAGAGCCCGGTCCTTCTATCAAAACCTTTTTTCTCCAGATCCCATCTCTCCAGATGCCTGTGAGGAGCTATGGGATGGGCTTCCAGTGGTCAGTGAGAGGAGAAAAGAGAGGTTGGAAACACCAATCACTCTAGATGAACTCTCTCAAGCACTCCGTTTAATGCCCCACAATAAATCTCCTGGGCTTGACGGACTGACCATAGAGTTCTTCCAGTTCTTTTGGGATACTCTGGGCCCTGATTTCCATAGGGTCCTAACTGAGGCCTTCAAGAAAGGTGAGTTGGCACTTTCGTGTCGTCGAGCAGTGTTATCACTACTTCCTAAGAAGGGGGATCTCCGTCTTATTAAGAACTGGAGACCAGTCTCACTGCTTAGCACAGACTATAAGATCGTGGCCAAAGCTATCTCACTTAGGCTCAAATCTGTGCTGGCAGAGGTGATTCATCCTGACCAGTCCTATACAGTCCCCGGTCGGACAATTTTTGATAATGTCTTTTTAATCCGAGACTTACTACATTTTGCGAGAAGGACTGGTCTATCTCTTGCTTTTCTCTCTCTGGATCAAGAGAAGGCATTTGACAGGGTGGATCACCAATATCTTATAGGCACTCTGCAAGCCTATAGCTTTGGCCCACAGTTTGTGGGCTACCTGAAAACAATGTATGCCTCTGCAGAGTGTTTAGTTAAAATCAACTGGTCTCTGACTGCTAGGGATGTCGCGGACTGTTCGCCGGCGAACTTGTTAGAGCGAACATCGGCTGTTCGCGTCCGCCGCAAGTTCGCGAACGTCGCGCGACGTTCGCCAATAGGCGTTCGCGTCAAAATCGTTCGACCATTCGACCATTCGATCGCTAAAATCGAAGGATTTTCGTTCGAATCGAACGATCGAAGCCATTGGATTGAATGAAATCATTCGATCGAATGGCTTCAATCATTCGATTCGAATGAAAATCGTTCGATCGAACGATTAAAATCCTTCGATCGTTCGAATCGATCGATTTTCGGATGTTCGAAGTTCGCAAACTGTTCGCGAACTGTTCGCATTTTTTGCCGGTGTTCGCGAACACATTATCGGCGGTTCGCTACATCCCTACTGACTGCACCTCTGGCCTTTGGACGAGGAGTTCGGCAAGGATGCCCCTTGTCGGGACAACTGTACTCGCTGGCCATTGAGCCCTTCCTGTGTCTCTTAAGGAAAAGGCTCACGGGACTGGTGCTCAAAGAACCTGACATGAGGGTGGTTCTCTCAGCCTACGCTGATGATGTAATTCTTGTGGCCCAGGACCTAGTTGATCTTGAGCGGGCACAAGAGTGTCAAGAAGTCTACGCTGCTGCCTCATCTGCCCGGATCAACTGGTCCAAGAGCTCAGGCCTTCTGGAGGGTTCTCTAAAGGTAGATTTCCTGCCTCCTGCTTTTCGTGACATCTCTTGGGAGAGTAAAATCATTAAATATTTAGGCGTCTACCTATCAGCTGAGGAGTATCCTGTCTCACAGAATTTCATTGAACTTGAGGAGTGTGTTCTAACGCACCTTGGAAAGTGGAAGGGTTTTGCTAAAGTACTTTCTATGAGGGGGAGAGCTTTGGTGATTAATCAGCTGGTGGCCTCTCAGATCTGGTACCGGCTGATATGTCTTAGCCCAACCCAAGAATTCATTGCTAAGATCCAGAGATAGGAAAGCATTGGGTTTCTGCAGGTGTCTCAAGCCTCCCGTTGAAAGAGGGAGGGCAGGGAGTCGTGTGTATACGTTCTCAAGTGCACACCTTCCGTCTCCAGCAAATACAGAGATACTTGTATGCAGATCCTTCTCCACAGTGGTGTACTCTAGCATCGAGTTTTTATCGCCAGGTACGAAATATGGGATATGACCGGCAATTTTTTATAATTGAACCTGAGGGTTTCCTAAGAAACCTTTCAACCCTGCCGGCTTACTACCAAGACACGCTAAAAACCTGGAGCATGGTATCCGTGTTAAGGCAAGGAGCCATTGAAGGGGAAGACATTCTAAATGAGCCCCTACTTTACAATCCATCTTTTAAGACTAGGATGTTAGAATCCATCAGCATCCGACGTCGCCTTTGCCAGGCTCGGTTAACCAGAGTTGGAGATCTCCTGGATTTTGAGAAATCAGATTGGGTGGACTCTCAAGCAGTTATGCAACGCATGGGATTCCTCACCACTAGGGTTCCACACCGTCTTCTCAAGGAAATCAAGGACACAATCTCTCCTGATTCTCACACCTTCATTGATGGGGTTTTACATGCTGGAGAGCCACGTCCACCTTGGAACTCCTCACCTCCAGACATAATAATAGCACCTAAAACCCGTCAATCCCCCCAAGCACCTCCTTCCCCCAACTTGAGCCAGTTGGAGAATTTTCCATTGACACGCTTTCATGATATAACAAGAAAGCTGTTGTACTCTCTAATGCTTCACACTGTACACTTCCTTGCGCTCATCTCCCGATATGATACCATCTGGAGACGTGTGCTTAATGAGGGTGAAGGACCTCAGTGGCAAGCTCTTTATTCCAGTTTGGTGCCTAGACCAACTGGAGACTTGAGTTGGAAAGTGCTGCATGGTGCATTGAGCACGGGAGAGTATTTAGCTCGTTTTACAGACTCCCCAGCTGCTTGTCCATTCTGTGGCAAAGGAGAGTCTGTGTTTCATGCTTATTTTACGTGTGCCAGACTACAACCTCTATTGGCTCTTTTGAGGAAGCTTTACCTGCAGTTCTGGTTACACTTTTCCCCTCATGTTTATATTTTTGGACGCCCAGTATCCCGGGACAATAAAGAGAAAGACCTTCTCTCCAACTTGCTCCTTCCTGGCTTTAGCTAAATTAGTCATCCATAAATCTAGAAAGCAATGTTTGGAAGGTGGGAATCCTCTGCCAGCAGAGGTCTTGTTCCGAGTGCTGGTGCGTTCCCGCATCCGAGCAGAGTACACCCAAGCAGTGTTTACTGGTCGGTTGAAAGAATTTGCTGACCAGTGGGCAATAGATGGGGTACTTTGCTCAGTATCCCCAGACCTGGTTTCTGTTCAGACAATTCTCACACTCCATATTTAAGTGCACTTTAATTTAAGTGACAGTTGTATTTTAATCAGTTAATTATCTCCTTTGAGATGTGATTAACTTTGGTGAGCAATCACTCACCTGCAATTTGAATAATATATCAGCTAATGAAAGATCAACACATTGACTGCATTTTTGTGGGGTAAAAACACAGAAATATATGTTTACCCCCCAAAACCCATATATTTTTGGAAAGTACACATTCTACCGAATCTAAAATGGGTACCCATGCCTTTCTGCTCCAAACTACTGAGTCGCAAGGCTTTCCCACAATTGTCGGTTTTGGTGAAATATCTGAAAATTGCCTCAAAGCTTCAACTTCACAGCACCATATCACCCATGTATCGTTACGCACCAAGAAAAAGCACCCTAAATATGATTGCCAGGGTTCCTCCGAACAGTTTGGTGGCCATTGTTCATAGGTTTACCAAAGTATCTGGCATTTAGAGGCCCCAAAATGAAGTTAGTGCATACAAATAGTCCTGTGGGTAACTTCAGCTAATGAAAGATCAACACATTGACTGCATTTTTGTGGGGTAAAAACACAGAAATATATGTTTACCCCCCAAACCCATATATTTTTGGAAAGTACACATTCTACTGAATCTAAAATGGGTACCCATGCCTTTCTGCTCCAAACTACTGAGTCGCAAGGCTTTCCCAAAGTTGTCGGTTTTGGTGAAATATCTGAAAATTGCCTCAAAGCTTCAACTTCCCAGCACCATATCGCCCATGTGTCATTACGTACTAAGAAAAAGCACCCTAAATATGATTGCCAGGGTTCCTCTGAACATTTTGGTGGCCGTTGTTCATAAGTTTACCAAAGTATCTGGCATTTAGAGGCCCCAAAATGAAGTTAGCGCATACAAACAGTCCCGTGGGTAACTTCAGCTAATGAAAAATCAACACATTGACTGCATTTTTGTGGGGTAAAAACACAGAAATATATGGTTACCCCCCAAACCCATACATTTTTGGAAAGGACACATTCTACAGAATCTAAAATGGGTACCCATGCCTTATTGCTCCAAACTACTGAGTCGCAAGGCTTTCCCAAAGTTGTCGGTTTTGGTGAAATATCTGAAAATTGCCTCAAAGCTTCAACTTCCCAGCACTATATCACCCATGTGTCATTATGCACCAAGAAAAAGCACCCTAAATATGATTGCCAGGGTTCCTCTGAACATTTTGGTGGCCATTGTTCATAAGTTTACCAAAGTATCTGGCATTTAGAGGCCCCAAAATGAAGTTAGTGCATACAAATAGTCCTGTGGGTAACTTCAGCTAATGAAAGTTCAGCACATTGACTACTGCAAACTGCCAAACTGCAAAGCAATGCTGAAAGTAACGGTTTTTATCAAATTTCTGAAAATCGTCACAAAGCTTGAATTTTACCCCATTATATGCCCCACATTTCATAACGTATCAGCATAAAACATCCTAAATATGAACGCCAGGGGTCTACTGAACACTTTGATGCCCAATATTCATAGATATACCAAACTATGTGGCGCACAGAGACCCCCAAATGACAATAGTGTATATACATTTTCACGGCTGGCGCGCTGGCTGCTGCAATATGAGCACCTGGTGTGTGTATTATGCAACATTAGACCCCCCCTAACAGTACAGAGACCCCAGAAAACCATATATTTTTAGAAAGTACATATTCTGACGAATCCAATATGGGTAAATAAGTGTTTCTAATGCAAACTGCCAAACTGCAAAGCAATGCTGAACATAACGGTTTTTATCAAATTTCTGAAAATCGTCACAAAGCTTGAATTTTACCCCATTATATGCCCCACAGTTTGTAACGTATGAGCATAAAACATCCTAAATATGAAGGCCAGGGGTCTACTGAACACTTTGATGCCCAATAAGCATAGATATACCAAACTATGTGGCGCACAGAGACCCCCAAATGACAATAGTGTATATACATTTTCATGGCTGACGCGCTGGCTGCTGCAATATAAGCACCTGATGTGTGTATTATGCGACATTAGACCCCCCTAACAGTACAGAGACCCCAGAAAACCATATATTTTCAGAAAGTACACATTCTGACGAATCCAATATGGGTAAATATGTGTTTCTACTGCAAACTGCCAAACTGCAAAGTACTGCTGAACGTAACGGTTTTTATCAAATTTCTGAAAATCGTCACGAAGCTTGAATTTTACCCCATTATATGCCCCACATTTCGTAAAGTATCCGCATAAACCATCCTAAATATGAACGACAGGTGTCTACTGAACACTTTCATGCCCAATATTCACAGATTTACCAAACTATGTGGCGCACAGAGACGCCCAATTGGATATATAGTAGATAAAATTTACAAGACATAACAAAATAATACAGAAAGTGTGAAATTCAAATAAAATTACTAAAATCCAATAAAACCACAAAAATCTATGCTTTTTTTTTTCAGACTAGTGTAATCAGACATCAGAATTACAGTTTGAATATTATAGCTTGGCAAAATAGGTTTTACGGACAGAATAAAGCAAGCAACAGTTATGCAGCGCTGAAAATGCAATAAAATGGCTAACAATGCACCAAAATCCCTAAAATTTCCAAATAATCACCGAAATAACATGCAAAAGGTATTGCACAGTACGGTTAGCGAATACGCTATTCGCAAAGGCAATAAAACATTTTTTGAGCCAAAAACACAACGATGCAATATAAAAAAAAAAAAAAAGCTACACAACAGTGTATGTGTGTGCGCATGTGTACAATTGGTAAATTGCATGTTATGTGCATGTGTTTGTGTGTGCAAGTGTATGTACCCCCCCCAAGTGTGTGTGACCCCCCTGATCCCCCAAAAAATGTATGTGAATGTGTGTAAGTGTAAATCTAACCATGTATTAGTGTATAAAGTGTGTGTAAGTGTATTTTGTGTGTGTTACACTAACCTGGGGTGTGTAGCTGCAGATCTGTGTCCATGATGGCAGGAGGAGTGGAGAAGCAGGAGGGAGTCGCCAGATCCATTGATCCGATGCGTGGGCGTCGCTGGAGGGACCCGGAAGTGCAGGCAGCAGCAGCAGCGCGCAGCCACGTGCGTCTGTTGCGTTTGTGGGGCCCCTGGATGATCGCGCCCCAGGAGCCCCTTTCCCACCCGCTCCGCTCGTTGCCTAGGGGGTTCTGAGCGAGCGGGGAAGGAGCGAGCAGCATTTAAAGCCGCTCCTGAGTTCCCCGCAAGCTTATGCTGCAGAACGTAGAATCTACGTTCTGTGGCATTTCAAGATACTTTTCCACAGAACGTAGATTCTACGTTCTGTGGCACTTAAAGGGTTAACAGACCAAAATCATCAACAACATCATCTTTAACATGTATTTATATAGCATCAACATATTGCATAGCACTGTAACGTAAATGTGATTATACAACTAAATCACATGAATTACATACATAGAACATATGGAGTTACATACATCACAATCAATACCGGTACAAAAGGTGAGGAATGGCCTGTGCAAAAGAGCTTACACTCTAAAGTAGGGATGCACCGAATCCAGGATTCGGTTTGGGATTCGGCCTTTTTCAGCAGGATTCGGATTCGGCCGAATCCTTCTGCCAGGCCGAACCGAATCTGAACCCTAATTTGCATATGCAAATTAGGGGCGGGAGGGAAATCCTGTGACCTTTTGTCATAAAACAAGGAAATAAAAAATGTTTTCCCCTTCCCACCCCTAATTTGCATATGCGGATCGGTATTTATCCCGAATCTTTCGCGAAGGATTCGGGGGTTAGGCCGAAGCCAAAGTAGTGGATTTGGTGCATCCCTACTCTAAAGGGAAGGGAATAAGACACAAGGTGTGGAAGTGGCAAGATGAGAATTAAGTGGGTGAGAAATGTGGCACTGTATTTGGTATTGTATTTGGTAGCTAAGCAGAGTGAGGGGAGGCTTCTCGAAAGAAGAGATTTCTTGAAAGCGGAAAGGTTGGGAGAAAGTGGGACAGACCGTGGGAGAGAGTTCCAGAGGAGGGGAGCAGCCCTTGCAAAGTCTTGAATGTGAGCATGTGAGACCTGACTCTTATTATATGGGTTCCAATCAGCAATACAATGTTATTTACACTTAACTAAAAATATATAAATGAATAGTAAGAAGTCGCTTTTTTATTGATTGTGTTTTGTGTTGAGTTCCCCTTTAAGGAATGGTTTCAGAAACACAGGGACAGTCTCTTCTGGTTGAATTGAAAATAATGAAACAATTGTGGCTCCATGAGGGTCAAGTAACATGTTTTGGGCCCTTTTACAATTTATTTCTATAAATAACTAACAAGGAAACAGCTTCGGCCCTTTGCTTGTAATTTACCATTTATTTTCTGTAAATAAATAACAAGGAAAGACTTAAAGGGACGCTGTCATGGGAAAACATGTTTTTTCCAAAACACATCAGTTAATAGTGCTGCTCCAGCAGAATTCTGCACTGAAATCCATTTTTTAAAAAAGCAAACAGATTTCTTTTATATTCAATTTTGAAATCTGTCATGGGGCTAGACATATTGTCAGTTTCCCAGGTGACCCCAGTCATGTGACTTGTGCCTGCACTTTAGAATGGAACTGCTTTCTGGCAGGCTGCTGTTTTTCCTTCTCAATGTAACTGAATGTGTCTCAGTGGGACATGGGTTTTTACTATTGAGTGTTGTACTTAGATCTACCAGGCAGCTGTTATCTTGTGTTAGAGAGCTGCTATCTGGTTACCTTCCCATTGTTCTGTTGTTAGGCTGCTGGGGGGGAAGGGAGGGAGGTGACATCACTCCAATGTGCAGTACAGCAGTAAAGAGTGATTGAAGTTTATCAGAGCACAAGTCACATGACTGGAGGCAGCTGGGAAATTGACAATATGTCTAGCCCCATGTCAGATTTCAAATTTGAATATAAAAAAATCTGTTTGCTCTTTTGAGAAATGGATTTCAGTGCAGAATTCTGCTGGAGCAGCACTATTAACTGATTCATTTTGACAGTATCCCTTTAAGAAAAACAACATAACTGCATAGAAAGTGTCCAGGAAGAAACAGCTTTTTGAAGTTCTTGAGCCACATAATAAGTTATTACAAAAAAGAGGTTCCTTAAAGAGATGAACAAAGAAGTATCAATGTCTTCTACTGTATCATGAAATAAAATACGGAAGTAAAATATACCAAGCAGATGCCATGTTTCAATGGGCAAAGAATGTGCTCTGGCTACACAACATGAAAAACGCTTAGAGTAAAGGAGCTAAGGTTATCATATAAATATACAGTATATAAATTCCATTTGTTGGAGCAGTTCGGAGCAACTAAGCAATAACATAATAGTTGACATTTTCCCCTCTAGATTAAAAGTTGTTTTATCACATTCAGAGACTGATAGTGTTGCTCAATGTGCCAACACTCAAACACTCAGTTGCTGCCATAGATTGGAAGAGCCACTGTGTTATCCTTCATAAGTCAAGAAATCAATAGAATATTTACTGTCATTATTAGAACTTGGCTAAAGTGTCTCTGGATTTAGAAGAAGATAAGGTTCTAAAATGAATGATTCCTACAGATCTGAACTGTGAGCAATTGCGATGCTCTAACCGACCTCCCCTACCTCTAGTGAAAGTGAAAGTTACATTCCGTAGTTAATAGAGAAAAGATAAAGGTCGGCATTAGCACAATGACGTTATTTGTGATGGAGCAATAATAGCAAGTGGTGTCATTCATGGGGTATAAAAACCTTTACTCAGCAGCTGGAAAAGAACTTGTAGAGAATTGCAGGCAATAAGTGTGTCCACTTTGTCCAGTTTCCAAAAGTTTCCAAGCCACTTACCTCCAGAAATGGTCGTTTATAAAATCTATGTGACTACAGGTAAAGCAGCTTGTGGTGGGACCCACGACTCCATCTCTATTGTCCTCATTGGAGAAGCTGGAGAAAGTGAGAAGCATCAACTGGACAACATGGGGAAGGAATTCTGCCCTGGAACAGTGAGTAGCACCTGGGCTTGCATTAAAGGAATCAATTTAAGGTTAACTTTTTGTATGTTATAGCATGGCTTAATCTAAGCAACTTTTCAATTGGTCATCATTATATATTTATGATAGTTTTTCAATTATTTGCCTTCATCTTCTGCACTGACCCCATCTAAACATCAAATCCTCTATAAGGCTACAAATGTATTGTTATTGTTACTTTTTATTCCTCATCTTTCTATTCAGGCCTCTCCTATTCATATTCCAGTCTCTTATTCAAATCAGTGCACAGTTGCTAGGGGAATTTGGACCCCAGCAACCAGATTACTAAAATTGCAAACTGGAGAGCTGCTGAATAAAAAGCGAAATAACTCAAAAACCACAAATAATAAAAAATGAAAAACAATTGCGAATTTTTTACACTGTTCACATGTATGAAGGGAGGTGTTTTCAATTTTGTATGCTAATTATTTTAATTGGTCACCCTTTATATTGTCTGCACTTTGGTCATTTTGTATACTTGATAAAGGGACTCGCCCCGAAACATTGCATGTTCGCACAAAAATAAATAGCAAGGGGTAACCCCTGCGTTTTACTTGCCCTGAGTGCCTGTGTATTTCTATCCTACAGATTTATTGGGGGTCGCCATACTCTCCACTCTGTGCACCAGGCTTTCACACTGAAGCAAATTTAGGAGTGTGCTCTGCCTCACCTTGTTCCAGTGTATTACGCCCTATCACATTCCATACAATCTAAGGTCCCCAACCTAATGCCATCAGTCCCTGACCCAGTGAGCTTACAATCTAAGGTCCCCAACCCAATGCCATCAGTCCCTGACCCAGTGAGCTTACAACCTAAGGTCCCCATCACATTTCCATCAGTCCCTGACCCAGTGAGCTTACAAACTAAGGTCCCCATCCCATTACCATAGTCCCTGTGCTAGTGGAGCTTCCAGTCCAAGATCCATATACAATTCCCATCAGTCCCTGCACCAGTGGAGCTTACAGTCCAAGGTCCATATACAATTCCCATCTGCCCCGGCACCAGTGGAGCTTATATAATGTGGTGTGACCATAAAGGGGTGATGGGCGTCTATTTAAGGTACCTCAAACTGACAACCTGTAATACAGGTTTTGTAGATACAAAACATGGAATATCCAGTTTTCTGTCTATGAATAGAACTGAACTGTGTTCTTTGTATTTCTGTACCTATGTCCTTAGGTGAATAAGTTTAAGGTTCACTGTAAGAAGGATCTAGGAAAGATATTGATTGTGAGACTCTATAAGGAACCATATCTGTTCTTCCATGAGGACCCCTGGCTCTGCAACCATCTAACTGTGAAGTGCCCCAATGACCAGTGCTACCAGTTCCCTTATTATCAGTGGATCTCAGACTATGTCACTGTGGAAATACCAGAAAGGACGGGTGAGATTTGATGGTTCTTGGTTACTATGGACAGAAACTTTTAGCCAATTCCTCAAGTAGAAACAATTAAGAGGGGATGATAATGTGTCTAGTGACAATCTCCACCTAGATATTTACCTGATATTTACTTAAGGACAGTAGTAGTCTCTCACTATCAGTACATAATAACATAGATACATAGTTACACAGTTAAGTTGGGTTGAAAAAAAAGACCAAATTCCATCAACTTCAACCCCTCCAAATGATACATACACACACTTACACCAACCCCTTCATACACTCACATAAAATATATACAAACCAATATCTATATCAATTGTAGGTTGTAGGGCCGGTGGTTACAGTGATCTGCTGCTTAAGACTAATATTCATTGGTAAGGGGTGAGGCATTGCAAGTTATTGCTGGACATTCGTATTCTGGGAACTATACATTTGATTTTATTCCCCACCCCAAATTCTCCCTCTTTTCAGGTATTATATTGGCCAATGATGTCCATCCCATTATCAGGGATCAGAGGAGATCAGAGTTGGAGAAGAAGAAACAAACACACCAGTGAGTAAAATCTGATCATGGTGAAGGGCAAAAAAATGTTGTATTTGTTTATTCATTTTCTGAGTCCATTCTACCAAGTTTAGTAGGTAAACTGCATTATTTCCATGGATGGGCACTGCCAAAATACAACTTATAATAGTCACATTTATTTATTTGCAACAAGTTACAGTATATAGTTAATTTAGGTTGAAAAAAAGACAAAGGTTCCTCAATGTAACCCCCTGCAAATAAACCCCAGTGCACATATATACACATACTTATACAATCCTATGTATATTCTTATTCACAAGCGCCTTTTATCCAGAGAAAACAACCCCAACCTTGTCAGTCTCCCCTCATAATTTAACTCTTCCCTCCCTCTAACCAGTTTAGTTGCACTTAGTCTCTGCACTCTCTCCAGCTCATTTATATCCCTCTTAAGGACTGGAGTCCAAAACTGCCCCCATACTCCAGATGAGGCCTCACCAGGGACCTATAAAGAGACACAATTATGTTTCATCCCTTGAGTTAATGCCCTTTTTTATACAAGAACTTTATTTGCTTTAGTAGCCACAGAATGACACTGCCCAGAATTAGACAACTTGTTATCTACAAAGACCCCAAGATCCTTCTCATTTAAGGAAACTCCCAACACACTGCCATTTAGTGTAGAACTTGCATTTATATTATTTTTGCCAAAGTGCATAACCTGCATTTATCAACATTGAACCTCATTTTCCAGTTTGCTGCCCAGTTTTCCAGTTTAGACAAATCACTGTGCAAAGTGGCAGCATCCTGCATGGAACCTATAGTTCTGCACAATTTAGTCTCATCTGCACAAATAGAAACAGTACTTTCAATGGCCACCTCCAGGTCATTAATAAACAAGTTGAAAAGCAAGGGACCTAGTACAGAGCCCTGCGGTACTCCACTAACAACACTGGTCCAATTAGAAAATGTTCCATTTACCACCACTCTTTGTAGTCTATCTTTTAGCCAGTTCTCTATCCAGGTACAAATACTATGTTCCAAGCCAATATTCCTTTAAATAGATCACATCCACTGCCATCCTAGAGTCAAGATTCCTGCTCACCTTCTTATAGAAGGCAATTAAATTAGTCTGGCAAGATAGATTATGCATTATGGCACAGACTAATATTATTGTGATTTTTTTATATATTTAATAGTGATGGGTGAATTTGGGAAACGGTGGAAAATTCATGAATGCGCCGGTGAATTTTCGCTTCAATTTCGCAAATTTATTCCAGAGCTGCTTTACAAGGTGAAAAGTGACACTTTACACTTCAATATTAGAAAAACGGTCACACATAGAAGATAGAAAGTCATTGAAAAAAGTCGTTATTTCTGGTGATCTATCTGTGATCTATCTGAAAACAACTAGTTGTTTGAAGGTGAACAACCCCTTTCAGATATAACACAAACCATAGAGTTTTCCTGTTTATTGGCAGAAAGTATATGTTCAATACAATCCCTATTCATTGCACTCATGTTGTACAAGGGGGATACTGACACTTTATTCTGAGACAGGACTTCGGTTATAACCCGGTCTGTTTGTTTCTCTCTCTCACTTGTAGGTGGAAAACAGATGCCCCCGGTACCCCCAGCCATATAAATTTTGAGTCTGATGATGATCTATCGCCCAACGACAAATTTTCCTTAACAAAGAGGACGAGCTTTGGCTTTCATTTAATTTCCATGTAGGTATTTCATGTAATATTAATATCCGGTTTTACACACAGAGAGAACGTCATTCATGCACCAATGAGCTGAAAAGTACAAAAGGCAAAACAACAATTCCCTTTACTAAAAAAAATGCATTCCCTTTAAAACAATCTTCTTCCTCCTCTTTTAGTTCATTGACCTTCATACTGCTGATTTGTCCTTTCTTTTATTCTTTTATTTGCATTGAGTTACATTTTCTTTCTCTCCTCTACTTGCCTCTAACACATATTGACTACTGCAACCAGGCCCGGACTAGAACTGGGGAGCCACCATGTTCATGGGCGCTAGGACCTGGTGGCCTAGGGGCCGGCGCATGCGCTCTCAGGGGGGTTTGTGGCTACGTGGGTTCCCAGTGGACACTAGGACCTAGGGGCGCCAAAAAAAGGAAATCCGGCCCTGACTGCAACTCTCCATTAACTGGCCTTCCCCTTCAGAGATTATCTCCCCTTTATTTAGTGCCAGGCCTACACAGGAGGGCACCCAATGCATGCCCCTCCCCCCCTCCCCCATTTACCAACCCTGCCCAGTCCGTAATATATGATGCTGCCAGGCTCATACCCCTTGGAACCAGCTTCTCCTCCTCTTGCCATTCCCTACACTAGTTTTCTCTATATTTCAGGAGAAACTAAAGACCCTGATACTCAAAGCTGTGCATAACTCTTTCACTCCCTACATTTTTCAAATTATCTCAAGGTATATATGGATACTCTTTATATATGAGTGTTAAGCCTCTAGATTGTACATAACACCATGTTAAGTTTCTACACCTCATTCCACACATTTCAGGATGAGGCCCATTCCCGCTGAGACAGAAATGTTCTGATATTCCACTGACTATTTGCTGGTTAAGGGCCACCTCTAAAAAGCCAAGAATAATGCAATTTTAATTCAGTTGTAGAAATTACACTGAGATCTTTATTCGACTTTTTGTTAGACTTTTTATAAAGTGTTGATCATTAATAAAGATCCAACGGAATACCTTTATATCCAGCCCCATGATACGGTTCACTAACACAACAAAAGAACCATGGCCACCCAAAATGGTAATTAAAACATAAAGGACAACAAGTGCAACTAAGTGCAGTTAGATGTGTTACATGGTTGTAGTTACTGGTTGTACATTTTATAAATGAGAGCAACACGGTCCAATTTCTCTTCTGTTCTTTTGACAGAGGATTTGATAATCTTCTAACAGGACTTTCCAATTGCACCAGTTCCTGGAATCATTTTGATGATATTAAGAGGCTCCTTCACTTTGAAAGGACACATAACTCAGGTTAGTGCTCAGGAACCCTCCCTCTTGTAGTCTGTATTAATAATAATAATAATAATAATAATACAAAAATCCAGGGGATATGATATATATGTGTTCCTGCCCTGGTTCTTGGGTTTTTATCCAATTCATTTTCTGCCAGTTGTGGAAAAAGACTCTAATGATTATTTTGTTATTGATTGGAATTCAAGGAAAAGACTTTCACTGCAGCAGAGACAAAACAGAAAACTGCAGCAAAGACAATTTCATATATGATGAACATGTGATATTTACTGTATATAGACTGCAATGCAGTGTTGTGGGTCAAGGGTATATATTTACCTTCTACTCTGCTGTATAATAACCTTGGGACGAGTTACAAGCTGCCTCTGGAATAATTTCACCAGGTTTCCATAGTGTTATTGTTCCATTGTGTTATGGGTTTTGATTGGCCAGTAGCCACACCCAAGCTATAACCACGTGTGATGCCAAATGTTGGCCGGAGTAGAGTAAATGTCAGTATTACTACAAATGGAATATTGGGATTTATCCCCCTTCACTTCCCATCTGGCACCAAAATTTTAGAATAGAACCAGTAACTTCCTTTGTTCCATCCATTCATTAAACATTGAATCTAGGATAGGAAGGTAAAGGTTTTATTCATCTTTATTTAAATAATCCCCATGCGGGTTAATCCACTTTAGGACTGTGCCTGTCCAGAGTGGGGATGATTGAGGTTCAGTTCAAGGTATCCCTGGTAATTCCTTATTTGTTAGGGGTGTCAGGTGTCCCTAGTCTTTAAAAAGGGGGCTCACTTTGTGTGTCTTTGGTGTTTACTTAATGAAAGAGATGATGGTGTTGGAGAGCCGGAGGTAGAGGTAGATCTCATCAGGAGTAACTAGTAAAAGGGAAGATGCAGTAATAGCTCAACCTCTGCAAGTGACAGTCAGGCTGAGGGCAGTTAGTAGAGCATCAAAAGCTTTAACAAGGATACCAGAAGGGTTATTCTCCCCATATGTGTGTGGGTTTCCTCTGGGTACTCCCGTTTCCTCCAACACCCCCAATATACATAGGCAGGTTCACTGACTCCTTATACAACAAATCCAAGTGTGTGTGAATAGGAAAGTGCTCCACATACAATGGCTCCTTTATAACACAACTCATGAGCTCCCTCTGCATTTTAACTTAGATCTGGTCCCTCATATCTGGAAAGAGGACACATTCTTTGGGTACCAGTATTTAAATGGAGTTAACCCAGTCATGATCCAGAAGTGCACCAAGATACCTGGGAATTTCCCAGTGAATCACAACCTGGTGTCGGCGTCTCTAGGGAGTAAAAGGAATCTAGAGAAAGAATTGCAGGTGGGTGACACTCTAGTGACTGTGAGACTCTCTTAATTAAATGCCACTAGAACTTCTTAGTTCCACGCATGGACCCATCCATTATTCTTATTTCTGTTCTAGAGTGGAAACATCTTCCTGGCTGATTATAAGATTCTGCACGGAATTCCTGCCAATGTGATTAATGATAAGAAACAATTTATTGCTGCCCCTATTTGCCTTCTGTGGAAAACCCCCCAGGATAACATTGTCCCCATCGCCATACAGGTAAATACCAGACTAAGGGCATAGGGGTTTTTTATGGAAAGCCATTGAACACTGGGTGCTTTAATACTGGGAGAAGAGATGTCAAGTTCAACTGTGGGGGCAGATAAAATGCTGCTATCAGTGAAATCATTACTTATTATTATATTAATTTCTCATTGGTACAATTGTAATTACTCACAAACAAACATGCCTGATTTACATCTTTTCCTTTACAGTCCACCCTAAACTCCCAAATAGCTCTCGTCATTGTAATATTATCCTGTGTGTTAATGACAACCTGCTGATTGGCTGAAATCTCCTCCAATCAGGAACTTTTCTTGAGAGGAAACGTGACTTTAGATTCTAATTTTTATAAAATACCTCTCCCAACTCTCCCAAACTGATGGATGATATGAGATATAATATGAGGGATGGGTAAGGGCAAAAATGATTTTGGAGGAACATTTTGGGACAATAGGACAACCTGATAGTAATGAGAATAATGAGAATATGGAAAAGAGATTAGGTTACTGCACATAAATAAAGATCCAGGAAAAGATCATTAAACTCACCCCAGTCAAGCAATTAGGGGCACGTTACTAGTCACTCATTAAGCGATTTGCAATTGGTTTTCATTTTTAATTTGTGGCTTTTGAGTTATTTTGCTTTTTATTCAGCATCTTTCCAGTCTGCAAATTTAGTTATCTGGTTGCTAGGGTCCTAATTGCATAAGAGACTGGAATATGAATAGGAGACGCCCGAATAGAAAGAGGAGTAATAAAAAGTTGCAATATTAATACATTTGTAGCCTTACAGAGAGTTTGTTTTTTTTAGATGGGGTCAGTGACCCCCATTTGAAAACTGGAAAGGGTCAGAAGAAGAAGGCAAATAATTAAAAACAAAACTATACAAAATAAATAGTGAAGACCAATTGAAAAGTTGCTTAGAATTGGCCATTCTATAATATATTAAAAGTGAACTTCAAGTTGAACCGCCCCATTAAAATCAATGGTTTGCCTTAGGCATGTTGAAAATAAGGGTCAGATGATCCTCTCTGGTGCATTCAGCCAATGCCCCTAGTATTTTATATATTTATATTACAGCTAAATCAAACCCCAGGGGAGGAGAACCCAATCTTCTTGCCCACTGACCCCGAGTGGGACTGGACTTTGGCGAAGATCTGGGTGCGAAACTCAGAGTTTCAGGTCCATGAGGTTGTCTCTCACTTACTTCACACTCACCTCTTCGCTGAGATCTTTAACATCGCTACCACCCGGCACCTCCCATTGGGCCACCCTGTGTATAAGGTAAGAGGGGACCATGACAATGTGTCTGCCCATTGTATCACTGGCTAAATATAGAGGGAGTATATTCCAGGGCTGCAGGGGGTTGGGTGGATGGTGGGTAGGGGGGCCATGGAGTTGATGGAGGGGTAGGTTGGGGCTTGAGGGGAACGGGCACCTTATTTGGTAGCCCCCCCAGTCAGACATTGACACTGCTGCCTACTTTCTTTACTACTGTTTTCTCTAGGAGTGGACATAGATGTCCCCTCTCCTCCCCCCCCCAACTCCCTTATTTGTACATCATGCAGATACACTACATAAGGGTGGTTGGATTGTGGCTATTACGGAGATATAGATGGTGGGTTAACCTCAAAAAAGGGATTAAATGTGTCTCTTGTACAATTACTACAATTGCCTTCAATGCTTAGTATGAATTACAATATTACAGAGCAGTTGTTGGAAACTATTCTCAGCACAAGGTGTAATTACTGGACTGATGATAAATAAGAGTATATATTGCTTCTTTAATGCTGTCCTTTCTTTCAGCTTCTTATCCCACATCTGCGTTTCACCCTGGAGATCAATGTCCATGCCAGGAAAGACCTAGTTGGGCCTGAAGGACTTTTTGATAAGGTGAGAATTTGTGATCAGGATTGATTTGAATTTGGGTGCAGAATGAACACAACGACTAACCTCTATGAATCTTTCCCATGAACAATGTGCTGCTGAATTTGGTGGGATACAAACATGAGTGAGGGACTGCAGGAGGCATGTAGATACCCTTGTAGGATCATCATTTAGTTGCACAAAGTAGGGAACCCTTGAGGCATAGGAGCTAGATCTAGGGAGAGGTGTATATAAAATAAATACAGAGCTCCTTTGTGTCTGAGGGTGCTGCTCTCTCCACCTTACAGGGTGCAAGTGCTCAGTAGATGGGTACTAAGGGGGGCAATTTTAAACCCACTAGGACTCTTGCACTTGTGTCATTAGTATCAGTATATGAGCCCTTGCATCTCCATGATGGTATTTCTCAGATGGGCAAGTGGTTAAACAAATAAACCCTGTTCCATATGGGTTGGAAGTCATCAGACTGTGTTGACCACTACACTTGACCACAGTTCCTTGGGTTACCCTATCCCTTTATATTTGCTCTCCATTATTCCCTGCACTTACTGTAGGAAGCAATGAATGAACCATATCACAGGTCTGTCAAATTTTCCTACCCAGGAATGTGAATGTTCTTGGGATTGGAAACACATTCCATGAGGTTTATTTACAACTGGCAGAACACTTATCACCATTATATCACCCACAACATAGCATTTCAACCCAGAATTCCAATGGCACTGCCCACAAACTAGTGTCTGTATTGTTAAACTGCAGCACCAGATGCATGAGATTCCCTTGGCGCATGTACAGGTGCAATGATGTAGCATTTATTAGTGTTTTATTATGTCCTTTACCTTCTTGCAACTGTATGTCATTAATCAGAACATGGGCATCAGCTCCAGCTTATTTCAGGTTTCTTTTCTATATTTGGTTTCTGGTCAGGCTGTGGTCACGGGAAGTGGTGGTGTTCCTTTATTAATTGCAAAAGCCATGAAGAGTCTGACCTACAGCACCCTGTGTCTCCCTGATGATATTCAGACAAGAGGAGTCAAGTCCATCCCCAATTATTTCTACAGAGATGATGGGATGCTGGTCTGGCAGGCGGTGGAGAAGTAAGAAGATAAGTTGCACTTTTGCTTCCATTTAATATAAATGTCACTAACATGAGCTGTGTCTTAATGAACAGACCTATCATCATCAGTGAAGAGATCTACTAAATGCAGATCTGAAAGCAAAATGTGTTTCCCCTAGTTAAGGCCAATTAGGGTACGACTTAGGGTGTTAAGCAGGAACAGTCCTATAGTTTAACATAGCCTGTACAGAGAGATCCCATAAAACGATGACTGCATAGGTATTCCCTGTACTAAGCACAATTCAGCAGGAACAGTCCCCTAAGTTTGCTCATAGTCTGTACAGAGAGATCCCATAAAACTATGTCAGCATAGGTATCCCCTGTACTAAGCACAATTCAGCAGGAACAGTCCCCTAAGTTTGCTCATAGTCTACAGCAGTGATCCCCAACCAGTAGCTCGCGAGCAACATGTTGCTCTCCAACCCCTTGGATGTTGCTCTCAGTGTCCTCAAAGCAGGTGCTTATTTTTGAATTCTAGGCTTGAAGACAAGTTTTAATTGCATAAAAACAAAGTATAGTGCCAAGTAGAGCATCTTGTAGACTTTCAGTCCACATAAGGGCTACCCAATAGCCAATCACAGCCCTTATTTGGCACCCCAAGGGACTTTCCCATGCTTGTGTTGCTCCCCAACTCTTTTCACATTTGAATGTGGCTCACGGGTAAAAAAGGTTGGGGACCCCTGGTCTACAGAGAGATCCCATAAAACTATGGCAGCATAGGTATTCCCTGTACTAAGCACAATTCAGCAGGAACAGTCCCCTGAGTTTGCTCATAGTCTGTACAGAGAGATCCCATAAAACTATGGTACATAGGTATTCCCTGTACTATGCACAATTCAGCAGGAACAGTCCCCTAAGTTTGCTCATAGTCTGTACAGAGAGATCCCATAAAACTATGGCAGTATAGGTATTCCCTGTACTAAGCACAATTCAGCAGGAACAGTCCCTAAGTTTGCTCAGTCTGTACAGAGAGATCCCATAAAGCTATGGCAGCATAGGTATTCCCTGTACTAAGCACAATTCAGCAGGAACAGTCCCCTAAGTTTGCTCATATTATGTACAGAGAGATCCCATATAACTATGGCAGCATAGGTATTCCCTGTACTAAGCACAATTCAGCAGGAACAGCCATAAGTTTGCTCATAGTCTGTACAGAGAGATCCCATAAAACTATGGCAGCATAGGTATTCCCTGTACTAAGCACAATTCAGCAGGAACAGTCCCTAAGTTTGCTCATAGTCTGTACAGAGAGATCCCATAAAACTATGGTACATAGGTATTCCTTGTACTAAGCACAATTCAGCAGGAACAGTCCCCTGAGTTTGCTCATAGTCTGTACAGAGAGATCCCATAAAACTATGACAGCATAGGTATTCCCTGTACTAAGCACAATTCAGCAGGAACAGTCCCCTAAGTTTGCTCATAGTCTGTACAGAGAGATCCCATAAAACTATGGTACATAGGTATTCCCTGTACTAAGCACAATTCAGCAGGAACAGTCCCTAAGTTTGCTCATAGTCTGTACAGAGAGATCCCATAAAACTACTGTATGGTACATAGGTATCCCCTGTACTAAGCACAATTCAGCAGGAACAGTCCCTAAGTTTGCTCATAGTCTGTACAGAGAGATCCCATAAAACTATGGTACATAGGTATCCCCTGTACTAAGCACAATTCAGCAGGAACAGTCCCTAAGTTTGCTCATAGTCTGTACAGAGAGATCCCATAAAACTATGGCCACATAGATAAACAAAGTACAATCCAGCAGGAAAATCACCCAAAAGCCTTGCCTCCAGCTTATAAACAAATATCTCATAAACATGCATGTTATTTGCCTTTAAAATAATATATTTGTTATTTTCTCTCCCAGTTTTGTGTCGGATATTGTTAATTACTATTACAAAAGTAATAATGATGTTGCTAATGACCCTGAACTCCAGGCTTGGGTGGCAGAGATTTTCCATGAAGGATTTCTGTCCAACAGATCCTCAGGTAAGAACCAGAATAAGTGCAATATGATTTTACAATGTTGTGCACTTACTGTATCTGGGTGCTCTGATTATTAGTCCTGTTATTCAATAACCTCACAGATCCAATAACTCAATGAGAGGTAGAACTCCAGTCAAAGGCCAATCCAAATGGGACCCCTGTTCTGAGTAGAAACAAAACATAGGGATCTTTATTCCGATCCCTGAAAGCTGCGCAGGTCTTTCTTGTCACATGGCAGTTGGGAAGTTGATTGGAGCAGCTCCTAAAATGAATTAATTTATTGTACCCCCCACACTTATCAGAGGAAAACATTCAGGTTGGTTTGCACTAGGAATAAGTTAACTGGCGAAAAAATGAATTTTTGACACAAAAAAACCATGTTGTCATTTAAAGACCCCCATGTTTGTGCAACACCCACCAACAATCAGGGTGAAGGAAAAAGGAAAAATATTCTAAAACTCAACTTTATTATATGTCCCATTAAAAGATTTATTATCAGAATACTTTTATTAGCATGAATCTATGAATCAAAAATTAGGGGACATCAGGCCAACATCAAAAATATATTGGAAAATCCAAAAATGGATTAAAATAGGAACAACTGCCTATCTATCAATTAAAGGACATTTACATACCATGCCTTGATGGAGCAATAGGATCCCCTCCTTTGAGTTAGAATTAAGCTTATTGGTTCCTTGGTCAAACCCCAGAATGATCCCCGGGGAAGTCCAAATTATGGAATAGTAATATTAGTTATTATTATATATAGTTATTATTTATTATTTTTTTCTGATCTTTTCTGGGCTATTTTACTCTCTTGTCTGGCATGTCCCCAGTTAATAGCTGGAATCTGGGGTGGCAGATATATCCTTTTCTCCTGTGGTTTGAACTGGATTGTCTGCCTTCCCCTTTGGCTTTGTTGCTGGATTTCCATACAAATAAAGTATATGAGTGAAAATGTCATGGCAAAGAGAAAAAACTGTGAATTAAAAAATTCAGGTTGGATAGGAGTGAGGGGACAGATATGGTCTCATCCAACCTCTGTTTGCTCCCTTAGGAATCCCATCATCCTTTGCAACCCGGGCAGAGCTAATCAAATACCTGACCATGGTGATCTACACGTGTTCCGCTCAGCACTCGGCTGTCAATGGTGGCCAGGTGAGTTGCACGTTCAAGACCTACAGAGATTTTTATACAGTAGAGCGGGTGACATGGAGATAAATCCAGAATAGGGCACAAAGCACTATGTATTATGCACATAATGCCCCTCATTCCCATGAAGTTTTAGCCACTGCAGATGTTTAAATCCAATTCCAGACTTTCAAAAATGTGCATGTCACAGTGAATGGCACTCAAGTAGGCATAACTTCCATCCATAATATAAAGGGTTGTAATGTCTATTCTGGCTCAATAACTGCCTTCCCAGACTAGTACCAGTAGAACACGGCTTACACTGGTCTCTCTCATCCAGAATGAGCCTTCACAAAGAGTAAGAAAGAGGTGAGGGTACTGTACAACTACAACTCTCTCTGCCAGGCACGGACTGGCAATCTGTGGGTTCTGGCAAATGCCAGAGGGGCTGCTATAAGGTCCCATAGAAAGTCTCTCTATGTGGGCTCTATGTGGGCTGATTGGGCCTCTGTGTACCTGAAATGCCAGGGCCTATTTTGATTCTCAGTCCAGACCTGCTCTCTGCTATACAGAAAAATATAGACAGAGGGTGCCAGAGGTTCTTACAAACAGCAAAACATAAAGTGTTTATAGAACATCCACAGAGTTTACTCATAGCAGTTTCTCAGAGGCAAGTGGTAGAGGCAACATCACAAACAGAGTGTAACACAGGCTGACACTACTCTGGGATAGACTTGACTTGGCCCCCAAAAGTTAATATAGAAGTTACACCAGTATTAGTTAATGCCTTAAAATGAATGAAACCAAGAATCACAGTTAAGGGAGACTCGAATCATCTGTGCCCCATTTTAAAAAAGTGGTCTATTAATCACATATAACAGTGCATAGATGTGGAATGGCCAGTGGCACATGGAGGAGACTGGAGATTTTGTTGACCTTACAAAAGTGACATTACTATAAGGATTGGTTGATGGTAACCTGTAACAACCAAGCAGCTGTTTAATTTATAAAGGCTACCAGCAAATGGTACCAGCTGCTAGGACTGACAGATAGGATAAGGCAGGAGGTCTCAGTAGAAGAAGATCAGTAAGGTAGGACTAGGTAATGTGAGGACTAGCTCCAGTAATCACTCACTCTAGGAGTGGCAGATAGAATTAGGCAGAAGGCCTCAGTAGGAGAAGAAAAGGAAGGAAGGACTAGCTAATGTGAGGGCTAGCTCTTGTAATAACTCACTCTAGAAGTGACAGATAGGATTTGGCAGGATACCTCAGTAAGAGAAGAACATCAGTAAGGTAGGACTAGCTCATGTGAGGGCTAGCTCTTGTAATAACTCACTCTAGGAGTGACAGGATTAGGCAGGAGGTCTCAGTAGAAGAAGAAGATCAGTAAGGTAGGACTAGCTAATGTGAGGGCTAGCTCTTGTAATAACTCACTCTAGGAGTGACAGATAGGATTAGGCAGGAGGCATCAGCAGGAGAAGAAGATCAGTAAGGTAGGACTAACTCATTTGAGGCCTTGCTCCTGTAATAACTCACTCTAGGAGTGATAGATAGGATCAGGCAGGAGGCCTCAGTAGGAGAAGATCAGTAAGGTAGGACTAGCTAATGTGAGGAGTAGCTCTTGTAATAACTCACTCTAGGAGTGACAGATAGGATTAGGCAGGAGGTCTCACTAGGAGAAGAAGATCAGTAAGGTAGGACTAGCTATTGTGAGGAGTATCCCCTGTAATAACTTACTCTAGAAGTGACAGATATGATTAGGCAGGAGATCTCAGTAGGAGAAGAAGACCAATGAGGTAGGACTATCTAATGTGAGGGCTAGCTCTAGTAATAACTCACTCTAGGAGTGTCAGATAGAATTAGGCAGGAGTTCTCAATAGGCATGGTCAGACTGGGTGGGCAGGACACCGGGAAAATATTTGGTGGGCCCTGGCCCTTTTGGGCCACTGCCAGCCCAAACCTGCTCCCCTGGCTGATCAGCTGATGTGCGGTGTGGTGGTAGATCTAGCAGCTGTGTGCTTCACCCATTTGTTCACTCATTAGATTATAGGAACCAATTGGGGCCTGATTTGTAATAATACCAATCACAGCTCATAATGGGAGAGTAATTAACTGGCAAATAAATAAATTATTTTTCATACTTTAGATTACTCTAAATTGTACACTATTTAGGTTAATAGTATTTGGGGCCATAATTAGACCAGTTTAAAGCAAGGCCTAAAGTATGATATCTGCACAGGGAAAGCTTTAGGTATGGGGTTTGTGACTAAGATAATTTTTAATGTATTTTCATGAAATTGTTAATTTTGTATTATTATTTCTCACTAGCTGCTTGCTGTTCCCTGGTCAATATATTTCTCTCTCATAGCGCTGTCTAGTTTGTCACCAGATGTGCATCCCCACCATTATTATTCTTTTTCCTACTTAAGCATTTAACTTCACTCATTTTTTACAGTTAACCACAATGTTATACATGAACAGCACATGTCAGCTGTCGGTATACCATGATGGGTGGGTGAAGTAATTCATAGTTACAAAGCTATTGAGGTTGAGAAAGACACATACATCAATTTTCATCTGTCTGGTTTTATTCTCACCTCAATTGGAGATACGTCTATGGGAGGTGCTGCTACACTCGCTGCAGAGATAATGATATTGTTCTTGTATATTTATTGTATTGTATGTGTCTTTACATGGATCTGTTTTTAATCATCCATGAGCCATCAGTTATCTCTACCACTATCTGTTGTGTTCCCATGCGCTGCAGTATGACTTCTACTCTTGGATGCCCAATGGTCCCTCCACCATGAGGAAACCACCGTCTACTGCTAAGGGCACTGCAACCCTCCAGAGTGTCCTGGATACATTACCGGCCATAAACACAACTGTCACCGCCATCGCCACCGTTAGACTCCTCAGTATTGAGCCACTCGATCGGGTGAGTGATCTAAACAAACACATGAACTCACATGTCAAAGAACATATTATGCATTACTATGTTATTGACTCTCTATCAGTCTTCCTCTCTGTCTATAATTGTTGAGACAAAAGAACAGAATGGCTTCCTAGTTGTCACTACATATACAATTATATAGCACGACCCTTGAGGATATATCTATATTTCTCTTTTTCTTTGCAGCGCCCATTGGGACATTATCCAGATGAACATTTTATTGAGGACAAGCCAAAGAGGTCCATTAAGGATTTCAAGGAAAAGTTGGCTAGAATTTCTCGAATTATCTCAGATCGGAAAAGTAAAAAGAAACTGTGGTACCAGTACCTGAACCCTAAGAATATTGAGAACAGCATTTCCATTTAATCTGGTCACCTGGGAAGGTAGAGGTGCTAAATGTGTTGTTATGGTTTAAACTTGGTATTTTTGCTTTAGCCTCACTAGGAATCTCTAATTCTATTACGCAATGCAACCGCTTGGATTTCCTGTATTTTTTCCCAGGGACTGAGATCTGAGTGCTCTGGGGGAACCCCTATACAGACATAGGCCCCCTTGTCCCCAATGCTCCCCTGTGACCACTGTAGTACCTCTGTGCTCCACCTAGTACCCAGATACAGAGCTCTGATTGTACTGTTGTACTCACATCTGTGCTACTCTCTTTCCCAAAGTCAGGCAGGAACTGCCCATAAGCTCCTCCACTACTTACCCAGGTACAGTATTCTGATTACCTGTATTTCCAGGCCAAGTAGAATCCTTCTACTGCTTAAATAAATCTAACCCATCCCCAAACAATGTACAAAATTCCTTCCTGACTATGAGAGCATCAGATAAATAAGAGCTCTGTGCCTGCATATCTACAGGGATGGAGCACACATTCAATAATCCAGGGGGTGAGAATGCTAATGGAGCTAATGCATGTGGGCCCAGTCTAATTCTTGGACACAGTGAGAGTGCTGGAAACATAGCTACATAGTTGAAACAAGTTGAAAACGTCCAACAAGTTGAATGCACACATATATAAATACAGGTATAGGATCCCTTATCCGGAAACCCGATATCCAGAAAGCTCCGAATTATGGAATGGCTGTCTGCCATAGACTCCATTTTATCCAAATAATCCCAATTTTTAAAAATTATTTCCTTTTTCTGTGTAATGATAAAACAGTAGCTTGTATTTAATCCCAGCTAAAATATAATTAATCCTTATTGGAAGCAAAACCAGCCTATTGGGTTTATTTAATGTTTAAATTAATTTCTAGTAGACTTAAGGCATGAAGACCCAAATTACAGAAAGATCCGTTATCCGGAAAACCCCAGGTCCTGAGCATTCTGGATAACAGGTCCCATACCTGTACTGTATATTCACATACCTATAAAGTCCTGTATAAACATACTCACACATTAAAGCTTTATATATACCAATATCTATACTAATTGTAGATGTTAGTATCACAATAGCCTTGGATATTCTA
This sequence comes from Xenopus laevis, assembly GCF_017654675.1. Taxonomy (NCBI): domain Eukaryota; kingdom Metazoa; phylum Chordata; class Amphibia; order Anura; family Pipidae; genus Xenopus; species Xenopus laevis. The sequence goes on from NC_054373.1 coordinate 190,146,471, forward strand.
TTGAGTGATCTTAGTGTAATGGCTTGGAAACAACAATTGTGTGTAATGTGACAGTTGTTGAAAGTTGTTAAGCCATATGCTGGAATACACATTTTTATTGTGAAAAAAATGTTTTGTCATTGTTACATTTTATAATTGTTCTATGATATTTGAGGGACGCGTCTATATTCACAATCTTATGTACCTTTTCATACTGACCTTTGTTACTTATGGATATTAAAAATTATATCCTGGAATGTAAACAGAAGGAATTCTCCTGTGAAACATAAAAGAATACTTCAAGAACTAAAAAAATGAAAGCAGATATTGCTCTCCTACAAGAGACCCATCTAAATGACCATTTTAACTAAAAGTTACGCTATTCGTGGGTCAAAAATAAAGGGGGAGTTTCTATATTATGTAACCCCTTCTTGGCCACCCCTTGTGCCATAGGTTATACATTATTACCTTCTTATCACTTCCAGGTCCTGAGTCCCCTTTGTAAGTGAAAGGTACTGGGAATTACCTCTCATGGCAGTGCCTCCACCTAATGGGATCCGGGAACACACCTTCGGGTGGCTCCATTAGGAAACACATATAAAACACACAATATATAACAGGTTACATAACATAGAATAATTATTATCAGCAAGACTGATCTTGTGTTGTCATGTGGTTTTATAGTTTTGTATTGTTTCATAAAACTTTTCTCAGCTCTCCAAAGCAAGTGGCTCTGTTAATATCCATAATAATCCTCCAATGAGAATTCCAGCTCATTTGTGTGAATCTGACTGCATGTTCTTTGTTCCTGCAATTAAAGTTGAGAGAAGTTGGCAAAAAATTACAGCACTAAACAAGTCTGTCCTTTATCCCCTTGTCTGATTCCAGTGTCATGTAATGAAGCCGAAAATTATGTCATTATCTCTGTATGTAAGATAATAGCAAGATGGATGACACAGTGCTGGGAATTAGCATTCTTTTTGGTCATTTCTCTTGCATCTATAATTATTTCTTCAACTAGAGAATAATACTGTAAGGATAATAATACTGTAAGGATTTCTATAAATGATTCTGCCTGTGTGTATCATGTGTTCTGCATGTGTATCATGTAATCAGGTACATGTACATTTATTCTAGCATAGGACTAAACTACTTTTATTCAGATTTTCTATTGAAGCTCTGGTGTGCTTCATAACCCAAGAGCCCGTGTCACACAAAGTGCACACACAAGTGCAAGGGTGCAAATGGGCCTTGAAAAAGACAAACCCCCCAAAACTCTGAGTTATCCGGCCAGCAGGCACAGGGGTAAAAAAAAGAGTTCTTCAAAACCACCTTCGCCCAAGGGCTATGGTGGAACAAAAGGCATAGGCGGGGGGGGCAAGGGTCTTCAGATCCTCTAAGCTGCAAGGCTAGGAGGATCCCTTTTCCCAATCCCCTGCGGCCAAAGATTTAGGGAGAGGGAATGCCAATGGAGATTAAACTACACTTTTATTGAAAAAATATACTTTATTACATCAAGATACAATTCTGGACAACAATAAAGCTTACGGGGAAGGGGAAATGGATTGGGAAGGGTGAGTGGGGTGGGGATAGTGGAGTTGGTTTGACCAAAGCTTTATTTTCCACTTAAACTGATGGGAGGAGGAGGATGGGGAGAAGGAGAGGGTATTTAGTCCTCTTCTTCTTCAAGGCTGACGTGGATGTTGTAGTCACACAGAAGAATCAGTCTTGGATGCTTGTCCTCTCCCTCTTTAGAATGAGGATGTTCCTAGAAAACCACATAACGTCCTTAAGAGTTTTTAAGGTGCCAGGCTTCCAGAATTGCCCCTTCTGTATGGGTGCCCTGAAACAATCTGTACAACATTGCGTGTTGAGTAAGGAAGTTCCTTGATACAGAGTTCATGTTCCAGGATATCAAGCAGGGCCTGTGTAAATCCGTAATCCCAGAAGACGTGCATAGATGTTTCTTCATGAATGTTGCACAGTGGGCAGTGGTGGTACCTCCACAGGTTACAGACGTGCATGAAGGTCCTGAGGGGCAGCCCCACCTGAATAGCCATCCATGCAAAGTCCTTGTGCTTGTTGGTCAGTCTGTCTGAAGAGACATTCTCCCAGAGAGTCTTAACGGTGTCCGCAGGGAGCCCTGGAATATACTCCATCACATCCTTGGCTCTGATCAACTTGTGAATCGTTTTAGGTTTCCTCAAGTCGGGCTTGACTCCCTCCAGTTGGTGTTCCCAAACTTTGTGACATCCAGGTAAAACCAAGGGTTGTTCCAGTTGTAAGGGTAGGAACTGTCCCATTTGTTCCACCCCAGCACGTGCCACAGTGGTAAAAGAAAGAAGCGGGATATGGAGCTGTCAGCAGGGTCCTTGTCTTTGCATGTAATTGTCTTTCAGATGCAGTTGCACATGAAGAAGCTCCTCAGCAGGGTGCAGATATTTGGAACAACTTTTCTACCTTTGCAGGGCTCCTTGTACATAATTGCCCACTTTACTCTGTCCATCTTGGAGCCCCAGATGGAGTGAAACACTGTCCTTGTGATGACCCTGCAGACAATAGACAGAGGTGGCCATGCCTGGGCCATGTATTGCAGGACTGGAAGAATCTCGTTCCGCAGCAAAGTGTTTTCCCTTCTATGGTGAGGTTTCTGAGGCTCCAGAGGCCAATTTTCTGTCAAACCTTTGCAAGTCTTTCATCCCAGCACCTCAGGGCAGCGCCCTCACCACTAAATCCCACTCCAAGAATTTTGATGAAGTCCGACTTCATGGAGATAATTATATTACATTTAGAGGAACTTTTGCAGTGGGGAAATTCCTTCCCAGATGGACTGTTTTGCATAAACAAAGTGACTAAAGCATTGTCTCCCTATAATAAACTGTGCATGAAACCCCATTCACTTTACATTGGTCTTCTGTAGGTTTAATTCTATGGATTATAGAGGATAGTGCCGACCTGTTTAATTAAGAATATAATATTTATAATATAATACTTTTAACTAAATGTGCTTCAGTTTCCAAACTTTTTTTATCACATATACAAGTACTGCAGATGGTTTCTCTCTTCCGCCCATTACCAAGCCCTGTACTTGTGTATTTGTCTCCTCTCCCTTATATATTCATTCTCCAAGTCACCCCTCGATTATGTGAGGGAAGAAACACTAACACAGTTCAGCATTGGGGATCATTACAAGGTGGAAAGGAAAGTCGCACAACGAGTTAGGGGGAGATTTCTGGGTATGGGAGAGTAGCAGTAGTGTTAGTAGTTTGTATCAGAAAACAAAAGAAGTTAATTGTAAACTGGAAACGTTTTTCCCACAAACAAAATACAATGGCAACAAGATCATCGTTATGTAAAGGGCAAGTTAGTGTTATTTTCACAGAAATTCAGTTATAGTGACTCTGATCTGATTTCTCTCATCATCATCATCATCATCATCTAGCGAAATGTGGTGAAAAATCTCTTCTAATTCAACTTTGGCTCCCGCACACCCTCTGTTAATTAGTAGAACGATACCTGGTGCACAAAGGTAGAGGATCGGCCGCCTCACAAACAGTCTTAGCAGAAAGAATCCAAAGGCACAGGGTCAATGCAAGTAAGCTGCCTTGCGTGTTTATTGCGAAATGCAACATTTCGGGGTTAAGCCCCTTTCTCAAGCATGAGGAACACAGTGCAAAAGGTGAATATAAAGCATTAGATATGCAAATAAAGTCAATTAGTGTCCATCCACCAATGGTGGATCATTCAAAAGTGCGCAGGTTCCTTTCCTTGATATCCTTGGAAATCTCCACCAGTTTTTCCTGGAATTCCTTGATGAACTTCCTTGGCATTTCTTCAGTAAAGTGCTCATCTGGGTACGTTCCCAATGGTCTCTGTAATGGACACAAACAAGATCACATTAGAGGACATGTTCCACATTGTTTGGAGACACCATCAATTCATGAACTCAGTGTCAGAGCCACAAAAACTCTTCCAATATGTCTGTAAGGTCTCTTGCAGTTACCTTAATACATGGTATGGCTAAAAGAGCCTTAACACCTGCCTGACTAACACCTCCTTGATGCTATAACTGCCCCTACTCATCTGGGAAGGTTCCCTCTAGATATTGGAACATTGTAGCTGGGAGTTGTTTCCATTCAGACTCAAGAGCATTAGGGAGGTTGGTACTGATGTTGGGGATCAGGCTCACAGTTGGGGTTCCTGCTCATCCCATGACATCCAGTTGAGTTGAGGTCAGGGCTCTATGCAGGGCAGGCAGGGCAGGCAGCATGAGTTTTGAGACTCCCCAGTGGCTGCAAGCAAATGCTAACAACAATGGGACATGTTTACTAACATTGGAGATAAAGATCTGGAGAGATTTCTGGAGATGTTGCCCATAGTAACCAGTCAGCAATTAGATTTAAACAGCCATCTATAAGTTAGAAAACAAAAGCAATGATCTGAGGGAGGGACAACTTGGTTTGGGAATGAGATGGTGGGCAGGCAGGTGCATGGGAACTTGTGGCAATAAGGAGTATTATGGAATTTAATTTGTACTGGGTATTCTGGAGTTGTACAATTACTGATTTACATGTAGCTACGGATATAGAAGTATCCACTCACATGAGCACTGATACTCACTCGGTCAAGTGGTTCTGTGCTGAGCAAACGCACAACAGATGCAGCTAAGGCAGTTGAGTTAATAGTTGGTAAAGTCTCCAGGATACTCTGGTAGGTGGTGGTTCCCTTTCTGGTAGGGGGAGGTTTCCTCATGGAGGCTGGACCATTGGGCATCCAAGAGAAGAAATCAAACTGCAAAACAGACAAATAAAAGAGATGGTGACCCCCTGTGTCATGGCAGTAAGGATAAACACTGCTAGAGGGTCCCATACCAATGACATAGAAACGAAATATCACCAGGCTCGTGTGTGTCTCTGAAACCTCAAATACCAGACTGTGTTGTGTTATTGTCACAGAATTGCAGAGAACTTGGTGCAACACTTTGGTTTCTCACACACACACACTGGCACAACACTGTTCCCTGAGTTATGAGTGTGTCGAGACAAGAGGTCAGATAAGAAGAGCTTGGCACAAGTCTCTTGGGATTATTATGACTTACCATCATGTTTAGGGTGGAGATGATTCCATCGTTTCTTTCATGAATGATTTAATGGAATGCCAAGCTGAATCCAAACACTAATTTGCATATGCAAGTAGGGACAAGGAATGGGTTAAAAAGGACCACATGCTGTGCATGCAATAAGAATTGTGTTGTTCTTATTCCTGTAACAACAGTCACATGATTTGGCCAAGCACTTTGATTTAGTTGAATCCTTCTGAAACAGGCTGGGAAACAATCCCTAGTCACGAGACACACTTTTCTCTATTCACTACAGCAAACTGGACAGGCACATTAGTGCTCAGAGCAAGTGGAGTGTGTGCGGGAGGTTATTATCCCTTATACTACAGTCGTCACTCAAACTTGTGCTTTGATAAGGTCATAGATCGTCTCAGTGACTTCTAATATCCTTATCATTTACAGTAGGGGGTACATTATCTCTTATAATACATGAGTGATACTCAGAGTTCCCTGTATAACTCAGCCTGCAGACTTGTGTCTTTATATGGTCACAGAACAACCCCTCAGTGACTTCTAATATCCTTATCATTTACAGTAGGGGGTACATTATCCCTTATAATACATGAGTGATACTCAGAGTTCCCTGTATAACTCAGCCTGCAGCCTTGTGCCTTTATATGGTCACAGAACAACCCCTCAGTGACTTCTAATATCCTTATCATTTACAGTAGGGGGTACATTATCCCTTATAATACATGAGTGATACTCAGAGTTCCCTGTATAACTCAGCCTGCAGCCTTGTGTCTTTATATGGTCACAGAACAACCCCTCAGTGACTTCTAATATCCTTATCATTTACAGTAGGGGGTACATTATCCCTTATAATACATGAGTGATACTCAGAGTTCCCTGTATAACTCAGCCTGCAGCCTTGTGCCTTTATATGGTCACAGAACAACCCCTCAGTGACTTCTAATATCCTTATCATTTACAGTAGGGGGTACATTATCCCTTATAATACATGAGTGATACTCAGAGTTCCCTGTATAACTCAGCCTGCAGCCTTGTGCCTTTATATGGTCACAGAACAACCCCTCAGTGACTTCTAATATCCTTATCATTTACAGTAGGGGGTACATTATCCCTTATAATACATGAGTGATACTCAGAGTTCCCTGTATAACTCAGCCTGCAGCCTTGTGCCTTTATATGGTCACAGAACAACCCCTCAGTGACGTCTAATATCCTTATCATTTACAGTAGGGGGTACATTATCCCTTATAATACATGAGTGATACTCAGAGTTCCCTGTATAACTCAGCCTGCAGCCTTGTGCCTTTATATGGTCACAGAACAACCCCTCAGTGACTTCTAATATCCTTATCATTTACAGTAGGGGTACATTATCCCTTATAATACATGAGTGATACTCAGAGTTCCCTGTATAACTCAGCCTGCAGCCTTGTGCCTTTATATGGTCACAGAACAACCCCTCAGTGACGTCTAATTTCCTTATCATTTACAGTAGGGGGTACATTATCCCTTATAATACATGAGTGATACTCAGAGTTCCCTGTATAACTCAGCCTGCAGCCTTGTGCCTTTATATGGTCACAGAACAACCCCTCAGTGACTTCTAATATCCTTATCATTTACAGTAGGGGGTACATTATCCCTTATAATACATGAGTGATACTCAGAGTTCCCTGTATAACTCAGCCTGCAGCCTTGTGCCTTTATATGGTCACAGAACAACCCCTCAGTGACTTCTAATATCCTTATCATTTACAGTAGGGGGTATATTATCCCTTATAATACATGAGTGATACTCAGAGTTCCCTGTATAACTCAGCCTGCAGCCTTGTGCCTTTATATGGTCACAGAACAACCCCTCAGTGACTTCTAATATCCTTATCATTTACAGTAGGGGGTACATTATCTCTTATAATACATGAGTGATACTCAGAGTTCCCTGTATAACTCAGCCTGCAGCCTTGTGTCTTTATATGGTCACAGAACAACCCCTCAGTGACTTCTAATATCCTTATCATTTACAGTAGGGGGTACATTATCCCTTATAATACATGAGTGATACTCAGAGTTCCCTGTATAACTCATCCTGCAGCCTTGTGTCTTTATATGGTCACAGAACAACCCCTCAGTGACTTCTAATATCCTTATCATTTACAGTAGGGGGTACAATATCCCTTATAATACATGAGATAGAAAGAGTACTAAATGGTACTCACCTGGCCACTATTGACAGCCGCATGCTGAGCAGAACATGTGAAAATCACCATGGTCAGGTATTTGATGAGTTCAGCCCGGGTTGCAAAGGATGATGGGATTCCTAGATGAGGAGACAGATGAATAGGACAGAATAGTATGTAATATTAGGCATGAGGCTAGATCTGTGACAGATCAATCCAGAATGAGGGTTAAGATTGGGGTAACGAGTGAGAAGCCTGAACTTTTGACAAGGAAAGTAGTAGGAGTAGCAGTTCTGGCTGTGCTACTTGCAGAGTAGGGGCTCAAGTCTACAAATTTAGGGGCAAAGGTATTCTGCCTAGATTCCACTTGCAGGACCTATACATGGGGATGGACATTTGTCACCTACGGGAGTGATTTTTTATAATGTCATTGAGTGTCATTGACCAAACTGATGATTTCTAGAGCTCAGCATTTCCATTTAACTCTCAGATTACAATAGTATTATTAGAATTTGTATGAACAACTGGAGAAGCTTCACTAGTGACTAGTGACTAGTAACTAATGCATGTGCACCACTCTGGGGACTCAGAGGATCAATATTCACATTGTGAACAATTTTGCCGAAATGTAACGATCATTTTGCAAACACTTATCCCCTCACAGGACAGTTTGGGAATTTTATAATTTGCGCCAGTGCGCAGTGTATGTAATAAAACTTCTTCATGAAAAAGTTGTTACATTTGCATTTGCAATTAAATTAACGAAGAACATTACATTGAAATGCGAATTGTTTTACTTATCTGTGTGCAAATTTGTTCTCTTTGTGAATGACATTTCCCCCTAAGTGTTCAACTACTCGTCTATTCCTTGTAATGATGGTGTATTCTCTAATGGGTTCATTAGTTATTTTGCACCCCATTACTCATTACTCTTAATTCACTGTTGGGTTGGACCTGTCTTATAGCTTTGCACATACAAGTTTTTGGGTAACTAACAGGAAAGCACCTGGGACTGTACCCCAGTAGGACCCGCCGGAGTGATTGAGATCATTTGGTAAGAGAGTTTCTGTGTTGTGTGTTGGGGGGCAGACTTGGGGTGCCAGGAGCAGTTTTTGCGTGGTCCCCTAGTTACGCCATTGTATACAAGGTTTGTTTACAATCAGTCTGCATAGAATGAGAGAATATATTGCTGTCAGGGTCCCCCCAATTTTCCCTCTGTAGAGTGCAGCAAGTTATCGGTCCTACCTGAGGATTGGATAGAGAGGAACCCTTCCTTATATATCTCTGCCACCCAAGCCTGAAGTTCTGGGTCCTTATAGACAGATTCATCACTTGGGTAATAGTAATGGACAATGTTAGACACAAAGCTGGGGAACAAAATGTATCAATATATGAGTGGGGTATTAACATAAATCAACATCTTTAAACCCATTCCCCTCAATTCCAATTATACAGAACCTTTATCAACCCTCATCAGATGCAACATTCTGCCTTTCTCTACACACTCTGCCCCATAACTTCCAGTTTATTTAAACGTTAATGATACATTTGCAGTGAATGTTCCTGCTGAATTGTGCTTAGTACCGGGCAGATTCTTATTTATTGACTTCTTGCATCCTAATACAACAAATGTTTAAGAAATAACATAACAAAATAAGCAAAATCATTCAACAGATCCACATACAATAGTTATACAAAAGATAACCGACAGAAAACTGCCCATTTTGCAAGAATCTTTACAAGAATTACATTACAAAGTCGCATGTATAAAACAATATTCTTGGATTTACAATATAATGAGCGGCACAGCCTGACTGAATGCCACAAAAATCCCAAACAATATAAACACAAATCAAAGCTGTGATTTCAGGAAGATACAAGATTGGGCTACTTACCTAAGGGTGAAGACACACAGATCAACAAGTAGCAGCTACTTGTCACCGTCACAAAATAGACAATAGTGATAATTGCCTTTGCTAAGATATACTAAGATGCGTTTTAGCAGAAGCAATTCTCAGTATTGTCTATCCAGGGTATTTTGTAGCCACAACAAGTACTGTAGCTGCTACTAGTAGTTCTGTGTGTCTTCCCCTTAAAACTGTATTAGCCCCATTAGAAAAATAGAAAAAGACAAGAGTCTGATGGCTGTACACATCAATAAGGTAAAGATTCTGTTGTTCAGCAGCATGTTCAAGACCATATCCCATCTCTACTCCAATCATTTGTACCTCTCTATTGCCTGCCAAATCTTCATCCCATCATCTCGGTAGAAGTAATTGGGAAGGGATTCCACTCCTCGGCTTTCTATATTATCAGGGAGGCAGAGGGAACTGTAGGTCAAGATCTTCATGGCTTTTGCAATGACCAGTGGGACTCCCCCTTTTCCAGTCACAATAAACTGCTCCCAAACATAGAAAAAACCTTATTAATTGAAAATCAAAATGTTTTTTGAGGTATTTGTGGACAAAAGACTTTGCGTCTCTAGGCAGTGCCATTCTGTGGCCACTAAAGCAAATAAAGTTCTGTCTTGTATAAAAAATGACATTAACTCAAGAGAATTTTTCCCCTTTATAGGTCCCTGGTGAGGCCTCATCTGGTTTTGGACTCCAGTCCTTAATTATGAGCTGGAGAGAGTGCAGAGACTAAGTGCAACTAAACTGGGGTTGTTTTCTCTGGAGACAAGACGCTTGTGAGGGGACATGATTGCCCTTTATATGTACATTAGAGGACATTATAGACAGATAGTGGATGTCTTTTTTCGAATTTAATCTAAAGGAATAGAGTAGGCGGTTCGGAGCACAGTGAGGTTGGGGAATGCACTGCCGGGTGATGCTGTGATGCTAATTCCATTAGTGAGTAAATTGTGTAAGTTATGTATAAAGTTTAGTTAAAGCTTATGCAGTTTAAGTAACTTCCTAAATACGTATGTACTGTGAATAGACACCAAAGAGTCTTATAAAGAAGGCAATGACAATACAGTGAGAATATAGAATATAGAATATAGTGAGAAGGGCCAGCAGCAAAGTCCATCAATCCAAAATGAACTGACTGAATTCTTAGCACATGAATTCACCATTTTATCTACTTATATGAACTGCTTATTATAAAGTCACAACAGCTGTTTCTATTGGGATCTATTTACTGAATGATATGAGTCTCCTACATGAACTTTCCAGCAGTGGGAATGACTGGTTATTATAGAGTCACATGTTTCTATTGGGATCTATTTACTGAATGAGATGAGTCTCTCCTACATGAACTTTCCAGCAGTGGGAATGACTGGTTATTATAGAGTCACATGTTTCTATTGGGATCTATTTACTGAATGATATGAGTCTCTCCTACATGAACTTTCCAGCAGTGGGAATGACTGGTTATTATAGAGTCACATGTTTCTATTGGGATCTATTTACTGAATGATATGAGTCTCTCCTACATGAACTTTCCAGCAGTGGGAATGACTGGTTATTATAGAGTCACATGTTTCTATTGGGATCTATTTACTGAATGATATGAGTCTCTCCTACATGAACTTTCCAGCAGTGGGAATGACTGGTTATTATAGAGTCACATGTTTCTATTGGGATCTATTTACTAAATGATATGAGTCTCTCCTACATGAACTTTCCAGCAGTGGGAATGACTGGTTATTATAGAGTCACATGTTTCTATTGGGATCTATTTACTGAATGATATGAGTCTCCCCTACATGAACTTTCCAGCAGTGAGAATGACTGGTTATTATAGAGTCAAATGTTTCTATTGGGATCTATTTACTGAATGATATGAGTCTCCTACATGAACTTTCCAGCAGTGGGAATGACTGGTTATTATAGAGTCACATGTTTCTATTGGGATCTATTTACTGAATGAAATGAGTCTCCCCTACATGAACTTTCCAGCAGTGGGAATGACTAGAGTCACATGTTTCTATTGGGATCTATTTACTGAATGATATGAGTCTCTCCTACATGAACTTTCCAGCAGTGGGAATGACTGGTTATTATAGAGTCACATGTTTCTATTGGGATCTATTTACTGAATGATATGAGTCTCCTACATGAACTTTCCAGCAGTGGGAATAACTGGTTATTATAGAGTCACATGCTTCTATTGGGATCTATTTACTAAATGATATGAGTCTCTCCTACATGAACTTTCCAGCAGTGGGAATGACTGGTTATTATAGAGTCACATGTTTCTATTGGGATCTATTTACTGAATGATATGAGTCTCTCCTACATGAACTTTCCAGCAGTGGGAATGACTGGTTATTATAGAGTCACATGTTTCTATTGGGATCTATTTACTGAATGATATGAGTCTCCTACATGAACTTTCCAGCAGTGGGAATGACTGGTTATTATAGAGTCACATGTTTCTATTGGGATCTATTTACTGAATGATATGAGTCTCCTACATGAACTTTCCAGCAGTGGGAATGACTGGTTATTATAGAGTCACATGTTTCTATTGGGATCTATTTACTGAATGAAATGAGTCTCCCCTACATGAACTTTCCAGCAGTGGGAATGACTAGAGTCACATGTTTCTATTGGGATCTATTTACTGAATGATATGAGTCTCTCCTACATGAACTTTCCAGCAGTGGGAATGACTGGTTATTATAGAGTCACATGTTTCTATTGGGATCTATTTACTGAATGATATGAGTCTCCTACATGAACTTTCCAGCAGTGGGAATAACTGGTTATTATAGAGTCACATGTTTCTATTGGGATCTATTTACTAAATGATATGAGTCTCTCCTACATGAACTTTCCAGCAGTGGGAATGACTGGTTATTATAGAGTCACATGTTTCTATTGGGATCTATTTACTGAATGATATGAGTCTCCTACATGAACTTTCCAGCAGTGGGAATGACTGGTTATTATAGAGTCACATGTTTCTATTGGGATCTATTTACTGAATGATATGAGTCTCCTACATGAACTTTCCAGCAGTGGGAATGACTGGTTATTATAGAGTCACATGTTTCTATTGGGATCTATTTACTGAATGATATGAGTCTCTCCTACATGAACTTTCCAGCAGTGGGAATGACTGGTTATTATAGAGTCACATGTTTCTATTGGGATCTATTTACTGAATGATATGAGTCTCCTACATGAACTTTCCAGCAGTGGGAATGACTGGTTATTATAGAGTCACATGTTTCTATTGGGATCTATTTACTGAATGATATGAGTCTCCTACATGAACTTTCCAGCAGTGGGAATGACTGGTTATTATAGAGTCACATGTTTCTATTGGAATCTATTTACTGAATGATATGAGTCTCCTACATGAACTTCCCAGCAGTGGGAATGGACTGGTTATTATAGAGTCACATGTTTCTATTGGGATCTATTTACTGAATGATATGAGTCTCTCCTACATGAACTTTCCAGCAGTGGGAATGACTGGTTATTATAGAGTCACATGTTTCTATTGGGATCTATTTACTGAATGATATGAGTCTCTCCTACATGAACTTTCCAGCAGTGGGAATGACTGGTTATTATAGAGTCACATGTTTCTATTGGAATCTATTTACTGAATGATATGAGTCTCCTACATGAACTTCCCAGCAGTGGGAATGGACTGGTTATTATAGAGTCACATATTTCTATTGGGATCTATTTACTGAATGATATGAGTCTCTCCTACATGAACTTCCCAGCAGTGGGAATGGACTGGTTATTATAGAGTCACATGTTTCTATTGGGATCTATTTACTGAATGATATGAGTCTCCTACATGAACTTCCCAGCAGTGGGAATGGACTGGTTATTATAGAGTCACATGTTTCTATTGGGATCTATTTACTGAATGATATGAGTCTCTCCTACATGAACTTTCCAGCAGTGGGAATGACTGGTTATTATAGAGTCACATGTTTCTATTGGGATCCATTTACTTTTTCCATGAACATTTTGTCCTAGCAAAACCTACCTACCTATTAGCTGATTTGTTTGTTTAGAGTACACAACAAGGTACCTGGCAAAAAATGTTGGTACTAGTTATTTTGTCTGACAGTTATTTAGCCTGGGCACCATAAATGCTTTGAGGGATATTTGTTGCACTTAGGCCTGTAGTTGGGCAGTTCTGTTTTAGACCGCTGTTACTTTGGTTTGGTTAACAAGAGAGACTCAGCCAGTCCATGGATCTTCCCCAACAGCCTTAAGATGTAGGTTCTCACCTGATCAAAGTGACCTCCTGGACCAATTAGGTTGGCCCTGGCGAGTGTATTGATCTCCAATGTGAAACGAAGATGTGGGAGAAGGAGCTGGAAACGAGAAAGACTGATGTTATAGACATAATTCCCATCCACACTGACTTTCCACAGCTACTGTTTCTTATAGAATGTGGGTAACTTGCTGACCTAGCTAAATGATGAGGTGATATACAGTATGTAAGTGAAAGTCTTTGACTTATTTTAATCATCAGTACTTTAATCATCAGCCATGCCAGTGCAGCTACCTGTAGCAATCGGTACAGAAAAAATTGTGGGTGATCTTCTTTAAAGAGGTTGTTCAACTAAAAATGCACTTTTAGTATGATGTAGAGAGTGAAATTCTGAGACAACTTGCAATTGGTTTTCGATTTTTATAATTTGTGGTTTTTGACTTATTTAGCTCTTTATTCAGCAGCTCTCCATTTTTCAGTTCAGCAATCTGGTTGCTAGGGACCAAATTACCAGAGCAACTATGCATTGATTTACATAAAAGACTGGAATATGAATAGGAGAGGATCTGAATAGAAAAATGATCACAATACATTTGTGGCCTTACAAAGCATTTGTTTATTAGATGGGTCAGTGACCACCTTTTGAAAGCTGAAAAGAGTCAGTAGAAAAAGGCAAATTAACTTTAAAATTAAATAATAAAGGACAATTGAAAAGTTGCTCAGAATTAGCTAATCTATAACATAGTAAAAGTTAAGTTAAAGGTGAGCCACCCATTTAATGGCCTGGAATTTCCAGTAACCATTTCTATTTCCCCTGTTATGTCACCATAAACCTTAAAGATCTCCATCAACAATATTGAGTACTTGATTTTCTCAAGTCAACACAATATTGACATAAAATTGTCCCAGTCAGAAGTGTAGAAGTTTCTTTGAACAGGCTGGGTCAATGCTTACCTTGTAGATGGGGTGACCCATTGGGAGTTGCCGGTTGGTTGCGATGTTGAAGACCTCAGCGAAAAGATGAGTGGAGAGAAAATGTACTACAATCTGATGAACATGACATTCAGAGTTGCACACCCAGATCTTGGCCAAATGCCAGTCCCACTCTGGGTCATTGGGCAGAAATATTGGGTTCTCCTCCCCTGGAGTTTGATTTAGCTGTGATAGAAATTATCAGAAGGTGTAAGAGATCTCTGGTGAAAACTACTATACAAATATATCGTTGATGCATTTAAATCGCTTAGGAGTCCATCCAATGTGCCAAACAGCTTATTTCTGAGGGTCCATATGCACAGGGGCTCCACTTCAGAATACCTACCTACTATTGAATGCATATAGTATAGTGTTTTCCTGAAAAATATTTTACATAAAGAAGCCATTCCACTGCCTGTTTTCCAGCTAATTTTCCAGCTAAATGCTGCTGTTTGTGGTGACTAGTATATAGAATATCTGCAGAGACACTTAGATCCCCCCCCCCATTTAGAGAGTCTGCCACCTCCAGCTCAGCAAACATTACCTGAATTGCTATAGGGACAATTTTATCCTGAGGGGATTTCCAGAGCAGACACATTGGGGCAGCAAGATATTGGGGTTCTCCATTAATAACATTTGAAGGGATTCCCTCAAGGATCTTGTAATCTGCCAGGTAGATGTTTCCATTCTGTTGGAACAGAGAACAAAGAATATGACAAGCAGATGGTAGTAAGGAGATACGTTTCAGAGCTGCAAATGGAGCTTTACATTGGTGAGATACTGAAACAAGGAGGCACCTACCTGCAGTTCTGTCTGGAGATTGGTTGATGGCCCTAGGGTCATAGACACAGTGACATCATCAACAGGAAAATTATCAGGAATTCTGAGACATTTCTTGATCATGACGGGGTTTAATCCATTTAAAAACTGGTAACCAAAGAATGTGTCCTCCATCCACAGTTGAGATGCCAAATCTGCAGAAAACAATTAGTATTTCTGTAAAGCAAATCACAGCATGATCTGCTCACTTGGTAAGATCACCAAATGAATGCATCTGGTCAGATTTTGCTATGCAAATGCCGTGCCAAATTGGTCATCAAACAGAGGTTCCTGTAGAGATGAGGTCATTGTCTGAGGGGATTTTAAAACCTGCCCAAGTGATAAGTGGATGCTTTATGGACAGATATCAGCCAGCAGGCCTGTTGGTAGGTCCAAGCCAAGCCCATGTGACACCCATATTGGCATGGACACAAACCTGAATTTTCTGTTCTTTCAAAGAAAAAGACTTTCTTGATATCATTTAGGTCTTTCCAAGATTCTGTGCAGTCCAAGAGCCCAAGGAAATTCACCCCAACCATTCTATCAAAGAAAAAAAACCAAGAACAGGTTAGGACACTTAATACAAAGGACTGGGAGTGGTTCCTTTCCCATTAAATTAAACCAGTCTGGCACTACTTGTAGGTCCATTGGTTGGATACATTCCTCCAAAGCATGTTTTGGTTCTGATCGGCCTACTGCTTGGAAAACATTTAGACAGCATTGCACTAAAGATGAGAAAACCCAAGAGGCACATCTCTATTCTTATAAAGCCTAACGTTATAGGAACGTTAGGAATATACCTACCCACAAATGGCAGAAAAGTAAAAACTGCAGTCTTTCATGAAGGAGAATTGTTCATCGGGAGGCAGCTCTGCAGTAGAGTCTACGTTGATACAGCGAGGGGCCCCTTCTGCATAGGTTTTCCAGCTGGTTATATATATACAAGTTATATAGGTATAAATGATTCATTTAGAATTACAATACAAATCCAGGAACATCAGTGAGTGCAGCAAATACAAAGTCTTATACTGACACTCTATAGAGTCGCTAGCGGAGGATAGTGGGAGAGATTAGACGTTTTGGCTGGAGCAGAGCAAACAATATCTAATAAATTGAAATTTATTATAAAAATCAAATTCGATTCGAATTTTAAAAACTCAATTCGAGTTTTTTTCTCCAAAAAAACTCGAATGTCAGGATGGCTGCAAACAACTTCAAATTGATCCCAGGACTTCTCTCATTGACTTAAACAGTTTTTAGGTGGCAAATAGTCGAATTCGAGTTCTTAAAGGATAAATTTCAAAAATCGAATTTGAATTTTTTGAAAAACGCGAATCGAATTTGAATAACTCCCTAGTCTAATATGATAGTTTTGACAATAAAAAAATTAAAATTCGAATTTCAAATTCAAATTTTCAATTCGATCGTTGATAAATCTGCCCCTTAGTATCTAGACAGGATGGATATTCTTTCAGGAGTCTCATCTATACAGGCCAGAAGTAGTTATGGACACTTTCAAGGCTGAGCTGTACCCCATATTAAAGATTTAAGGAACAGCACAGGGGAAACATTGGACCACAGATAATAAATATATACATTGGCTCATCCATTATAGAACACAGAGAATCCTAGAGTAAGATTAGTGCACAAATGAGAGATGCCATAATGTTTGCATTCACTTTATTGGGGATTAGGCACTTTGGGGAACAATCAGTAAAAGAATAGCCAGCGGCATGGATAAGACAAACAGCAAATATATATTGAATATGGTCAGTGTCCCATTTCCCTGAATCTGAGACTTTAGATTACTTTATAATGACACAAATATCATGCACACTTACCTGAAATGCTCCTGGTATCAGAACCTAAATCGCCCCAGGTATCAGAGCTTGGATTCCCACTGGTATCAGAACCTGAAGTTCCCCTAGTAACAGTGTCTGGAGTCTCTCTAGCATCAGATCATGGAATCCTCCCTGGTCTTAGAGCTTGGAGCACTCCTGGCATCAAAGCCTGAAGTCCCAGGAAACCAGTTGGATGAACAGCAAAACGTCTTCAAGGAAAAAGAAAATACACAAGTCCAGTTGATTTGACTTATTACTATACATAAAACTATAACACTTTTGAGACTATTTTTGCACTTTGCACCTGGCCCAAAGCTTGAGAAACGACCCCTGTGCTCTGGTTTCATGTCGTCAGCACAAACAAGACCAATTTAAATCAGCTTGAGAGCAGCACTTTTCCCATTTATCCCTTTAGCCCATATATATAAAGAGTGTGGGGCAGGAAGACTATATTTATAAAAGGGTTACACCAAGTCTGGGAAATTTCTAGGTTAAATTTTGCACTACAATGTATAATGGTGATTGTACTTCATTTTTTGGTCAACGAGTTGGCATTTTAATCCCCACAAGACAAAATGTCCTTTAACAGTGACCCTGTCAGTCTGTGAGGAGTCACCAGGAATATGGCCAGTGGGTGCAGCCTTAAAGGGTCAAAGTGCAAGTCTGGGTGAGTCTACTCAAGTTAGGGGATAGGGTTAGAGCACTCATAGTAGGCAAGAATAACATTTTTCATCTGATACTGCAGGGGCAACTCTAGTGGGATTTAGGCTTGCATTTACAAGGCCCTCAAACACATGCAATGCAACTGGTGCAACATCAAAGATACGCTGGTGCAATGTGCAAGTGGAGCCCCGTACTTGCTCTGGTTTTAATACTGAGGGTAAGAACAGATCACCATTGTACCAGAGGGCACTGCACCCCAATGTTCAAGCAACCAGGAGATCAGTGTAGGGAGCAAGTTGAGAGGAGAGCAGGTAGGAATCAGTGCAGGTTGCTCAGATGCAGCTAGCAATAGAAAGGCAGATCAGAGCAGTGAAGGAGGAGGCACCTACCTGTAGTTCCTTCTGGAGGGTTGTGGATGTCCCTAGAGTTGTAGACACTGTCACATCATCAACAGGGAAATTATCAGGAATCCTGAGACATTTCTGGATCATCAATGGGTTTAACCCATTTAGATACTGGTACCCAAAGAAAGTGTCCTCGTTCCACAGCTCAGACACCAGATCTAGAGAAAAATCAGCAATATTCTCTTTATCTTCAGCCTAGAATACATCCTTTCAGAAAGGGATCTGCTGATTTACCAACAGATACTTAATTTGGGACCAGCGTTATGCAAAAGAGGCATGTGCTTAGGGAATTACGGTTAGGGGGGCACTAGACATGTACCTAATTACCCCAAGATCTGGCCTCATGCAGGTTCAGACATTAGTACATCAGCAAGTGGGAAATTATTTTGCACTAGTGATAGAATAAGCGATGGAGGGGTGGAGTGAGGTGGTAATAGTTGGGAAAGCGATGAGTGTGGTGAGGAATAAAGGAACAGTAACACCAAAAAATGACAAAACATTAAAGTAATAAAATTCAGCACAGTTCTTCCAGCTGATAAAAACTCCACAAGAACCAAATAAAATTCCTGCTGCAGAGACTGATAAAGAGGGACAGATGTGGGACTGGGGGTTAATCTTGCTGGACTGGGGATAATTCCTGCTACAGGGGCTGATAGAGAGGGGGGGGATTCATGATTCTGTTTATTCGCTGATTCCAAAACAATGAGCAGCAAACCTGAAATTTTTGTCCATTGAATAGAAAAGACTTTCTTGATGTCATTGAGATCTTTCCAGGAGTTGCAGTTCAGTAGGAAACCTTTCAACACAGGTCCGAGAGAACTGAGAGAGAAACAGAGGGTAAGGACATTTATATTTATACTGAGAAGCCCAAGTAAGTTACTGCATGTCCTGAATTATACAGGAGATACAACTGATACCCCTCTGTCCTACTCACTACTGGAGTCTATACAGGAGATACAACTGATACCCCTCTGTCCTACTCACTGCTGGAGTCTATACAGGAGATACAACTGATACCCCTCTGTCCTACTCACTGCTGGAGTCTATACAGGAGATACAACAGATACCCCTCTGTCCTACTCACTGCTGGAGTCTATACAGGAGATACAACTGATACCCCTCTGTCCTACTCACTGCTGGAGTCTATACAGGAGATACAACAGATACCCCTCTGTCCCACTCACTGCTGGAGTCTATACAGGAGATACAACTGATACCCCTCTGTCCTACTCACTTCTGGAGTCTATACAGGAGATACAACTGATACCCCTCTGTCCTACTCACTGCTGGAGTCTATACAGGAGATACAACTGATACCCCTCTGTCCTACTCACTACTGGAGTCTATACAGGAGATACAACTGATACCCCTCTGTCCTACTCACTTCTGGAGTCTATACAGGAGATACAACAGATACCCCTCTGTCCCACTCACTGCTGGAGTCTATACAGGAGATACAACTGATACCCCTCTGTCCTACTCACTACTGGAGTCTATACAGGAGATACAACTGATACCCCTCTGTCCTACTCACTGCTGGAGTCTATACAGGAGATACAACTGATACCCCTCTGTCCTACTCACTGCTGGAGTCTATACAGGAGATACAACAGATACCCCTCTGTCCTACTCACTGCTGGAGTCTATACAGGAGATACAACTGATACCCCTCTGTCCTACTCACTGCTGGAGTCTATACAGGAGATACAACAGATACCCCTCTGTCCCACTCACTGCTGGAGTCTATACAGGAGATACAACTGATACCCCTCTGTCCTACTCACTGCTGGAGTCTATACAGGAGATACAACAGATACCCCTCTGTCCCACTCACTGCTGGAGTCTATACAGGAGATACAGCTGATACTACTCTGTCCTACTCACTGCTGGAGTCTGTACAGGAGATACAACTGATACCCCTCTGTCCTACTCACTGCTGGAGTCTATACAGGAGATACAACTGATACCACTCTGTCCCACTCACTTCTGGAGTCTATACAGGAGATACAACTGATACCCCTCTGTCCTACTCACTACTGGAGTCTCACTACTGCGCGACAATTAAAGGCGCAGGCACGCTGACGCAATTGCGTTGGCGTGTTTGCACAGGTGCTGGCGCTGATTCGCCAGCGTCCAATGGCGCCAAATTCAAATGTTTAAAGGGCCATCAGTCCTTTTGTTCACCAAGCCTCTGTAGAAGATTCGCCAGAATCGCTTCCGAAGGAGTGGTGGAAGCAGTAGCTTCAGCTGGCTCCATCTTCTTAGTTTTTTTGGGCCCAACGTAATGTAACGTACAGTATCCCACAACCCAGAGTAAACCCCAATGTCCCGGGCTCGGCTCACGCTTCGGCCTATAACCGCCGCCTTTCACGTCGGGAGGAGCCCTCCGCTACTTGGATGCCGCCAGGACTTAATAGTGAGGAGACTGAGGGAAGAACTCTGGGCGAGCAAGGGAACGTAACGTAAAGTTTATCAAAGTCCAGGAACGGGCCGAGTCAAAACCAATCGGGAATGCAGTACAAAATCGGCAAGCAGCAGAGTAATCGAGGTCACAAGCCGGGTCAGCAAGGAATCCAAAGAGTAGTCAGGAACAAGCCAAAGGGTCAGGGCAGGCGGAAATCAAACAGGAATCAGGGATAGTCAAGGTCCCAACAAGAATCACAGAATAAATCACACCCAGGAACCATATAGAGAACCTACGTTGGGCAAAGCACAAAAGGACTGATGGCCCTTTAAACATTTGAATTTGGCGCCATTGGACGCCGCCGCGCGCTCCATAGGAGCTGGCGCCTGGGGCCTAACCGCATCGGCGGTGCGAGACGGGCGAGACGGGCGTCCCCGTCGAGGGGGCGGCAGGCGTCCCTGCTGTCCCCTGGGTAAGTCTCTTACAGGGTCCTTATGGGGACCTTGTGCTTATGTAACCCCTGTAGTTCACACAGTGTACACCAGATGGCACTGTGCCAGAGTATAAAATGTTTAGGAACCATGTGCTCTGGGTCCATTGCTTTAGCCCAACCAAGCAGGTTGGAAGGGAATGGGTAGTGCTGACCCTAGGCGCCTTGGCCCTTGTAATTAGACAGCTATACTCGTTTTA
Source organism: Xenopus laevis (assembly GCF_017654675.1). NCBI lineage: Eukaryota > Metazoa > Chordata > Amphibia > Anura > Pipidae > Xenopus > Xenopus laevis. The sequence continues at coordinate 190,167,704 of NC_054373.1, forward strand.
TAGATCGCTCTAGGAGTGATAGAGAGGTTGTTTAGTTGAGCAGCTCAAGGCTCCGCCGAGGAGATTAGAGGGATTAAGATCCCAGGGTATTACTGACCCAGAGTAAGGAACCAAGTGTTGAGATAGGGATGTCAGGAGTTCCCCTAGTCTGCCACTGGAAGATATCCTGAAAACTGGGCAATACCCATCACATGCTGTCAACTTACTCTCTGCTGTATATTCCCTAGCCTGTGGGGATTCAGCCTATACGTGCTGTGAGTATATGCTTCCTTTATGCTGCTGTGTATGTTCTATACCCCATTGTGGATCAATGTGCTGAATGATCTATGTGCTATTGTTCAATAAATACTGTTCTATGTTCAACTGTTAAAGAACTACTGGCGCCCATCATTGTGCTATCGCACCAGGTTACAGTTACACTACACCCTGCCTCCACACCATTGCGAGGGCTTACCCCTGAGAAAGAGAGTTCATGTGTGGTCTCAGCCCACCAAGGAAAGTAGCTTAAACTGCCCTAGCACAAGTCAGTTTACTATAGCGCTACATTTTGGTGCCCAACGTGGGGCCCTTTAAGGGTTTAACTGTAACATCGCACGCGGCCTAGTGTGACAGGCGCTGCGTGTGTGGACTCAGTAGGAAAAAGGCACCTAGGCGGGGAAAGTCTGTAGTTCTTATTTCCCGAGCGGTGTGCCTACTGATTATATTGTGAGCGTGTATCTCTCACACATTTTGGTCACAGCAAAAGCATAATGGCTCCACTGTCTGAAGCGGCATTGTGGGACTGGTCCTTAGAAATGGGAGCGGATCCTGACTACACGTTTGTAGTGGATAATGTCCCAGAGGGGTGCCCCATAGATGTTGTGAATCACTCCTTAATGGGCAACCCCCTGTTTAATGCTTTTGAGTATGTTGCGCAAGAACCTTCCGATGAGAAAGGACTTGTCCGGTTCTTGTATTGGGTCCCTGCTGTACCTCACAGTGATACATGGCCTTCCAAGGTATACCCTAGGGGAGTCTCTGCAGAGGGGTGTCCGTGCCGGTATCAGAGCCTGCCTAAGTCTGCCCAGCTCATGTGCAGTCCTCCTATATCATTGCTTAGTCTGACTTCTGAGTGTGAGGATCCAATGGTAGATGAATCTTATTATCGCTCCAGGTTATGGGAAGAGAAAAAGGACTGTAGCATCAAGGATTCAGACTACGCTGAAATTAAAATGTCTACCCCTGGGCTAAATCCATTCCTAGCTGCTGATGCCATAGACTTTAATGACTTCCTGCTAGCTAAGGAACATGTTGGTTTGGCCCTGGACATAGAACCATTGTGGACAGTTGCCCTGCGACACCACCACCTTCACCGCCACCTATACCCCCTCGTGTAGGAAAAGTTGCTGTGAAGGAATTTTGTGTTGCGCAACCTCCAGTGTCAATGCCCTGCCCTGCATGGGTTAAGAAGGGAAACGTGCGAAAAAGTAGAAAAGGGCGTACCAGGTTATCCCAAGGAGGTGTTACCCGAGCCATGGCGCGACGTTCCATGCTGTTGGACTCGGCTGAGTCAGAGAGTTGTGGTGACGAACCTATAGCTGAACTTTAGCTTGTGCCTCCCCAAACGAAGTGGCTCCGCTTGAGGGAGATGTGCCCGTGACCGCGGCTGCGGCCAGTGAAACAACCCCGTCCGGCTGGATGGCAGATGTGTGCTCCACTACCCCTTCGTTGAAGCCTGAGGGCTTGTGTGATGTTTTGGCGGCCGTGATGCCTACACCTTTGGTTGTATCTACAACAGTGTCGGATGCACCAGGGGGAGAAGTGTGTACCCCTTCTGCTATAGGGGCCCCCGTTTATTGTGTCCCTGCACTAGAACCGCTACTAGAGGACTGTCTGGAAAGGGCGTGGCACGCGCCTGAAGTTGATGCGGCCTGCAGGCCTGACGCTGTTCTTGTATCCACGGAGGAGGAATACTTTCAGCATGTTTCTGGAACAGAGAACCCGTTGGTTGAATCTCAAGTTTCCAAAACTCCTATGGTTGTTGCAGGAGATGCTGCTCCTCATGTGAGGTCTAATTCTTCGGAGGCAAAGTCTTCATCCCGCAAAGTGTTGCTCAGTGATTCAAAGCCTTGTGGGGATTTGACTGTCACCATATATACAGCCCTTGCTGTTCCTACTCCAACTCCGGTCTTAGGCCATGATGTGGATTGGAGAAAGTTTTCATTTAACCGATTGGGGCCGATTGCACCCATAGCCCCCTCCATTCGAGACCCTCCAATATTGGAGGATGATGAGGATCTGCTGGAGAAGTTGATGTCCTCCAGTGTGAACAGTGCTGATGAATCCATACTGGAAGTTCCAGCACAGATTCGGTGCCAAAGTAAAAGGTCTGTGGTGAGTGAGCCAACCAAATCTGTATGCCCCAAAGTGATTGTGCCTCAAACTCCTAGTGAGCCAGGAGAGAGCACTCAAGTGGCCAAATTGTACCACTACGAGTGGGGAAAGATATCCCTGGAGAGGGAAAAGAATTTACTTGCTGCTATTCCCAAGCCTAAGGAAGACAATCTCTTAGGACCAGCTCCAGGATGGGAAGAATATGAGGAGACTCCAGAAGCTGAGCATGGTCCAGGCCCTCCTACAGAAGTGCCTCACAGCTTTATTGCTCCTCCTATCATAGCCCCCGAGGAGGAAAAAGATTTCTGTGTGCTGCCAGGATGGGCAGATCCCAACGTCTTCACCTCTGTGTCCAGAGTACAGAGAGTGATAAATTTCCATGTGCACCGAACTTGGGGTTACTTTATGCCCTATGCTCCTCTGTGGGTGTACGAAAAGGTGGCTGCATCTTACGAGAACTGGTTGATCGACGAGATCCTACGAAAGGAGAAGATTCACCACAGTTGCCTCACAAACCCCGACAAGGTGAGGCGTGAGCAGGATTGGCAGTACCTGCGCTCCATAGAGAAAGAGTGGTGGTATGGCCACACCATTCTTCAAAATGCTGTCAAGAGCTGTGGGAAGTACAATCCTACAAAGTACTTTAATTTGGAAGTCTATTTGGGAGATGGACAATGGGTGGACAAACCCCATCCCAAATACTACATCCCCTACGAAGACACCAAGGCCAGGTTTCTTCACATGATCTGAGTCTACTGGTGGGTGGTGGTTTGTTTTTCCACTGATGATGCTCCATTGGGAGTTTGTTTCCAGTATCATTTTCCTGTCCCTCTAAAGTGACTGAACTTTCTTCAGGGAAGGATTTTTCTTCTTTTGCTCCTCTTGGAGTTAGGTCCAAGGACTGTTAAGTTAACACCTGCCCGTTGGTAGGTTCATCCAATTTTTCCCTTTACCCTCCTAAGTGCATTTGAAAAGGACTGTGGGTTCGACTATTTGATGGACTAGAATACTGATGTGTTTGAAATGCAGTATTTCTAACTTGTACTTTCTTTTGCAGGTGTTTACTGATAAAGTTTACCTGCCCATGAATGAAACTGTTACCCCGAAGAGGTTATAAGGTAATGGTATAGAAATACAATACATATAGGTAAGTGCAATGTATTTTTGGTCTCTGAAAAGGTTTCTTGCATGGTACACACATACCTAGACAAGAAATTGAAGCCAAAGCTGATTGTTTTCTTGTAAGAGAATCGATCGTTTGGGGACAGATCAGTAACAGCTTCGGCACTGATACAGTGAGGGGCCCCTTTAGCATATCTTTTCCACCTAAATGAAAAAATAATCATTCTAGAAAACTGATTTTTAAAAATAATTGTTTTGTTTGTGAGTCTCTTTCACAGTCTCTTACTCATGTGTCTGTCTCTTTGTGTTCAGTTCTGATTCTCTCTGCTTCTTTATGGCTGGACTGACACTCTCTGTTAGTATTGTACCTGTAACATAGAAAAGAACACGTATGTAGGAGTTGTAATGGGATTAATTTCCCTGTAGGTTTAGGAAATGCCGGTAGTTGTAACATATGTCCTGGCAGAGACCCAAGAGTAGAGTGAGGTGTTCCTTTCACAAGGCTGTATAATGGGAAGAAAGGGCCCCGTGTATGAGGTTCAGTGAGTAGCAGATCCTGTAATAGTTCCCTGTTAGAAGAGACATAGTATGTAGAAAGAGCAGCCATGGGCTCCACCAAGAAGATCAAGTGTCAGTAGTTCCCCAGGTGGTACTCACCATAAGTGTAGGGAACCAGTTAAGTCTGTGTGTAACACCTTGAGGCAGCCTTAAACACTAGGAGACCCGTGGGGTGTGAGTATAACTGAACAAAATATGATTTATGTTGTGTCACTGACCCTGGAATACTGAGAATTCTTTCCTGCTCTCTGTTAATAAACTGTCATTTGATACAAGAATCACTGTCTCCCTTCATTGGAGCAAAATCTGTGGGCTTATTTTGATCGGTTTTATTTTGAAAATATTTCTCTTATATCTTTGCTCTGTATTACTAACTTTTGCCCATAAAAAATAGGGTTCATGAATTTCATTGTCTGTACAGCCTACATAGTATTAAACCGTTACAAAGTAGTGTTTGTATTTAAGATGTTCTGTCTCTGTCCATAGGGATGTGGGGAGATAAGGTGATAAAACACAAATTTTTAGGTCAATTTTAGACTCTGCATGTCACATATTTTGGGCATAAGCCTGTTGAGATGACCCCGTGAATTCTTATTTATGATGTTTTAGTTAATTTAAGTTAGTTTAGTTAGTAGTTAATGAGAGGAAATCTGAGGTGATTATAAGAAAATATAAACTACTATAACCTTAGAAAAGGTTTGCATTCTGAGGTAGAAATAGCAATTCTGAATTTGGCATAATATGCACAATTTCCAAAATATACATTATTTTCTGGGGGCAACTTACTTTTTGTGGCTTTTCCCACACATAAAATGCAAAAATGCCTTGATTTTGAAGCAGCCAGCGCTATTTTCATTTTGGAGTCTCTCTGTTTAAAGGAAGGAGTCAGCGACAATAAGTCCACATTCTCCCCCCTCCAAATCTTTTCTTTAATGGAATCGGACAGGTAAACCCCCAATGGAGCAGTTCTCTTATAAACATTGCTCAGGTAGTGGTACCCCATACTTATAGGAGTGTGATGTTTCTCTATTTAAAAATCTAGACAGAGTGTTTAATAGTGTATTTAAATTAGGCAATAGGAATACTACCTGCAGAGTGCAGTTGGTCACTTTGTTCATTCTCTGCGCTATTCGCTCTCTCTCTGGCTGCCGGGCTCTCCTGCCCTGGTCCCGACTGCACTGGTCCCTGTAGTGATTGACAGGTCTTTTACTTGGCTGCCCTTTTGGGTCAGCCTATTTATAACTACTGACAACTGCTCCGTGACTGGAGCAATGTCTGAACCTGGTGGGGACATAGCAGGCCAGAAGACCTCACTAGTCCTTCTCTTCTGTGGCTCTTTAATGTTGAGCTTTATGGCTCTGGTCACTGTCCTCTTCACTGCTGATGGAGAGAGAGGAGCAGCCTTTCTTAGAGGCACCCTGTGGACTGGCCCTCTCTTCTGACTCCTCCCCCTCAAAATCTCTTTGGGGTGCTCCAATGTCTTCTGGCACTTGAGTAGAAGTGATCTGAGGTCCCTGCCTAATATCTGCAGGATATTCGCCAATGTCTTCTCTTCACTGCCGTTTGCTTCTGGGTGAAGAGCTCACCGTCGCCTTTGAGAGCACCATCCTCTTTTACTTTATACCCTACTATCCTCTACTTACCCCAGATGACCCTGACCAATCTCTAAGCATACGGGTGGAGCAAGCACAGCCAGCTAGCAATGAGGTTCCATCCAATATGGCCTCCTATTGACTGCCAACCTCCCTATGCCAGTTTTCTAGCTAAGCTCCACTCCATCTGTCATTGCTCTGAACTTGTGTCCATTAGATTGTACCTGTGCTTATTGTTTTAAACTTGTGTGCATGGGTTTGAACTTATGCTCCCATTGGTGTAATCCTGGTGTGTACCTGTGCCCATTGGTCTGAACTAGAGATGTCGCGAACTGTTCGCCGGCGAACTTGTTCGCGCGAACATCGGGTGTTCGCGCTCGCCGGAAGTTCGCGAACGTCGCGCGACGTTCGCCATTTTGGGTTCGCCATTGTTGGCGCTTTTTTTTGCCCTCTCACCCCAGACCAGCAGGTACATGGCAGCCAATCAGGAAGCTCTCCCCTGGACCACTCCCCTTCCCTATAAAAACCGAAGCCCTGCAGCGTTTTTTCACTCTGCCTGTGTGTGCTGAAGAGATAGTGTAGGGAGAGAGCTGCTGCCTGTTAGTGATTTCAGGGACAGTTGAAAGTTTGCTGGCTAGTAATCGTTTTGATACTGCTCTGTTATTGGAGGGACAGAAGTCTGCAGGGGTTTGAGGGACATTTAAGCTTAGGTAGCTTTGCTGGCTAGTAATCTACCTTCTACTGCAGTGCTCTGTATGTAGCTGCAGTGGGCAGCTGTCCTGCTTCTGATCTCATCTGCTGACTGCTGCAATAACAGTAGTCCTTGTAAGGACTGCTTTTATTTATTTTTTTGTTGTTTTACTACTACTACTACTACTACTACTATAAGAGCCCAGTGCTATTAGTCTAGCAGTGTTGGGGAGTGGGACTGGTGTGCTAATCTGCTGCTCCTAGTAGTTCAGCAGCACCAACTTTAATTTTTTTTTTTAATATTCATTTTTTTTTTATTTTACTTTTTTTTATTTTACTACCGCTGTAGTAGTGTATAAGTTGACCTTTTAGGCATTATTTGCCCTGTAGGCATTATTTGCACACTGTTTTCTTCAACCCGCCATCGAGCTGTGTGACCTTGTTCACATTCTGTCTAAATATCCATAATATTACCGTCTCCAGAAAAAACACCGGAGTCACTTTTTTCAAGCAGCCATAATATATTTTACGTAATCCGTATCCACCGCTGTAGTAGTGTATACGTTGGCCTTGTAGGCATTATTTGCACACTGTTTTCTTCAACCCGCCATCGAGCTGTGTGACCTTGTTCCCATTCTGTCTAAATATCCATAATATTACCGTCTCCAGAAAAAACACCGGAGTCACTTTTTTCAAGCAGCATTCATATATTTTACGTAATCCGTATCCACCGCTGTAGTAGTGTATACGTTGGCCTTGTAGGCATTATTTGCACACTGTTTTCTTCAACCCGCCATCGAGCTGTGTGACCTTGTTCCCATTCTGTCTAAATATCCATAATATTACCGTCTCCAGAAAAAACACCGGAGTCACTTTTTTCAAGCAGCATTCATATATTTTACGTAATCCGTATCCACCGCTGTAGTAGTGTATACGTTGGCCTTGTAGGCATTATTTGCACACTGTTTTCTTCAACCCGCCATCGAGCTGTGTGACCTTGTTCCCATTCTGTCTAAATATCCATAATATTACCGTCTCCAGAAAAAACACCGGAGTCACTTTTTTCAAGCAGCATTCATATATTTTACGTAATCCGTATCCACCGCTGTAGTAGTGTATACGTTGGCCTTGTAGGCATTATTTGCACAGTGTTTTCTTCAACCCGCCATCGAGCTGTGTGAGCTTGTTCACATTTTGTCTAAATATTGATAATATTATCGTCTCTAGAAAAACCACTTGAGTTACTTTTTTTCAAGCAGCATTCATATATTTTACGTAATCCGTATCCACCGCTGTAGTAGTGTATACGTTGACCTTGTAGGCATTATTTGCACACTGTTTTCTTCAACCCGCCATCGAGCTGTGTGAGCTTGTTCACATTTTGTCTAAATATTGATAATATTATCGTCTCTAGAAAAACCACTTGAGTTACTTTTTTTCAAGCAGCATTCATATATTTTACGTAATCCGTATCCACCGCTGTAGTAGTGTATACGTTGACCTTGTAGGCATTATTTGCACACTGTTTTCTTCAACCCGCCATCGAGCTGTGTGAGCTTGTTCACATTTTGTCTAAATATTGATAATATTATCGTCTCTAGAAAAACCACTTGAGTTACTTTTTTTCAAGCAGCATTCATATATTTTACGTAATCCGTATCCACCGCTGTAGTAGTGTATACGTTGACCTTGTAGGCATTATTTGCACAGTGTTTTCTTCAACCCGCCATCGAGCTGTGTGAGCTTGTTCACATTTTGTCTAAATATTGATAATATTATCGTCTCTAGAAAAACCACTTGAGTTACTTTTTTTCAAGCAGCATTCATATATTTTACGTAATCCGTATCCACCGCTGTAGTAGTGTATACGTTGACCTTGTAGGCATTATTTACACACTGTTTTCTTCAACCCGCCATCGAGCTGTGTGAGCTTGTTCACATTTTGTCTAAATATTGATAATATTATCGTCTCTAGAAAAACCACTTGAGTTACTTTTTTTCAAGCAGCATTCATATATTTTACGTAATCCGTATCCACCGCTGTAGTAGTGTATACGTTGACCTTGTAGGCATTATTTGCACACTGTTTTCTTCAACCCGCCATCGAGCTGTGTGACCTTGTTCACATTTTGTCTAAATATTGATAATATTATCGTCTCTAGAAAAACCACTTGAGTTACTTTTTTTCAAGCAGCATTCATATATTTTACGTAATCCGTATCCACCGCTGTAGTAGTGTATACGTTGACTTTGTAGGCATTATTTGCACAGTGTTTTCTTCAACCCGCCATCTAGCTGTGTGTATTATCGTTTCCAGAAAAACCAACTGAGTTTTTGTTGTTGTTGTTGTTTTTTAAAAATAATGCCAGGCAAAGGCAGGCCGCCACGCAGAGGCCGTGCTAGGGGCCGTGCTGCTATGCAATCCTGTGGCCCTAGCAAATTTCCCAGTTTTAAAAAGCCAATGACCCTGAACTCCCAAAATGCTGAAGAGGTAGTTGACTGGCTTACACAGCACACCCCATCCTCTACCGTTTCTAACTTTACCACAACATCCTCCTCATCCTCCACTGCTATGGCCACCCCACGTAACACTTCCTCCACCACCGGTGCCCCTTCTTCACTGGGGTCAGAGGAGTTATTTTCCAATGAGTTTCTTGAACTGAGTAATGCGCAACCATTATTGCCAGAAGAAGATGAAGGAGATGAGGACCTTACACCAGATTTAATTCTGGCAGAGAACACGATAGAGATGGACATAATGAGTGATGAGGAGGAGGTCCCCGCTGCTGCTTCCTTCTGTGATGTGTCAGAAGAAATTGATGCATCTGAGGAGAATGATGATGAGGAGATTGATGTTTTGTGGGTGCCTAGTAGAAGAGAGCAAGAGGAGGGTAGTTCAGATGGAGAGACGGAGAGTCAGAGAGGCAGTAGGAGAATAAGACTTAGAAGAAGCAGGGAGGACAGCCCGCAGGGATCAGCAGGGCAACAACATGTATCGGCACCTGTGTTCAGCCGGCCAACGCACCCGCCATTGCCGCCAATACCGCCAACTCCGCCAACTTCTACTGTTACCGCCAGATCGCACACTTCCAAAAAGTCAGCAGTGTGGGATTTTTTTAATGTGTGTGCCTCTGACAAAAGCATTGTAATTTGCAATGAGTGCAGTCAGAAACTGAGCCTTGGTAAGCCCAACAGCCACATAGGTACAACTTCTATGCGAAGGCACATGAGCGGCAAGCACAAAGCACTTTGGGAGCAACACCTCAAAGGCAACAGGCAAACTAAAAGCCACACTCCTTCTGGTCCAGCATCTTACTGCTCTACCTCTGCTCTCCTTGACCCGTCTGAACCACCCTCCACTCCGCCTTCCACCTTGACCACCTGTTCCCATTCCCAGTCATCTGCCACCAGCCAAGTTTCTGTGAAGGCCATGTTTGAGCGTAAGAAGCCAATGTCTGACTGTCACCCCCTTGCCCGGCGTCTGACAGCTGGCTTGTCTGCACTCTTAGCCCGCCAGCTTTTACCATACCAGCTGGTGGACTCTGAGGCCTTCCGCAAATTTGTAGCAATTGGGACACCGCAGTGGAAGGTACCCAGCCGCAATTTTTTTTCTAAAAAGGGAATACCACACCTGTACCAACATGTGCAGAGCCAAGTTACCGCATCTCTGTCACTTAGTGTTGGGCCAAAGGTCCATATGACTACTGACGCATGGTCCTCCAAGCATGGTCAGGGCAGGTATGTCACCTACACTGCCCACTGGGTGAACTTGGTAATGGCTGGGAAGCAGGGAATGGGTAGCTCAACAACAACAGTGGAGTTGGTGTCACCGCCACGGATTGCACGCGGTTCTGCCACCACCTCTACTCCTCCATCGCTCTCTACCTCGTCTTCTTCTTCTTCTTACTCTGCTGCTGGGTCCTCCTTCTCCTCCTCCACACCTGTGCACCCCCAGCTCCCCCTAGGCTATTCGACGTGCCAGGTACGCCGTTGTCACGCTGTCTTGGGGATGACGTGCCTGGAAAGCAAAAACCATACCGGATCTGTACTCCTGTCATCTCTGCAGTCACAGGCCGATCGGTGGCTGACCCCACACCAACTGCAGATCGGAAAAGTGGTGTGTGACAATGGAAGCAATCTGTTGGCAGCGTTGAGACTAGGCAATTTAACACATGTGCCCTGCATGGCACATGTGTTAAATTTAATAGTCCAACGTTTTGTCTCCAAGTACCCAGGATTCCAGGACGTTCTCACCCAGTCCAGAAAGGTGTCGGCCCATTTCAGACGTTCCTACACAGCCATGGCACGCCTTGCTGACATTCAGCAGCGCTACAACATGCCAGTCAGGCGTTTGATTTCTGACAGCCAGACTCGCTGGAATTCAACGCTCCTTATGTTGGAACGTCTGCTGCAACAACAAAGGGCCGTCAACGAGTACCTTTTTGAACTGGGTGGTAGGACTGGATCTGCACAGCTGGGGATTTTTTTCCCCCGTTACTGGGTGCTTATGCGCGATGCCTGCAGGCTCATGCGACCTTTTGAAGAGGTGACAAATATGGTCAGTCGCACCGAAGGCACCATCAGCGACCTAATACCCTTCGCTTTCTTCCTGGAGCGTGCCGTGCGACGAGTGACAGATGAGGCTGTAGACCAGCGTGACGAGGAGCTGGAAGCGCACGATTTCTGGTCGGAATCACCAGAACGAACCCAGGCACCTGCTGCAACGCAGGGAGAGGTGCCAGAAGTGGAGTCAGAGGAGGAAGGTGGCTTTGTGGAGGAGGAGGAGGAGGACCAACAGGAGCAGGCTTCCCAGGGGGCTAGTGGTGACCTTTTGGGGACCCCTGGTCTTGTACGTGGCTGGGGGGAGGAGACCGTGGATGATGCAGTCCTTGATAATGAGGAAGCGGAGATGGATAGCTCTGCATCCAACCTTGTGAGAATGGGGTCTTTCATGCTGTCATGCCTGTTGAAGGACCCCCGTATCAAGAGGCTTAAGGAGAAGGACCTGTACTGGGTCGCAACGCTACTAGACCCTCGGTACAAGCATAAAGTGTCAGAAATGTTACCAACATACCACAAGTCCGAAAAGATGCGGCATTTACAAACCAGCCTGCAAAACATGTTGTACAATGCTTTTAAGGGTGATGTCACTTCAGGAACTCATCAACATTCCAGGGGCAGAGGTGCCAGTAATCCTGCCACGAGCACACCTGCAAGGACAAAGCCCTTTGGCCAGTCTGTAACGTCAGACATGCAAATGTTTTTCTGTCCAAGGCAGCGCCACAACCCTTCTGGATCCACCCTCAAAGAACGCCTCGACCGGCAGGTAGCGGACTACCTGGCATTAACTGCAGATATCGACACTCTGAGGAGCGATGAACCCCTGGACTACTGGGTGCGCAGGCTTGATCTGTGGCCAGAGCTGTCACAATTTGCCATGAACCTCTTGTCTTGCCCAGCCTCAAGTGTGCTCTCAGAAAGGACCTTCAGTGCAGCAGGAGGGATTGTAACTGAGAAGAGAACTCGCCTAGGTCACAAAAGTGTCGATTACCTGACCTTTATTAAAATGAATGAGGGGTGGATCTCGGAGGGTTACTGCACGCCGGAAGACTTGTTCTGACTTCTATGCAGCTGTCCTTCTCTTCAAGCCTCATGACTCCACACACAGCTGTCCTTTAGCGTCCTCCTCCTCCCTCCGCCACCGTTACAAACTAGGGTGCAAACCCTACTGGTTTAATTTTTTCTGGCCTCTGTGCTTCAGTGGCTGCAACCAAAAAAACTGGGCAAACAATGTCTACAAGGTCAACGTATGGCAAAAAATGACTATTTTCAGCATTTATATGGCATATTTTTTCTGGCAACTGTGCTTCAGTGGCTGCGTCCAAAAAAATGCATATTTTCTGCATTTATATGGCATAATTTTTCTGGCAACTGTGCTTCAGTGGCTGCGACCAAAAAAATGCATATTTTCTGCATTTATATGGCATAATTTTTCTGGCCTCTGTGCTTCAGTGGCTGCAACCAAAAAATTTATATTTTCAGCATTTATATGGCATAATTTTTCTGGCCTCTGTGCTTCAGTGGCTGCAACCAAAAAAATTTATATTTTCAGCATTTATATGGCATAATTTTTCTGGCAACTGTGCTTCAGTGGCTGCGACCAAAAAAATTACTATTTTCAGCATTTATATGGCATATTTTTTCTGGCCTCTGTGCTTCAGTGGCTGCGGCCAAAAAAACTGGGCAAACAATGCCTACAAGGTCAACGACGTTGACCTTGTAGGCATTGTTTGCCCAGTTTTTTTGGCCGCAGCCACTGAAGCACAGAGGCCAGAAAAAATATGCCATATAAATGCTGAAAATAGTAATTTTTTGCCATACGTTGACTCAACGTATATGGCAAAAAATGACTATTTTCAGCATTTATATGGCATATTTTTTCTGGCAACTGTGCTTCAGTGGCTGCGACCAAAAAAATGCATATTTTCTGCATTTATATGGCATAATTTTTCTGGCCTCTGTGCTTCAGTGGCTGCAACCAAAAAAATTTATATTTTCAGCATTTATATGGCATAATTTTTCTGGCAACTGTGCTTCAGTGGCTGCGTCCAAAAAAACTGGGCAAACAATGTCTACAAGGTCAACGTATGGCGAAAAATTACTATTTTCAGCATTTATATGGCATATTTTTTCTGGCAACTGTGCTTCAGTGGCTGCGTCCAAAAAAACTGGGCAAACAATGCCTACAAGGTCAACGTATGGCAGTTGTTTAAAGAGAACAGTAGATTACTAGCCAGCAAAGCTACCTAAGCTAAAATGTCCCTCAAATCCCTGCAGACTTCTGTCCCTCCAATACAGAGCAGTATCAAGCAGATTACTAGCCAGCAAACTTACTATCATCTGTCCCTGAAATCACTAACAGCTCTCCCCCTACACTATCTCTTCCAAGCACACACAGGCAGATTTTTCAGATACATTTTTGCCCTTGATCCCCCTCTGGCATGCCACTGTCCAGGTCGTTGCACCCTTTAAACAACTTTAAAATCATTTTTCTGGCCAGAAATGTCTTTTCTAGATGTTAAAGTTCGCCTTCCCATTGAAGTCTATGGGGTTCGCGAACCGTTCGCGAACCGCTCGCATTTTTGCGCAAGTTCGCGAATATGTTCGCGAACTTTTTTTCCGACGTTCGCTACATCCCTAGTCTGAACATGGTTGTTGAACATTGGTTGAAAATTGGTTGTTAAGTAGTTTTTTAAACCCACTAGTGTGTGTGTTACTATAATAGTTATACAATTTCATAGAACTCACTGGACACAATTTTACTAGATGTGACACAGACGACCAACATCTATATTCAGGCTTCTGTGCAATATTATAGGGGAAACAAACCCCCAACAGTAGTACCTGAACCCCTAAAACATAATCTACTGTGTACCCAAAGAAGGATTGTGTTTCCTATATAATTTTGTCTGCAATAATTGTTGCTCTTTTGAAAATCAAGTAAACTGATGGGGGTTGGCGACTTGCTCCTTTTAAGGTCCAAGGTGGAACTTACCCTTTCCCTGCTGAATTTCAAAGGTTCCATATCCTGAGATCCACAAATGAAATGGAAATTCATATATTTCTCCACTTGGGCAGGTCACTTTAATGGAGTTGCAGAACCAGGCGCTCTCTGGGAAACTGCCAAATGATTCTTTGTAGAGTCGCACCACCAGGATCTCCCCAAGATCTTCCTTAGAATTAACTTCATAACGATCCCTCTGTAACATGAACACAAACCTCCCAAATCAAGAGTTGGAAAATATGTTTTTTTTTATAATATGAAGTGTCATTGGAACCTGAATCAAACACTTTCTGTGTATTCAATACAATTGGCAATTTCCCTGCACAGTATTAATTGTGCAATTTCCCCTCAGAATAGCCTTGTGCATGTAATGACCTGGGTACCCCTGGAACTATGTTACCCCAATGTTTATATATATTGGTAACCTTGTTATGTGCTAAGGGGGCCCAGTCTGAAGGTCAGTTAGGGGGAGATTTGGGGTGAGTGTTTATTTGTACCCTGGGTACCCCTGGAACTATAGCAGGGTGACACCCCAATGTTTCTATATATCTGTAACCTTGTTATGAGCTAAGGGGGCCCAGTCTGAAGGTCAGTTAGGGGGAGATTTGGGGTGAGTGCTTATTTGTACCCTGGGTACCCCTGGAACTATAGCAGGGTGACACCCCAATGTTTCTATATATCTGTAACCTTGTTATGAGTTAAGGGAGCCCAGTCTGAAGGTCAGTTAGGGGGAGATTTGGGGTGAGTGCTTATTTGTACCCTGGGTACCCCTGGAACTATAGCAGGGTGACTGTTACCCCAATGTTTCTATATATCTGTAACCTTGTTATGAGCTAAGGGGGCCCAGTCTGAAGGTCAGTTAGGGGGAGATTTGGGGTGAGTGCTTATTTGTGCCCTGGGTACCCCTGGAACTATAGCAGGGTGACACCCCAATGTTTCTATATATCTGCAACCTTGTTATGAGCTAAGGGGGCCCAGTCTGAAGGTCAGTTAGGGGGAGATTTGGGGTGAGTGCTTATTTGTACCCTGGGTACCCCTGGAACTATAGCAGGGTGACACCCCAATGTTTCTATATATCTGTAACCTTGTTATGAGTTAAGGGAGCCCAGTCTGAAGGTCAGTTAGGGGGAGATTTGGGGTGAGTGCTTATTTGTACCCTGGGTACCCCTGGAACTATAGCAGGGTGATACTCCAATGTTTCTATATATCTGTAACCTTGTTATGAGCTAAGGGGGCCCAGTCTGAAGGTCAGTTAGGGGGAGATTTGGGGTGAGTGCTTATTTGACTTGGGTTGACTGTGGGAGATTGGAAGGAAATTGATTTATATACCTGTAAATAAATGTCCAACTCCCTTTATCTCTTAATCTTTCCCACGGTCTTTAGAAAAGAACATTTCCCAATTACCTGTGTCCGTAACCTTCAGTGGATCTTTCTTCTTCCTCACGGAGAGGAGTTTGTGATGTCTCAATGGTACTTGGAGGAAAGCCACAGAACTCAATGTGTTTGTGAGACCTTCAACTTTTGCAAGTTCCTTTAAAGAGAGAATTTGTTCAGAAGCCCAACCCATTAGTGGAAGAGGTGTGTGTGAATTATGTGCCCTGTTTTATTGATACATGCATATTATTTATTTTGGGAGTTCAAAGTCTGTGTTTGAAGATGATAAAACTTTCCTTTGGTTTGTGCTTAAAGTGATATTGACACTAAAAAAATATTCTTCAAAAGGTTAATGTACATTATAAGTTCTCTATAGGTCATGTTGTTGGTTTTTATCTGTAATTGTTAATTGGAGTTCCTAAACCTGACTGTTCTGCCAACCTCACTGTCCCATTTCAAACTGTCAGAGTTTCTAATGCTATTGGACTCTTCCTGAACAAATATGGCAGCCCTTTCATAAAGGAACATGGGGATCAGATGGGTATTTAGTTTAGGGGAATCCTGCTGGAGAACTATGATTTTAAAATCATGTTATTTGCAGCACATTCTCCAAGTCTGCTTGATATATGCTGTCATGTTGATTTTCTTGTTTATGTAAAATCAAATAAATATTTAAAAAATTAAAATATTTTAAAATCAATTTACTTCTCCTTTAAATAGCGCTGCATATGTTGTTATTTTAATGATCTATAAGCCATAATGGAGCCAACTGTCATTAAATCAATAACTAAACAGAACGCTACGATGTCACATTGAACAAACAGTTCATGTGCAAAATTAACTTTTTGATACAAATTGCCATTTCTACCCACAATGCAGAATTTTCTGCAATAATTCCAGTGTAATTGCATCAACAGTGGAACCAGCATATAGTTCAGCAGAAAAGGCAGAACAGTATAAGTAGAGAAGTACAGAAGAAAGTACAAGGTAGGTCCGGGGAGTGTGCCTGAAGAGACGGACGCATTTTAACAGAGCTCCGCTCTCAGTTGGGACATTTTGCAAATGAACCTGCATAAAGTCCACTCAGCAGACATTACAATGAGTGGGATCAGTAGCGGAACACCAGAGGGCAAACAGGGAACCGAGAACTCCGACTCTCCCTCATTCTGCGACCCCAGAAGCCAGCACACAGATTGCAGGCCGCAGACCCGGACTGACCTGAACCTGTCCGACCACGCACTGAAACGCTACAACGACCAACCCGACTTCATCAAAACCCAAGCAGTGTTGGACTGGGCCGGCAGATCTGCTTCTTAGTGCCACGACCCCCTCTGTTGGGGGTCGCGGCAAAATAAAAATGTTGCAGATAATTCTAGATAAGATAGAAAAATGTGGTACTATAGCAGGATTTAAAATCAACTTAAGGAAGTCAGACGCACTACGATTACAACACACTAACCCATCTGACTGGAAGAATTCCTTACAAATCAAGAAAGCCAACACACATATCAAATATCTTAGAATCCAACTATCACAACACTATAAAGACATTTACAAACTAAATATAAGACACTCTATTGATTACATAGAACAAGAAACCTGTAAATGGTCCAACACAAATCTAACATTCTCTGGAAGAATCCACCTAATAAAAATACTGTTATTCCCAAAGCAACTATACAAAACTCAAATGCTCCCAAACTGCATCACAACAAAAGACAGTAAAAGACTACAACATATTTTAAAAACATTCATATGGAACAAAAAACGCTCTAGAATTAGCACTATCACGCTACAACACAAAAACCATGAAGGTGGACATAATCTCCCAAACATCATAGAAAGCAATGAGGCAGCCCTTCTAAGATACGCAGGAGATTGGCTCCACCACAGAGACAAATATACCACAATATCCTTAGACAAAACACTAACAGAAGGAATATCATTAAACTCCCTCCTGCATACACCATTAAATAATATTCCAAAAAACATGCAAGAACACCCACTATTCATCCACACATAAAACGCTTGGCATTTAGCCAGTAAGAAAGCAGATCTAACTCCTTATAACTCAATACACTTAACATGGATAGGGAATAAAAACTTTATCCCAGGTTTAACAAACGCCATTTTTCAAACGTGTCAAACACAAGGTCTACAAAACCTAAGAGACATGATTACGGATAAACGCACATTACAATTATCCACAAAAATACCCATTTTTACTAAACCATCAATTCTCCCTAAACCAACTAACACACTTTATCAAACAACAATTAACTAAACTTACGGATAGAGACAAAAACAACCTCATTAACTCTTTATGGTTACGGCATGACGCAATCAGATCAACCGCTCAAATTCACAAACAGATTAGAACAACAACAGACATAGAGGAACCCACTAGCAATCTTACAAAATGGACATCTATAATCTCACAATCTGAAAACAAAGACATTCTTCAATACCACACCCTCATCATAAAAAAATGTACTGACAAGCACATATCAAGAAATGGCTTTACAAATTGTACATAACACCACTGAAAAGATTTCATGTAGGGACGGCCATCTCAGACAGCTGTTGAGGAACACCTAGGGCAAACCTGTCACATTGGCTATGGCTATGCCCACAAATTTTGGGAGTAAATTGCCAGATATTGGACAGACCTAGCCGAGAAAACAATACATGTCACTGTGGCATGGGCCATATTTAGTAAATCCTCTCCCAGCACAAATATTTCACGACCAGAAAAAGCTTTAGCAGAACGACTAGCAGTGGCAGCAAGGAAAGCCATTTTACACAAGTGACTATCCCACTACCTCCCACCCATATCAATTGCCAAGGTCTACCACCAACTGAAACAAACCATCAAAGACGCTCATCCTCCCAGGAAAATAATAGAGGTATATCTGAAAATGTATCAATGGTCATCTTGATAAACTTCTTCTTATTTCTGGCTTCTCAATCTGAATCATGATTGAAAAAAAAGTACAAGGATCAAATTTAGATGCAATTTACTTAAAGTGACCCACTTGCCGTTGTGTTTGGTTTATCGAGGCACCCACATTTTTACCCATGCAATAAATTAGTAACCCATAGCTAAAACCAGTAACTCTAGGAATTGGGGTGCTTCTGCAATAGGAGAGGTTTTCCATGTGAAGTCTTCAGAGCGGGAGGTCAGATTTAACCCTTATCTGCAGGCGAGTGACCCAGGATTCCAGGAAAAACAGAGGTACACAGAAAAGAAAGCAGAGATGTCTACTTTAAAGTCCTTGATGAAGAGCAAGAGATATGAGCAAGGGTATACAGTCTGGCCCAGCCAAAAAGAAATTGTTTCCCTGGCTGAGAAGCTGCACAAACTGAAACAAGAACTGAACTTTCTTCCAGAATATGGAGCAGAGGCACCAGGAGGGGACACACAGGTCATCACTTAAAAGCAGAGCAATTGCTGAGCTGTCCAATGATGAGAAGGCTGATAATTGTGGATATGACACATATTTCTCTTTTAAAAAACAGTTTAGTCAAAATGCCCAAAATCACTTCTCACCACTTCCAGTGATGTCTGGAGCATAACCTGTCGATGGAGTAAACTTGGACCTGAACACATAATGGACACAATTCCCACATGTTAAATGGTTATGTAGAACATAGTATATACCCAGTCTCTTGGTCGTACTACTCACTGTGATACCCTGAGAGATCTCCCATAAGTTTTCTTTGAATTGCTCAACACATTTCTTTGGCATGTCTTCATCAAAGTTCTTATTTTTGTATCATCTGGAATAAAAAAGACTGAATTAGTTGACATTCCATATGATAATAAAGAACCAGGAGAAACAGGGATCTGCTGACTGGGAGGAATGATGGGGTTACAAGGGAATGCAGTTCAGATTAGAACATCAGGAAGAATGAACATCCATCTTTCAAAAAACAACAGAAATGTCTTTCAGCAGCAGTATAAGTAATAATAACTGTGTGTGAACTGGCACATAGGATCCTTTGCGTCAAAATCCCAGACACTCTCTATTTGTCTTTTCCAGTTAGAGATCTTTAGAGATTGACCAGCCTGGGGTTTAAGGGGTCTTGATTAGCCACCTGATCCAGCTGGCCAGTCAGTAGCACCTCACTCTGCTACATACCTCCCCTGTTTCCGAAAGGCCCTGACTTCTGCAGCTGAAGCCCGACTCTCCAACCCTTGTCTAGAAAGGAAATCTGTATTTTGATTTTCCTTTGCAGGCCTGTGTTTGACCCTAAAGGAAAGGGGTTGGAGGGCCATGTACCACTGCATCAACCTGGAGTTTGTGTCTTTCATGGCATTAAGCCATTTTAACGGTGCGTGATAATAAATCTACATGTCAGTATA
This sequence comes from Xenopus laevis, assembly GCF_017654675.1. Lineage (NCBI taxonomy): Eukaryota > Metazoa > Chordata > Amphibia > Anura > Pipidae > Xenopus > Xenopus laevis. Next base: position 190,187,343 of record NC_054373.1, read on the forward strand.
TTCCCCTTGTAAGAAAGGAATGTCGTTGCAAAGCAAAGCCTTTTTGGTTCAATAGAAGTGTTGGTGTTGAGGTGGTTAAGAAAATAAGTGCTTTTAAGGCTTTCACGTTAGCTGGGACAGCCAAATCATTTATAAGGCATTTTTCTTTGTCAAGTCTGTGAGTGGACATGTAATTGTAGAGTAGTGGGAAATAAAGCAGCGATAGTATCCAGTGAACCCCAAAAAAGACCTTACATCAGTTTACTGGTACTGGGGTCTGTCTGAGTGCTGCTACCTTATCCACTATAGGCCTAATTTCCCACTATATATCCTGGGTACTTGGTTTCAGTTTTACCCAATGATCACTTCTTGGGATTTGATGTCAAGCCAGCTAGTCTTAGGGAGTGTAAGGCAGCCCTTAAGCAGTCCAGATGGCCTTGCCAGATTTTGTTTTAAATTACCACTTCATCCAAATAGGCTGCATCATAACCAGCATGAGGGCGCAACACCTTATTAATAAGCCATTGGAATGGTTGCAGGGGCCCCATGTAGACCAAATGGCATTTTGGTGAATTGGTATAAGTCATAAGAAGCCACAAAGGAAGTTTTTGGTTTAGAATTTTCTTCAAGGGGAATCTGCCAATAACCCTTTATCAGGTCTAAGGTAGATACATAAGATGCCTCACCCAAGTCTAGCAATTCATCAACCCGGGCATTGGGTAGGCATCAAACTTAGACACTGCATTGACCTTCAGGAGGTCAACACAAAATCTTGTTGACCCTTCTGGCTTGGGAACCATAACTATGGGGCTGCACCAGTCACTACTAGACTCCTCAATCACCCCCAGCTTAAGCATTTCTTAATGTCAGCTTCATCCTCACAAGACCTTTCCTACTGTGAGGGAGGCGATAAGGATGAGACCTAACTTTTACCCCTGGGTCTGTTTCCACTTTATGAGTGATGAGATGTGTCTAACCAGGGAGTTCTGAGAATACATCTGTAAATTGCAAAACTAGTGACAGCAGATCATGTTTCTGAGTTATCGTGAGCTGCTGACCCATGGGTATCTGGGGACTTCTAGCACATTTATCAGTGGGTAGATGTGGTCCCTATTCCAGGCTATCGGGGACAGGATGAATAAACATGGTGCCCTCAGTTTTCCAAGGCTTTAAGAGATTAAAATGGTATATGTGTTCACCTTTTCTGGAATCTGTGTGAGAAATTTTGTAATTCACTTTCCATGTTCTGCTCAATACCTCAAAGAGACCCTGCCATTTAGCTAAGAGTTTACTGTCTGAAGAAGGGAGAAGTAACAACACTTTATCACTTGGCTGAAATGTTCAGAGATGAGCATTAATATTAAAGTGCTGACTTTGTTATACCTTCCTCAAATTTTCTCTGGCAAAATGACCCAGTAGATCTAACCGATCTCTCAGATCCATGACATACTGCGCAGTATTTTTAAGTGCAGGGTTGCTCTTCCCAAGACTACTTTAACAAATCCAGTATCCCATATGGCTGCCTCCCATATAATAGCTCAAAAGGAGAGAAGCCCGTTGAGGCTCGTGGGGCTTCCCAGACTGCAAAGAGCAGAAAAGGGAGCAATCCTTCCCACTTTTCCTTTTCACAGTCTACAAACTTTCTTAATGTGCTCTTTAAAGTCAAGTTGAACTGCTCAACCAACCCATCAGTTTGTGGGTGATACACTGAGGTTTATACCGACTGTACCTTTGGGAGTTGCATGATCTCTTTCATAAGTTTGGACAAGAAAATGGTCCCGTGATCAGTAAGTATTTCTTTGGCGAGCCCCACCCTTGAGAACAGCTCAAAAAGTTTAGCAGCCACTTGCTTAGCAGAAGCTGTTGTCAAAGGGAATAGTGAGTTGACTACTACTAAAATGAACTTTTGGTCTTTTGCAGAGGGTGCTAAAGGGCCAACAAGATCTACCCCCCACTCTCTCAAAGGGAACATCTATTAAATGTAAAGGTATTAAAGGGGCAGGTTTTGGATTTATTTGACTGGTTAACTGACAGTCTGGACTTGCAGCACAGAATTTATCATGGGACAGGTAACCACAAACACCTTAACAGTTCTATAAATGACTACATAAATAAAACCCACTGACACCATCAATTGTGTGGAGAGAGGCCACAGCCGATATTTAATGATATATTACATATATATAAAACATTCTATTTTCTCAAATCCATATATATAACCTGTAACTTATAGGCTCATAGTTGAGTTGTGTTTATTCACAGAGCCCACCATTGAGAGGCGCAAGTTCTGCCATGAACCGACCAGAATTCCCATTAAACTTTAACATCGGCCACGTCAAGATCAGTTAACTCCTAAATTTGACCTTGGCTCCCTCCACACAACAAATGCCTTTCTCAACCGTATTCTGTAAGCCGACATTAAATATGTCTAAATCTATTGGAGATAAAGAAATGTTTCATAATCATTCAAACAGATCTGTGGCAGAACAGTCATTAGGTTGTGTAATACAGTTATTGGAATGGGTCTAGTGTTTGGCTTGACATGGGTCAGGGCCAAACCTTTTACAATTTGCTGTGCCAATAGGTTTTCTGTTACATTCGTTGGTAACAGCAGTTTCGACCCAAAATGAAATTCCAGCTAACTTCTTTTTGATAGTATTAACTGTTTGTCCTGACTGGAAACAATCCAAAATAAATATCACCAACATGTCATCATCTTCCAAATCAAGGCAATTGTGCATTTTAAATTTCTGCCATTCCGTCCATGTTGATTTATAATTCACCCATGTTTTACATGTCACTGCACCTTGTAAAATGGCCATTAGACTGGGTATATCAAGTCCCCCAGAAAGCTTGGGCAAGGGATCCCCACTCTGCTCCCTTGATCCTCTATTTTCCAGAAAATATCGAACTGCAGACGAGATAAAGAATCAGCAGTTCGATCAGCTGTACCTGGTATATGACGATATTATATTTCAAAGCTCTTTTGCCGTAACAAGTTCACTACGGGGGTTGATGATGTTGTCAAATTGTTTATAACATGCACCTCTCCTAAATTGTCATAATTTAACATGATCTTCTTGTTCTGTAGGATGGGTCACCAAATGTCTAAAGATGCTAATATAGGGAAATAATTCCAGCAAAATCATATATTTTGTGAGACCTGTCACCATCCACTGTTCCCACCATGTACCCGCACACCACTGGTTTTGGAAAAATGCACCAAAACCAGCCGATGCCGCAGCATCCGAATATAACTGTTAGGCCTCATTGTCAACAAAATCCTCCCGCCAACAAGTTCTGCCATTGCAATGTTCCAAAAATTCATGCCAAATTAGCAAATGCTCCTTGACAGCTGCTGTAACACGATTTGGTTTGGCCAATTTAGTTCCCATACAAAAGCTGTCGATGAGGACAGTCGTCTCAAACTCGACCTATAGGAACAATCCTTGTGGCAAAGGCCAAATGTCCCAAAAGCCTCTGCAATTGTTTGAGTTTTAACCTTGAAGCTGATAAAGCATTAGCTGACAATAGGCCCAATTGTTCTACTTTGTCAGGTGGTGATCTGAATTCCATGAGCATTGAATCTAACTCTATTCCCCAGAAATGAATTATATTAGTAGGCTCTACTGTTTTCGTTCGACCGTTCGATAGTCGAAGTACTGTCTCTTTAAAAAATACTTTGACTACATGCTTCGGCAGTTTAAACCTACAGCGGTTCAATGTTAGCCTGTGGGGACCTTCCCCAGCACAAAAGTTTTTTTTGATCGAATAAAAATCGCTCGATTGATCGATTAAAATCCTTTGAACGATTTTTAATCGATCAAAGTATTTGCGCTAAAATCCTTTGAATTCGATATTCGAATTTGAAGGATTTTACTTCGAGGGTCGAATTTGAGGGTTTATTAACCCTTGAAATTCGACCCTTGATAAATCGGCCCATAAAGCTCCTTGTCCACATACTCAAAGCAGCTTTACTGCCTCATCTAATGATGAATAAGAAACTGTACTGAGATCAACATCAATATCTTCATTTAACGAGTTGGAATGACAAGTGATGTATCAAACGAAATGATCCAGGTTCCTTTTTCGGAACTACACCTAATGGTGATTCCTTGAAATTTTCATATGGGAACTTGGGGAACGGGCCCATAACTCTACTTAATGATAATTCTTTGGCAAATTTATCCCTAACAACTTGTGGGTGTTTGTAAACAGACCACAACTTATCTGGTTCTGTTATTGATGCTCTCACTCTATCTGTCGGGATCCAAAAGAAAAGCTTTCTTCACCATCCCCTTTTTTATCTGTTCTCGGAAATTCCTTATATGCAGGTAGTAAAGAAAGTTCCCCTTTGCTTATCTTATCTTTAACTGCTGATGATAAGTGTATACCCAAAGTAGATTCACATGTAATTACATCTTTTAAGCTTCTCTCAGACACCGCATTTGACAATACACTTTCTTTTGCAGCATCGTTATCTTTAAGAACTTATTAACCATTCCTGATAATGATGCCAAACCCACTTTAATTGTGTCTAATTCATGTGCTGCAGCTTCATTACCCACTTACTGAATAGGTGTTTTGTGCTGCCCTCTAGTGGTGTCTCAGTATCACTCTGTACCTGCTGTAGAGACAGTGAGGGAGAGAATAAAACACGTATATATGTATATATATATATATATATATATATATATATATACAATGACTCAATATTAGCTGCTGGGATAACTCCTCCTGCAATGCTCTGCTGCTACTGACTATAGGGGGACACATAGGAGGCCACAATCTTCTACTGGCTAAAGCCTTAACTTCCCCTTTACTCTCATTCTAGCTGTATTTTGTAATGCTGAGTGCTTAAAAGTGCTTTTATTTTTCATACAAAAAAGTCCAGCACACTTTTCAGGGTTTCCTAGTAAATACTTAATCACCACAACCCACATCGCTAGGGAGCTTTCTAAATTCAATGTCCACTCACCATTTAAACAAAGTGGTTCGGGTGAACTATGCCCAAATCCTGCTCTTATTATGTTAGGCAAATCCATCCATGGTAAATGTTATCCCAATTTTTAATCTCCCATTAACAGTCATATATGGAAATTTTTACCCGCTTCCTGGTGTGACCTGGGTGCTGCCGCCCCAAGTGTGTCGCTAAGGAGGTGTCACGGCCGTCACCCAATACCAAAACAAATGCCAAGCACCCTGGTCTCGGCTCGGCTTCACCAGTAGTGTGACCACCGTTGGGCTTCGGGAGGAGGAGCCCTCAGCTTACTTGGGTGCCACCTGGACTTAACGAGGGGTACAAGGCGAGATGTTCTGGCTGGCGAAGGGGCACGAGCGGATAGCAAGAGTCTTTGGACAGGCAGATAACAGAATCGTCAGGCAAGGGGTCAAAACCAGATAATCAGACAGACTGGATAAGGCAGAAGGTTGGTCGGACAGGCTGGGTCAAGGCAGGCGGATAACAGAATCGTCAGGCAGGCGAGGGTCAAACCGGGTTGTCAATCAAGGGGTTAAGCAGGAAGAGTTGTCGTAGGCAGGCAAGGGTCAGGATACAGAATGCAGAATAGTCAGGAACAGGCAGGAGTCAAACACAGATAATCAGTCAGAATAGCAAATTCAGGAACAGGTAGCACAAAGCTCAGGAAACCTCAGGATAAGATCCTATAACGGGCACTGGCTACAGGTCTGAATGGGCCTTAAATAGGGATCCAATTGGCGCCAAAATGTGCGCAATTACGCCTGCGCCTTTAAGAGACGCGCAGGCGCGCCCTAGGAATCACAGATGTTGCCGGCAAGGGCAGGACAGGAGCGGCGCAGCGGGTGTCCACACCAAGGACGCGCCATGGACCCCGCTACCCACTAGACCACCAGGGTAAGTTTCTTACAGGAGGCAACTTGTGCAAAGAAGAACCAAAGGTTGCGGAGCACTCAAAAGGCCAAAGATCACTCAGTTCAATGTGAAGTTAAAACATCCGTCTTTATTTGTTACATTCAATTAAAAGGACAAAACAGCCCAAGGTCTGACGCGTTTCGTAACAACTTACTTCCTCTGAGACCTGTGCAAACATTATTCAATCCCACAATTTATACCCATAGAAGTAACTCTCCCTGTTCCTACATGTTTCGTTATTCCCTTCAATAGACTAATTAGTAACATGTGAGCAGATCATCTCAAAACATTACAATAAAAGGAAAATAGGGAAAGGATAACAAATTAATCAAATGTATCTTGAAGTTTCAAAGAAGTTTGAGAAATAAATATATATATATATATATATATATATATATATATATATATATATAATCTTTTCTATCAGTTGCTATAATTGCTACTGTATTATTTACAATAAAACACAAAATATTTCAATTCATTAGGCTTTAAATCCATAGTTTCATAATGTTACAAATTGATTTGGAAACAGTAGGTAGAAAGTTGAGTTAAATCAGTAGATCTATAAATAAGTACAAAGACGGTTACAGACAACTTGATATCTATTCATTAGGGATGTAGCGAACGTCGGAAAAAAAGTTCGCGAACATATTCGCGAACTTGCGTCAAAAATGCGAACGGTTCGCGAACGTCGCGAACCCCATAGACTTCAATGGGAAGGCGAATTTTAAAAGCTAGAAAAGACATTTCTGGCCAGAAAAATGATTTTAAAGTTGTTTAAAGGGTGCAACGACCTGGACAGTGGCATGCCAGAGGGGGATCAAGGGCAAAAATGTTTCTAAAAAATCCATTGTTGACACAGCGCTGCGTTTTGTGCTGTAAAGGGCAGAAATCACACTACATTTCTAAACCTGTGTAATAAAATGCTTTAAAACGTCCGGCGTCTACATGCCAATCAAGTCGTGTAAAAGTTACAGCCTGTTCACACGCAAAGACGAAACGCGGTGCTTACTGCAACGCAAAAAGACGCAAAGAGCTTTAATGAATGATACCGTCAAGTGAGCAAATAATAGTTTTTAATTACTAGTTGCTTGTCACCTCCAGGATGTTCGTCCTGTTGGTGGCAATATTTCTGTAGTGGTGTGTTTAGCAGTCACCGTGCTTGTGCGCACGTGCACGGTCAGGCAGAGGTAATTCAATGTACAGTGAAGTGAACCAAAAAACACTGATTCTGCAGTGTGGGCCCAGTTTTGGTCTACTTTATTGATCACCTGCGGTGACCATAAAAGATGCGATTTTGCCACTGTTGCAGAACCCTGAAAAATTAGGCATGTGTACTTTCCTGAAAAATTATGTTTTTTTTGTCGCAGCCACTGAACCAGAAGTCCAGAAACAATATGCCATATAAATGCTGAAAATATAAATTTTTTTTTGTTGCAGCCACTGCAGCACAGAGGCCAGAAAAAATATGCCATGTAAATGCAAACATTATTAATTTTTTTTGGTCGCAGCCACTGCAGCACAGAGGCCAGAAAAAATATGCCATATAAATGCTAACAATATAAATTTTTTTTGTCGCGGACACTGAAGCACAGAGGCCAGAAAAAAATATGCCATATAAATGCTGAAAATATTCCATTTTTTTGGTCGCAGCCACTGAAGCACAGAGGCCAGGAAAAATATGCCATATAAATGCTGAAAATATTCTGTTTTTTTTAGTCGCAGCCACTGAAGCACAGAGGCCAGAAAAAATATGCCATATAAATGCTTAAAATATTCTGTTTTTTTTGGTCGCAGCCACTGCAGCACAGAGGCCAGAAAAAATATGCCATATAAATGCTGAAAATATTCTGTTTTTTTTAGTCGCAGCCACTGAAGCACAGAGGCCAGAAACAATATGCCATATAAATGCTGAAAATATTCATTTTTTTGTCACAGCCACTGAAGCACAGAGGCCAGAAAAAATATGCCATATAAATGCTGAAAATATTCTGTTTTTTTTAGTCGCAGCCACTAAAGCACAGAGGCCAGAAAAAATATGCCATATAAATGCTGAAAATATTCATTTTTTTGTCACAGCCACTGAAGCACAGAGGCCAGAAAAAATATGCCATATAAATGCTGAAAATATTCATTTATTTTTGTCGCAGCCACTGAAGCACAGAGGCCAGAAAAAATATGCCATATAAATGCTGAAAATATTCAATTTTTTTGGTCGCAGCCACTGAAGCACAGAGGCCAGGAAAAATATGCCATATAAATGCTGAAAATATTCAGTTTTTTTGGTCGCAGCCACTGAAGCACAGAGGCCAGAAAAAATATGCCATATAAATGCTGAAAATATTCAATTTTTTTGGTCGCAGCCACTGAAGCACAGAGGCCAGGAAAAATATGCCATATAAATGCTGAAAATATTCTGTTTTTTTTAGTCGCAGCCACTGCAGCACAGAGGCCAGAAAAAATATGCCATATAAATGCTGAAAATATTCTGTTTTTTTTAGTCGCAGCCACTGAAGCACAGAGGCCAGAAAAAATATGCCATATAAATGCTGAAAATATTCATTTTTTTGTCACAGCCACTGAAGCACAGAGGCCAGAAAAAATATGCCATATAAATGCTGAAAATATTCATTTATTGTTGTCGCAGCCACTAAAGCACAGAGGCCAGAAAAAATATGCCATATAAATGCTGAAAATATTCAATTTTTTTGGTCGCAGCCACTGAAGCACAGAGGCCAGGAAAAATATGCCATATAAATGCTGAAAATATTCTGTTTTTTTGGTCGCAGCCACTGAAGCACAGAGGCCAGAAAAAATATGCCATATAAATGCTGAAAATATTCAATTTTTTTGGTCGCAGCCACTGAAGCACAGAGGCCAGGAAAAATATGCCATATAAATGCTGAAAATATTCTGTTTTTTTTAGTCGCAGCCACTGAAGCACAGAGGCCAGAAAAAATATGCCATATAAATGCTGAAAATATTCAATTTTTTTGGTCGCAGCCACTGAAGCACAGAGGCCAGGAAAAATATGCCATATAAATGCTGAAAATATTCTGTTTTTTTTAGTCGCAGCCACTGAAGCACAGAGGCCAGAAAAAATATGCCATATAAATGCTGAAAATATTCTGTTTTTTTGGTCGCAGCCACTGAAGCACAGAGGCCAGAAAAACTCAGGATTTACCTGGATTCAAATTAAACCAGTAGGGTTTGCACCCTAGTTTGTAACGGTGGTGGAGGGAGGAGGACGCTAAAGGACAGCTGTATGTGGAGTCATGAGGCGTGCAGAGAAGGACAGCTGCATGGGGAGTCAGAATCAGAAACTCAGAACAAGTCTTCCGGCGTGCAGTAACCCTCCGAGATCCACCCCTCATTCATTTTAATAAAGGTCAGGTAATCCACACTTTTGTGACCTAGGCGAGTTCTCTTCTCAGTTACAATCCCTCCTGCTGCACTGAAGGTCCTTTCTGAGAGGACACTTGAGGCGGGGCAAGACAAGAGGTTCATGGCAAATTGTGACAGCTCTGGCCACAGATCAAGCCTGCGCACCCAGTAGTCCAGGGGTTCATCGCTCCTCAGAGTGTCGATATCTGCAGTTAATGCCAGGTAGTCCGCTACCTGCCGGTCGAGGCGTTCTTTGAGGGTGGATCCAGAAGGGTTGTGGCGCTGCCTTGGACAGAAAAACATTTGCATGTCTGACGTTACAGACTGGCCAAAGGGCTTTGTCCTTGCAGGTGTGCTCGTGGCAGGATTACTGGCACCTCTGCCCCTGGAATGTTGATGAGTTCCTGAAGTGACATCACCCTTAAAAGCATTGTACAACATGTTTTGCAGGCTGGTTTGTAAATGCAGCATCCTTTCAGACTTGTGGTATGTTGGTAACATTTCTGCCACTTTATGCTTGTACCGAGGGTCTAGTAGAGTCGCGACCCAGTACAGGTCCTTCTCCTTAAGCCTCTTGATACGGGGGTCCTTCAACAGGCATGACAGCATGAAAGACCCCATTCTCACAAGGTTGGATGCAGAGGTATCCATCTCCGCTTCCTCGTTATCAAGGACTGCATCATCCACGGTCTCCTCCCCCCAGCCACGTACAAGACCAGGGGTCCCCAAAAGGTCACCACCAGCCCCCTGGGAAGCCTGCTCCTGTTGGTCCTCCTCCTCCACAAAGCCACCTTCCTCCTCTGACTCCACTTCTGACACCTCTCCCTGCGTTGCAGTAGGTGCCTGGGCTCGTTCTAGTGATTCCGACCAGAAATCGTGCGCTTCCTGCTCCTCGTCACACTGGTCTACAGCCTCATCTGTCACTCGTCGCACGGCACGCTCCAGGAAGAAAGCAAAGGGTATTAGGTCGCTGATGGTGCCTTCGGTGCGACTGACCATATTTGTAACCTCTTCAAAAGGTCGCATGAGCCTGCAGGCATCGCGCATAAGCACCCAGTAACGGGGGAAAAAAATCCCCAGCTCTGCAGATCCAGTCCTACCACCCAGTTCAAACAGGTATTCGTTGACGGCTCTTTGTTGTTGCAGCAGACGTTCCAACATGAGGAGCGTTGAATTCCAGCGAGTCTGGCTGTCGCAAATCAAACGCCTGACTGGCATGTTGTACCGCTGCTGAATGTCAGCAAGGCGTGCCATGGCTGTATAGGAACGTCTGAAATGGGCCGACACCTTCCTGGACTGCCTGAGAACATCCTGGAATCCTGGGTACTTTGAGACAAAACGTTGTACTATTAAATTCAGAACATGTGCCATGCAGGGCACATGTGTTAAATTGCCCAGTCTCAGTGCTGCCAACAGATTGCTTCCATTGTCACACACCACTTTTCCGATCTTCAGTTGGTGTGGGGTCAGCCACCGATCGGCCTGTGACTGCAGAGATGACAGGAGTACAGATCCGGTATGGTTTTTGCTTTCCAGGCACGTCATCCCCAAGACAGCATGACAACGGCGTACCTGGCACGTCGAATAGCCTAGGGGGAGCTGGGGGTGCACAGGTGTGGAGGAGGAGGAGGACCCAGCAGCAGAGGACGAAGAAGAGGAAGAAGACGAGGTAGAGAGCGAAGGAGGAGTAGAGGTGGTGGCAGAACCGCGTGCAATCCGTGGCGGTGACACCAACTCCACTGTCGTTGTTGAGCCACACATTTCCTGCTTCCCAGCCATGACCAAGTTCACCCAGTGGGCAGTGTAGGTGACATACCTGCCCTGACCATGCTTGGAGGACCATGCGTCAGTAGTCATATGGACCTTTGGCCCAACACTAAGTGACAGAGATGCGGTGACTTGGCTCTGCACATGGTGGTACAGGTGTGGTATTCCCTTTTTTGAAAAAAATTGCGGCTGGGTACCTTCCACTGCGGTGTCCCAATTGCTACAAATTTGCGGAAGGCCTCAGAGTCCACCAGCTGGTATGGTAAAAGCTGGCGGGCTAAGAGTGCAGACAAGCCAGCTGTCAGACGTCGGGCAAGGGGGTGACTCGCAGACATTGGCTTCTTACGCTCAAACATGGCCCTCACAGAAACTTGGCTGGGGGCAGATGACTGGGAATGGGAACTGGTGGTCAAGGTGGAAGGCGGAGTGGAGGGTGGTTCAGACGGGTCAAGGACAGCAGAGGTAGAGCAGTAAGATGCTGGACCAGAAGGAGGGTGGCTTTTAGTTTGCCTGTTGCCTTTGAGGTGTTGCTCCCAAAGTGCTTTGTGCTTGCCGTTCATGTGCCTTCGCATAGAAGTTGTACCTATGTGGCTGTTGGGCTTCCCAAGACTCAGTTTCTGACTGCACTCATTGCAAATTACAACGCTTTTGTCAGAGGCACACACATTAAAAAAATCCCACACTGCTGACCTTTTTGAGGCTGGCAATCTGGGGGTAAAAGTAGAAGTCGGCGGCGTTGGCGGCAATGGCGGGTGCGTTGGCCGGCTGACCACAGGTGCCGATACATGTTGTTGCCCTACTGTTCCCTGCGAGCTGTCCTCCCTGCTTCTTCTAAGTCTTATTCTCCTCCTGCCTCTCTGACTCTCCGTCTCTCCATCTGAACTATCCTCCTCTTGCTCTCTTCTACTGGGCACCCACAAAACATCAATCTCCTCATCATCATTCTCCTCAGATGCATCAATTTCTTCTAACAGCTCACAGAAGGAAGCAGCAGCGGGGACCTCCTCGTCATCACTCATTATGTCCATCTCTGTTGTGTTCTCTGCCAGAAATAAATCTGGTGTAACGTCCTCATCTCCTTCATCTTATTCTGCCAATAATGGTTGCGCATCACTCAGTTCAAGAAACTCATGTGAAAATAACTCCTCTGACTCCAGTGAAGAAGGGGCGCCGGTGGTGGAGGAAGTGTTACGTGGGGTGCCCATAGCAGTGGAGGATGAGGATGTTGTGGTAAAGTTAGAAACGGTAGAGGATGGGGTGTGCTGTGTAAGCCAGTCAACTACCTCTTCAGCATTTTGGGAGTTCAGGGTCATTGCCTTTTTAAAACTGGGCAATTTCCTAGGGCCACAGGATAGCATAGCAGCACGGCCCCTAGTGCCTCTGCTCGGCGGCCTGCCTTTGCCTGGCATTATTTTTAAAACAAAAACAACAACAACTCAGGTGGTGTTTCTGGAGACGGTATTATTATTGATATTTAGACAGAATGTGAACAAGCTCACAGAGCTAGATGGGAGTTGTTTGAAAATGAAGAAGAAGAAGAACACACTGGGCAAACAAGGCCTACAAGGTCAACGTATACACTACTACAGCAGTGGATACGGAATATATTATTGCTGCCTGAAAAACGTCACTCGGGTGGTGTTTCTGGAGACGGTATTATTATTGATATTTAGACAGAATGTGAACAAGCTCACAGAGCTAGATGGGAGTTGTTTGAAAATGAAGATGAAGAACACACTGGGCAAACAAGGCCTACAAGGTCAACGTATACACTACTACAGCAGTGGATACGGAATATATTATTGCTGCTTGAAAAACGTCACTCAGGTGGTGTTTCTGGAGACGGTATTATTATTGATATTTAGACAGAATGTGAAAAAGCTCACACAGCTAAGTGGCAGTGGTTTGAAAATGAAGAACACACTGGGCAAATAATGCCTACAAGGTCAACGTATACACTACAGCAGTGGTGGATACGGAATATATTATTGCTGCTTGAAAAACGTCACTCAGGTGGTGTTTCTGGAGACGGTATTATTATTGATATTTAGACAGAATGTGAACAAGCTCACACAGCTAAGTGGCAGTGGTTTGAAAATGAAGAACACACTGGGCAAATAATGCCTACAAGGTCAACGTATACACTACAGCAGTGGTGGATACGGAATATATTATTGCTGCTTGAAAAACGTCACTCAGGTGGTGTTTCTGGAGACGGTATTATTATTGATATTTAGACAGAATGTGAACAAGCTCACACAGCTAAGTGGCAGTGGTTTGAAAATGAAGAACACACTGGGCAAATAATGCCTACAAGGTCAACGTATACACTACAGCAGTGGTGGATACGGAATATATTATTGCTGCTTGAAAAACGTCACTCAGGTGGTGTTTCTGGAGACGGTATTATTATTGATATTTAGACAGAATGTGAAAAAGCTCACACAGCTAAGTGGCAGTGGTTTGAAAATGAAGAACACACTGGGCAAATAATGCCTACAAGGTCAACGTATACACTACAGCAGTGGTGGATACGGAATATATTATTGCTGCTTGAAAAACGTCACTCAGGTGGTGTTTCTGGAGACGGTATTATTATTGATATTTAGACAGAATGTGAACAAGCTCACACAGCTAAGTGGCAGTGGTTTGAAAATGAAGAACACACTGGGCAAATAATGCCTACAAGGTCAACGTATACACTACAGCAGTGGTGGATACGGAATATATTATTGCTGCTTGAAAAACGTCACTCAGGTGGTGTTTCTGGAGACGGTATTATTATTGATATTTAGACAGAATGTGAAAAAGCTCACACAGCTAAGTGGCAGTGGTTTGAAAATGAAGAACACACTGGGCAAATAATGCCTACAAGGTCAACGTATACACTACAGCAGTGGTGGATACGGAATATATTATTGCTGCTTGAAAAACGTCACTCAGGTGGTGTTTCTGGAGACGGTATTATTATTGATATTTAGACAGAATGTGAACAAGCTCACACAGCTAAGTGGCAGTGGTTTGAAAATGAAGAACACACTGGGCAAATAATGCCTACAAGGTCAACGTATACACTACAGCAGTGGTGGATACGGAATATATTATTGCTGCTTGAAAAACGTCACTCAGGTGGTGTTTCTGGAGACGGTATTATTATTGATATTTAGACAGAATGTGAACAAGCTCACACAGCTAGATGGCCACTGGGCAAATAATGCCTGCAAGTTCACTACTATTGGTGCACTACTATGAAGAACAGCAAACAGCACTGGACACCTTAAAGAACAGTAAGATAAGTAAAATAAAAAAAAAAATTATATGTATATTAAAAAAAAAAATATTCTCGGGTTGGTGCTGCTGAACTACTAGGAGCAGCACAGTAGCACACCAGTCCCACTCCCCAACACTGCTAGACTAATAGCACTTGGCTGTTAAAGTAGCAAAGTAAAACAACAAAAAAGAAAATAAAAGCAGTCCTTACAAGGACTATTGGGTTATTACAGCAGTCAGCAGATGAGATCAGAAGAGATCAGTGCCCACAGCAGCTACATACAGAGCACTGCAGTAGAAGGTAGATTACTAGCCAGCACAGCTACCCTAAAATGTCCCTCAAATCCCTGCAGACTTCTGTCCCTCCAATACAGAGCAGTATCAAGTAGATTACTAGCCAGCAAACTTACTATCAACTGTCCCTCAAATCAGTGAAATCACTAGCAGCTCTCTCCCTACACTAGCTCTTCCAAGCACACACAGGCAGAATGAAAAAACGCTGCAGGGCTTCAGTTTATATATGGAAGGGGAGTGGTCCAGGGGGTGTGGGGGTGGTCCAGGAGGGAGAGCTTCCTGATTGGCTGCCATGTATCTGCTGGTCTGGGGTGAGAGGTCAAAAAAAAGCGCCAGGTAAGGCGAACCCAAAATGGCGAACGTCGCGCGACGTTCGCGAACTTGCGGCGGACGCGAACAGCCGATGTTCGCGCGAACAAGTTCGCCGGTGAACAGTCCGCGACATCCCTACTATTCATTCCAACCTTTAATTGTGATCCCTATTCCATTCGCTAAACATTAAAAGTAACAGCTGACGTCAAACACAGAGTTTAATCCTTGAGGTTGTCTCATCCATAATTTATACATCCATTTAACCTCTGCTCCTAAAAGTTTTGATTGTAGGTTCCCACTTGTGATGGGCGAATTTTTTCGCCAGGCGCGATTTTGAGTGATTCAAAAAGGAGACGCCGGCGCCGTTTCGCGTTTTTTTTGCCGATTCGCGAATTTCGCTGCAAATTTGCAAATTTTTCGGCGAAACTAAACGGTGCAAATTCGCCCATCACTAGTATTCACCCCTCGGTCCTAAAGTTCCATGCTTAATTCCCTGAACTTTAAGAGCCTCCATGTTGCTGTCATTAAACTCTTTGAATTGTCTCGACACCACCGTGGACTCACTCCCAGATTTAATCGGATTGAGGTGCTCCCTCACTCTCTCCTTTAAAGATCTAATGGTGCAACCAACATATTGTTTGTAGCAAATTGTTCATGTTAAAAGATGAACAACTGACTTTGTGTTACAGTTAATAAATTCATTAATCCTGAATCTTTCTTGTTATGCGACACTCAAAGCTGTTTGATATCTGGATCACTGAACACTTGATGCACCTTTTTGAGCCACACTTGAACATGCCCTGGCTCTGTACAGGTATGGGACCTGTTATCCAGAATGTTCGGGACCTGGGGTTTTCCGGATAACAGATCTTTCTGTAATTTTGATCTTCATACCTTAAGGGGCACATTTACTATGGGTCGAATATTGAGAGTTAATTAACCCTCGATATTCGACCATCAAAGTATTTTAATCCATCGATCGAGCGATTTTCCTTCGATCAGAAATTAGTTAGAAAGCTTATGGGGAAGGTCCCCATTGGTGCTCCGTAGGTTTTAGCTGGCGAAGTAGGTAGTCGAAGTTTTTTTTAAAGAGACAGTACTTCGACTATCGAATGCTCCAATAATCGTTCGATTTTTAGTTTGAATCGTTCGATTTGAAGTCAAAGTCGTAGTTGAAGGTCGAAGTAGCCAAAAAAAAACCGTCGAAATTCGAAGTTTTTTTCATTCTAATCCTTCACTCGAGCTAAGTAGTGATGGGCGAATTTGTGAAATTTATTCGCTGGCGGCGAATCGCGCAAATTCACAGCAAATTCGCGCCTGGCGAATAAATTCGCCCATCACTAGAGCTAAGTAAATGTGCCCCTAAGTCTAGTAGAAAATCATATAAACATGAAATAAAGCCAATAGGCTGGTTTTGCCTCCAATAAGGATTAATTATATCTTAGTTGGGATCAAGTACAAGTTACTGTTTTATTATTACACAGAAAAAGGAAATCATTTTTAACAACTGGATTATTTAATTATAATAGAGTCTATGGGAGATGACCATCCTGTATTTCTGAGCTTTTCTGGATAACAGAATTCCTGATAATAGATCCCATACCTGTATAGAGATACAGGTATGGGATCTGGGGTGTTCTGGATAATGGATCTTTCCATAATTTGGATCTTCATACCTTAAGTCTACTAGAAATTCATATAAACATGAAATAAACCCAATAGGCTGGTTTTGCTTCCAATAAGGATTAATTATATCTTAGTTGGGATCCAGTACAAGCGACTGTTTTATTATTACACAGAAAAAGGAAATTATTTTTAAAAATTTGGATTATTTGGATAAAATGGAGTCTATGGGAGACAGCCATCATCATCATTTCATCATCATTTATTTATATAGCCATTCCGTAATTCGGAGCTTTCTGGATATCAGGTTTCTGGATAAGGGATCCTATACCTGTACTACCATCTTCCTGATTTAGATCCTCCATGGTTAAAACTCAGGGCCAAAATAGATTCTATTGTTGGTGCTTTCCCAGCTACAATCCAGTATCCAGAATCAAGAATCTCTTTAAACTCCTTATCTGCATGCAGGACTGGCAAGTATTTGTTAAGTATCCCCTTTATTCAATCAAATTGTCTACTATATCCCATACTAAGGGTTACAGACTGTGTGGAGGAATTCACCCCATTATGTTTGTGGACTTCACTGTCCCTGATCAGTTTATTCCTATCCACTAACAGGGCAGACCTAAAATCCGCTCATTCCCTACCCCTTCTCCACTAATGTATGGAGGAATCCCCCGCAACGTTTGCTTCTACACTAGGGGTGTCTTCAGAATCTGGAGTTGCCGCCTCCTCTCTCATTGGCTGCCATTACAACTCCCACAACAAATGCTCCTCATCAGTTGCTGCTTCTCCTGCAGCCTGAGCTCTGGAGCTGCCATATTGCGCCGGTTTCTTCACGTGAAGAATTTTCCGCGTAGTTCCTCAGGCTGCACTGACCGAGAACAGGTACCGGGACCTATTTATAACCTCCCCGGGGGGCGAGAGGATACCACCGCTCTAGTTGATACCGCCGCTGATTAAGGGGGGCAATTTAAACAATGGTGTCCTGCCCCCATCCCATGCCAACAAGAATGGGGTCATGAGACAGGTAACCACAAACACCTTAACAGTTCTATAAATGACTACATAAATAAAACCCACCGACACCATCAATTGTGTGGAGAGAGGCCACAGCCGATATTTAATGATATATTACATATATATAAAACATTCTATGTTCTCAAATCCATATATATACCTGTAACTTATAGGCTCATAGTCGAGTTGTGTTTATTCACAGAGCCCACCATTGAGAGGCGCAAGTTCTGCCATGAACCGACCAGAATTCCCATTAAACTTTAACATTCGCCAACGTCAAGATCAGTTAACTCCTAAATTTGAGCTTGGCTCCCTCCACACAACTAATGTCTTCTCAACCGCATCCAAAACCTATTGGAGATAAATGTACTTTATCATCTCTGAACAAACCTTGGTCAGAACTTTCCAAATTGAAATGTCTATAGACAGTAATGTTCAATGGCTTTACAAATTTGGAAATGGAATTGGTTTGAACTGCTCCGATTGGCAGCACAGCCGCGGGATCACCTCGGAGCAAACCAATAGCAGATGAGGAATTAGTAAAGAAATCTCACACAAATCCTGTTTAACAGATTTAATTAAATCAATTGTTTTTTGGAAACCTATATCATTACCCCCCAAGTCACTTTGGGGTAACCATGTGTTAACATTAAAGTTAAAGTCTAGATGAGTCAATCCCATCTCATGATATTACCTTCCCAAATCACTTTATATTTCTTATCAGAGAGATACAGATTTAACCCTTCCTTTGTGAATCTCTGCTCTTTTCTGTGCCCAATGTACATAAGAGTGTCCTACAATCCAAATGTGTTGAATAACATCTGTAAAACAATGAATTAAATTATAAGAACTTAACTTGAAACCAATGAAGGTCTGACATACAGTTTGTGAGCTTATCCAAACATAAACTAAGAACCCTATTGAATTGGAATTTTGAAGGAAACTCCGAGTTTTCGTGTATTAAAAGAGGCCCTTTCCTTGGAATCCTTCTCTTAAGAAAAACGTTGTAGTTATTCACTGGACATAGACATGGATCTCTACATTCACCAATCCAAATTAGGCCTCCATTGGCTTCTTTGTCTCTTTAAGAAGCCCAAATAGTAATATGGAGTCTACCCCCTATGAGCTGTATGTCCTCTGAGGTCTGATTTTGGTTGGGGACACTGCTTCACTTAACTACAATGCTGCAAAATTGATAATTACAAAGGCTGCTCTAAAGAGTAATGTTTCATAATCATTCAAACAGATCTGTGGCAGCACAGTCATTAGGTTGTGTAATACAGTTATTGGAATAGGTCTAGTGTTTGGCTTGACATGGGTCAGGGCTAAACCTTTTACAATTTGCTGTGCCAATAGGTTTTCTGTTACATTCGTTGGTATCAGCAGTTTCACCCAAAATCGAATTCCAGCTAACTTCTTTTTGATAGTATTAACTGTTTGTCCTGACTGGAAACAATCCAAAATAAATATCACTAACAACTATCAACTTCCAACAAGTTCTGCCATTGTAATGTTCCAAAAAGTCGTGCCAAATGAGCAAATCCTTGAGAGCTGCTGTAACATGATTGGGCCAATTTGGTTTCGATGTCAATGAGGACAGTCGTCTCAAGAAAACTCAACCTATAGGAACAATCCTTGTGGCAAAGGCCAAATGTCCCAAGAGCCTCTGCAATTGTTTGAGTTTTAACCTTGAAGCTGATAAAGCATTAGCTGACAATAGGCCCAATTGTTCTACTTTGTCAGGTGGTGATCTGAATTCCATGAGCATTGAATCTAACTCTATTCCCAGAAATGAATTATATTAGTAGGCTTTACTGTTTTCTCTGGAGCCAATGGAACTCCAAACTGATGCGTTAGCCATTAAAATGTATTAAGAAGTATTTTACAGGTGTTAGTTCCCTGAGGCCCCAAAAATAAAAAGTCATCAAGATAATGAATGACAAAATGGGAACCAGACTCAAATCTCAATGCCCATTTAATAAAAGTAGAAAAAGCTTCACAATAAAAACATATAAGAGAGCAGCCAATGTGCAGACACTTGTCTAAATAAAACATTCCATCAGAATGAAAGGCTTATAAATGAAAACAATCAGGGTGTATAGGAAGAAGGAGAAAGGCTGACTGGATGTCACATTTGGACATTAAAGCTCCTTGTCCACATACTCAAAGTAGCTTTACTGCCTCATCTAATGATGAATAAGAAACTGTACTGAGCTCAATATCTTCATTTAACAAGTTGGAATGACAAGTGATGTATCAAACGAAATGATCCAGGTTCCTTTTTCAGAACTACACCTAATGGTGAGACCTTGAAATTTTCTGTCGGGATCCAAAATCCATACTGAAATCTGAACCTTATTAGGTCTGTCTCCAGTTTGTTTGGATATGTCTTTAGCCAAGGCAACATTTTTTGCCAGTTCACTTGTGTTGTTGCTTTTTTGCCACCTGTTCCTTGGCATTGGGCTTAAGTCCTGTGGTGAATTTGCAGACGCAACAAAATGCTGGTGATTCCCTGCACAGTGAGAGTGATTGTATCTACATGTGTTCTGCCATTTGTACACTATTTCGTTAAATGCCCGGCATGTATTGGGCTTGGTTGGTACGGGATGTGCAGTGGATGGAAATGACGGATTGGTTGCCAACATTCCCATCCACAAATCAATATCTTTTTGTCCACAAAAAAGAGTTTGACAAAAATGATTTATATCATTTTTATAAAGATTTTTATTTACAGAAAAGCATGGGAAGTAACGTAGCTCCCAGCAATGCAAATATATTTGTTTCCTCCATTGAACAGCAAGTTTTTTTTGAACAGGCATTCTCTAAACATATCAAGAACTATTTTGGGTATGTGGATGATGTTTTCTTTATGTGGCCTGGTAGCGAGCAGGAATTGTTGGAAATGGGTGAATTGGTCAACATGCTGCACCCCACCTTAAAATTTACTAGGGATGTACCGAATCCACTATTTTTGATTCAGCTGAACCCCCAAATCCTTTGTGAAAGATTTGGCCAAATACCGAACCGAATCTGAATCCTAATTTACATATGCAAATTAGGGGTGGGAAGGGGAAAACAGTTTTTACTTCCTTGTTTTGTGACAAAAAGTCACGTGATTTTCCTCCCCACGCCTAATTTGCATATGTAAATTAGCCATTGGATTCAGCCAAATCCGAATCCTGCTGAAAAAGGCCGAATCCTGGCCGAATCCTGAACCGAATCCTCGATTCAGTGCATCCCTAAAATTTACCCTGCAGTATCATCCCCTTAGAATACAATTTCTAGATGTGACGGTAATTAAACAGGAGGGTACCTTAAAATCAGATTTATACAGGAAATCAACTGATAAAAACAATCTATTGTTATATAGTAGCTTTCATCCAGTTAATACTAAAAAAGGTTTACCCTATAGTCAGCTACCGAGAGTGAAAAGGATTGTATCTGATGATGAATTATGTAGCACTGAAAGAAATGGCTCAATTCTTTATGGAGAGGGGGTATGATAAGTCCCTGGTAGGATCACAGAGAGAAAAATAATGACTATTAAAAGGGAGGAGTAGTGGTGGGCAAATTTCTGCCTATTCGCTTCTCCGAAAAATGAGTGAATTTCCCGCAAAATTGCAAAAATTCACAGAATAATTGTATAAATCAGAAAGTTTCACCAAAAAATAGTGAAAACCGGAAATTGCCGAAAAAGTCGATTGCGTCAATTTTGACCTTGGTGTTAAAGTCAATGGGTGTCCAAATAGTGTTGATGCGCGGTGATTTTGACGCCAGAATTTTTGAAACTGGCAAAATTTTGCTGGTGAATTTTTGCAGGAGATTTGCGAATTTGTTCGCCGGTGGCGAAACGCGAAAATTCGATGAGAATTTGTGCCAGGCAAATTTATTTGCCCATCACCAGAGAGGAATCTACTTAAGAATAAAACACTAAACAGAAATAAAAGCAGGGTCCCGTTTGTCACTACTTATAACATCTTGAATCGTATTAAATCCATTGTGTATAACCATTGGGAAATTTTACAAAAGAATGAGGAATTTGGCATTGACATACCCTTGTTCTCATACAAGAGATTTCGCAATGATGTTTTAATGAAAGCTGATCTGTTACAACCCAGAAGCAGGCCACCAATGTGTATTTGGCAATCCAAGAGTAGGAACGTTCCCTTGCTGGTCCTGTGGGTGAAAGTTTTAATCACCCCTCTAATAAGGGAAATGTCATGAAGTTAAAAGATTGTGCCACTTGCACCACTACAGGGGTTATTTATATACTAAAGTGCCCTTGCGGAAATGCAGATGTGGCTAAAACTAAGTGTAAACTTAGAGTAAGGGTGGGAGAACATAAAAGGACAAATAATAATTGTGATTTGGATAAACAAAAGAATGTAACTCCAGTAAGTAGCCATTTACAAGAACAGGGTCATAATAGTAACCAATTGATTTGGTTGGTCCTACAAATAGTGTGTGTGCCCTCTAGAGGCAGTGACTATAATTGAATGTTACTCCAGAAAGAAATGATGTGGATTGACAAACTAAACACCAGGGCCCCTATGGGACTGAATGAACATCTTATTTCTTATTTCTGCTTCTTCTGAATTTGTAATGCCTTTTTCTAATGTAATTTATATGTGACTTTTTATTAACCCTTTGCAGGAATATAAATACTTCATTTTATTTTCGTTTCACAGTCACAAAAAAAGCCTTGTTGTCTTACAGAAGTACACAGACTATTTTCATCTTAATATTTGAATCACAAATGGACATAATCATTAAGCACTTTGAGTCAGTACACAGGTATCGATGTAATATTGTTTAATATTGCCTCTAATATATATATATATATATGCACGTTGTGATGTCACTTAGAGGGTCGGAGTGATCAATGTCTTTATGCTAATATACCTGTGAGCTCAGTTACACATGTGAGATCACTTGAGAAAGGAGGTTCTACCTCTGTGTGGAGATCTGAAATAAACCACACAAACGATTTAGCACAATTGCTGGAGTGTCTGCCATCTGATTTTTTGTAAATACATGGATTGTCGAGACTGGAGGCAGCAGAGTTTCCAGATAGAGCACCACATTGAGTCGCATACAGAATCTTGCATTGTTTCATATTGGATATCAAATTCTCAGCCTTAAAACTATAGGCCAGTTAGTCTGACATCAGTGGTAGGAAAGCTTTTCGAAGGGTTAATAAAGGATAAGATACTGGACTTCATAGCAAATCATAATACTATGAGTTTGTGCCAGCATGGTTTTATGTGTAATAGATCTTGCCAGACTAACTTAATTTCTTTTTATGAGAAGGTGAGCAGGGACCTTGATTCTGGGATGGCAGTGGATGTGATTTACTTAGACTTTGCTAAAGCATTTGATACAGTGCCACACAAAAGGTTACTGGTTAAATCAAGGAATGTTGGCCTGGAACATAGTATTTGTACCTGGATAGAGAACTGGCTAAAAGATAGACTACAAAGAGTGGTGGTAAATGGAACATTTTCTAATTGGACCAGTGTTGTTAGTGGAGTACCGCAGGGCTCTGTACTAGGTCCCTTGCTTTTCAACTTGTTTATTAATGACCTGGAGGTGGCCATTGAAAGTACTGTTTCTATTTGTGCAGATGAGACTAAATTGTGCAGAACTATAGGTTCCATGCAGGATGCTGCCACTTTGCACAGTGATTTGTCTAAACTGGAAAACTGGGCAGCAAACTGGAAAATGAAGTTCAATGTTGATAAATGCAGGTTATGCACTTTGGCAAAAATAATATAAATGCAAGTTATACACTAAATGGCAGTGTGTTGGGAGTTTCCTTAAATGAGAAGGATCTTGGGGTCTTTGTAGATAACAAGTTGTCTAATTCTGGGCAGTGTCATTCTGTGGCTACTAAAGCAAATAAAGTTCTTGTATAAAAAAGGGCATTAACTCAAGGGATGAAACCTAATTGTGTCTCTTTATAGGTCCCTGGTGAGGCCTCATCTGGAGTATGGGGGCAGTTTTGGACTCCAGTCCTTAAGAGGGATATAAATGAGCTGGAGAGAGTGCAGAGACTAAGTGCAACTAAACTGGTTAGAGGGAGGGAAGAGTTAAATTATGAGGGGAGACTGTCAAGGTTGGGGTTGTTTTCTCTGGGGGAAAAAAGGCGCTTGTGAGGGGACATGATTAGACTTTACAAGTACATTAGAGGACATTATAGACAAATAGCAGGGTATGTAACTATGTAACTATGTAAGGAAGAAATGTAGGTAGAAGTTGATTAAATAAAGTCAGGAAAATCTGTAATAGTCAGCGTATGAATGAGAGGCAGTGTCAGTGCTGCCAGTATAGGGACTCTAGGGCTCAGGCTCAGGGATTGCTGGTGAGCTGTGCCAGTGAGTTCTACCTCTGTGAAAAGTAATAGTAACATCTGGGGATGAAAGAATCTGAAGTAACTGTAAAGTGACTGTGTTTGTACCATCCACTCAGCACCTACCAAAGATTGGGAAGCTTTTCTATCAATAAAGAGGTTCATTTGTTTTTAAGAATGACTGGTGTAAGGGTTAACCTTAGAGGAGTGATGTCAGCATGCAGTGTGAGTGTCAGCAATATGCCCATTATAGCACATAATGAAATAGAGAAATCACATAGAGAAGCGACTATGCTGATAAAGGGAATGGATGGGCTCAAATATTTTAGGATCAATATTAAAATTAAACATTAATATTTGTCTATAATAATATTATTATCGTAGGTTCTAAAATGGAGGTCATGCAAATAAAGTTTAAATCTCTGTATTTATTATAATATTAATTATGCAGGAATAAAAACACTCAGAAAAAGAATGAACCGTCTCATATGTATGTAAGCAAAAGTAAATGACAAATGTATAGTTCAAAGTGATGATCACAGATTATGAGCAGTGAGTAGCCAAAGAATTCAACAGATTAAGACAAATAATGATGTAAAACTCTAACCACAAACAAAGGTTACAAGAATTCATTACAAGCAATAACTGTAACTTCCCCTACATATATATATATATATATAATCACACTGACAAGTAACAATTATCAATGACAAAGAGACACTGAGATACTTCCCAATCATTTAACTTGAGTCTCGGGGTCTGCAGAATCCTATTTAGAGATAGTCCCTGTACACAGAGATCTGTTTCCCAAAACTGAACTTTAGTCTTTACTTTAGACTCCCCTTTTATAATGTTTTATAGTCTCAGCCCCACAAGACAATTGGCTGGACAAGTAGATCAGATGGGCCCTAATTTCTAGTCTTATTGAGAGACATTCCTTGCACAATATTCAAAGGAAGAATTTGAGGTCCTGTAATCACTTGGTCCCTTCTCTGTTAAAATAGAGAAATTACAGAGAATGGCGATGGGACTTATAAAAGCATTAAAAAGAGTCACAAGGAGAGGGAAGAGAGACACATCAGATCTACTGTTTCACTGCCCTTTGGGCTGGAGATAAAGTTTTGTGGGACATTGGAACAGACCTTTTGTTCTCCAGGGATATTACAGTGAAATTGCCAATAGAAAGCCACATGGTTACTCTGCAGTGTTCTTCATGCTTCTATTTGACTGACTGACTGGGTCGTACCATAATCTTCAACAGATTCCTCTATAAGACTCTCATTGGAGCCATCATCTGGTTGGTCTGCACATATACATTTTTTCAGTGAAATAATTGTCATTGTTGACTTGTGTTGATCAGATGTCGGTGAATTCACTGGGGTTTTAGTTGGGGATGTTTTAGTAAAAGCGTCTTTCAGCAATAGAAACAAAAGAATGAATCTCTTTCTCTGTGTAAATAATTTTTGCCCATCGTAGGTAAAAATTCCTTTACAAATATCTTTGCAGACTCTCTGTTTTGTTCCTTTGCCTTTTTCCAGATTTTCTCTTTAACTTCTATAAGAAAGTCATCCTGTAGTTCGTCCTTCTGATTACAGACCTCCTTACAGCATTCATTACAGCAATTATTACTGCACTCCTTACACATCCAATAGACAATGAGAGCCAAGATGAAAAGTCCCATTCCTATCATCTACAACAAAACAAAGAATAATTCATTAGAGTTGAGTGTGTGTTGGTTACACATTGGGCACAAGTAACCAGTGTCGGACTGGGGGGCCCAGGTCCCACCGGGACTTCTGTCCAGGGCCCCCCTTGCTGCGCACCTTACCGTGCAGTGCGCTCCCTTCCTTCTGTGCGGTGCTGGTGCGCATGCGCAGACGGCGCGGCGCTCCGGCTTTTTTTTTATTTTAAATAACACGATTGGGGTCTGGCCCGGCGGGGGCCCATGACGGGTCGGGACCCACCGGGTTTTTTCCCGGTTTACCGCCGGGCCAGTCCGACCCTGCAAGTAACTTTAACATAAAATGAGTAAAATGGGATAAAGACAATGTCAACCTGGGCCTTTATATCTCAGGTGCAGCCACAGCCCATTGTTCCCCTGGACAAGCCCCAATGTTCCTTTCTCTGCCCTAATCTGCCAGTGTGTGAGGGACAATGCTCAAAGCTTTCCAATGGCAGAGTTATTATATATTCATGTCTATGAACTGGGATTATCTCCCTGTACTGTGAGCAGTATAACCTATGCCCTGTGTTCCTATTGGTCCAGTGGTGTTATGGGTAATCCTTAGTCTGTAAAAGGGAAGGTACCCCAGAGTTCCTGCTTTTTGGACTCCACTCACTTCACTGTGGAAGAGGATAAATATAAAGGGCAGACAGGAGACCTTAGTGACAGAGAAGGCAGGACCCTGTGGTATTTTGAATGGGGTTTGCCAAACTTTTTATGCTCATTATAAAATCTACCCTCAAACCGGGGAAGTAGAATACCTATGCTGCCATAGTTTTATGGGATCTCTCTGTACAGACTATGAGCAAACTTAGGGGACTGTTCCTGCTGAATTGTGCTTAGTACAGGGAATACCTATGCTGCCATAGTTTTATGGGATCTCTCTGTACAGACTATGAGCAAACTTAGGGGACTGTTCCTGCTGAATTGTGCTTAGTACAGGGAATACCTATGCTGCCATAGTTTTATGGGATCTCTCTGTACAGACTATGAGCAAACTTAGGGGACTGTTCCTGCTGAATTGTGCTTAGTACAGGGAATACCTATGCTGCCATAGTTTTATGGGATCTCTCTGTACAGACTATGAGCAAACTTAGGGACTGTTCCTGCTGAATTGTGCTTAGTACAGGGAATACCTATGTACCATAGTTTTATGGGATCTCTCTGTACAGACTATGAGCAAACTTAGGGGACTGTTCCTGCTGAATTGTGCTTAGTACAGGGGAATACCTATGTGCCATAGTTTTATGGGATCTCTCTGTACAGACTATGAGCAAACTTAGGGGACTGTTCCTGCTGAATTGTGCTTAGTACAGGGAATACCTATGCTGCCATAGTTTTATGGGATCTCTCTGTACAGACTATGAGCAAACTTAGGGGACTGTTCCTGCTGAATTGTGCTTAGTACAGGGAATACCTATGCTGCCATAGTTTTATGGGATCTCTCTGTACAGACTATGAGCAAACTTAGGGGACTGTTCCTGCTGAATTGTGCTTAGTACAGAGGAATACCTTTGTGCCATAGTTTTATGGGATCTCTCTGTACAGACTATGAGCAAACTTAGGGGACTGTTCCTGCTGAATTGTGCTTAGTACAGAGGAATACCTATGCTGCCATAGTTTTATGGGATCTCTCTGTACAGACTATGAGCAAACTTAGGGACTGTTCCTGCTGAATTGTGCTTAGTACAAGGGAATACCTATATACCATAGTTTTATAGGATCTCTCTGTACAGGCTATGAGCAAATTTAGGGACTGTTCCTGCTGAATTGTGCTTAGTACAGAGGAATACCTATGCTGCCATAGTTTTATGGGATCTCTCTGTACAGACTATGAGCAAACTTAGGGGACTGTTCCTGCTGAATTGTGCTTAGTACAGGGAATACCTATGCTGCCATAGTTTTATGGGATCTCTCTGTACAGACTATGAGCAAACTTAGGGGACTGTTCCTGCTGAATTGTGCTTAGTACAGGGGAATACCTATACTGCTAGTAACCTGAGGCGGTGGTGTGTCTGCTGGGGAGATCAGGACTTCTCACAGAAAGGAGATCAATGGCAGAGTCTTGACTTCCTACATTCATTTTAACTAGTCAACTAGTTAACTTTCATTTAACTAGTCTTACCTTATTGAACTTCTGCTACTGAAACCTCCGGCCCAATCCTATCTGTCACTCCTAGAGTGAGTTATTACAGGAGCTAGCACTCACATTAACTAGTCCTACCTTACTGAACAAATACAAGATCCTCAGCACTCAACCCATTATCAATATATTTAAGACAGAGACATTTTGTTCTACTGCTACTGAAAAATGACTTACCCTTTAAACAACACAGGGATTCTTTGTCCATATATTACAATATATTTAAGCTGAACAACTACGTCACACTCATCCCATATCTGGCCAGTCCTATGCTTAATTTCATCTGATTCATTAAGAATTCTATTGCTTTATTATACATTTTACAAAGGGACTAAGTTTTACCTGCAACTTACTTGCTGCTTTCAAAGTAAAACTCCCAAACTTGGCTGCCCTTTTATTAGACACCAGTGGGATCACCTGACTATAGCTGGGAGGGGTGGGAGCTACAACATGGAGCTGGTCACTGCTCCTGTATAACTACAACAAACAAGGGAAAGTTGTGCTCACCACTAGTTTTTAAAACCATTAGGCGGGGGTGCAATGAGGTTGTGACCACAAAATACATATAGTCAAATACAAGAGTCCTCTGCACTCAACCCATTATCAATATATTTAAGACAGAGACATTTTGTGCTACTGCTACTGAAAAATACCTTACCCTTTAAACAACACAGGGATTGTTTGTCCATATATTGCAATATATGGACAAACAATCCCTGTTTTGTTTAGAGGGTAAGAATTTTTTTTTTTACATGAGCTAGCCCTCACTTTAGCTAGTCCTGCCTTACTGATCTTCTCCTACTGAGACCTCCTGTCTAATTCTATCTGTCACTCCTAGAGTGAGTTATTACAGGAGCTAGCCCTCACATTAACTAGTCCTACCTTACTGATCTTCTTCTCCTACTGAGACCTCCTGCCAAATCCTATCTGTAACCCTTAGAGTGAATTATTACAGGAGCTAGCCCTCACATTAATTAGTCCTACCTTATTTATCTTGTCCTATTGAGACCTCCTGCCTAATCCTATCTGTCACTCCTAGAGTGAGTTATTACAGGAGATAGTCTTCATATTAGATAGTCCTACCTTACCTCTCTTTTTGGGGTAAGCTGGTATATACATTTAGTGCATTTATTTAGTCTGGGATATAGTTTCTAAGGGGAACATTTTTTAAAGTTAATAATAAATTCTCTCTTTCCCTCTGCCTGCTAATTAAGGTGGAGGCGTTAATCAGGTAAATTCTGGGTTCTGCATGTGGTGGAACAGTCTGCTGCTTGCCTGGTGCTAGGGTTCTGCATGTGGTGGAACAGTCTGCTGCTTGCCTGGTGCTACGGTTCTGCATGTGGTGGAACGAGTGGACAGATTATTGGGGGGCTGGGGGAGACCTGGGAGTTGGGGTACACATAGGTACCAATGACAAAGTTAGAGGAGGGGGTGAAGTCCTCAAGAACGATTTTGAAAAACTAGGTGTGAAGTTGAGGTCGAGGACTTCCAAGGTAATTTTCTCTGAGATATTCCCTGAGCCACGAGCAACACTAAGGAGACAGCGGGAGTTTAGGGAGATGAATACATGGCTGAGAGATTGGTGTAGGGAGGAGGGTTTTGGGTTTTTGGAGAACTGGGCTGATTTCTCAATGGCATAGATTGGATCATTATGTTTTCATCTAAAAACACAGAACAGAAATAGTTGTCATTTAAAATGATATTAAATTGTTACTGTTCTCTATTTATTCCCTTAAAGGGGACCCGTCACCCAAAAAAATGATTAATAATCCTATTTTTTATCACATCAGTCAAGCAAATGAACTTTAATTACACTATATAAATTATATGAATCTTGTTTCCTTCAGTCTGGGAATTCATAATTATAACAAGCAGGCAGGAGACATATTGTGGGACACTGTTATTAAGACAAGACTTGTATCATCTCAGAATCTTGTTTGTGCACCAGAATGGGGGACCTGATGTCCATCCCCATGTCCTGGTTACACAATTAAATGGTGAAGAGATTGGGGGGAATGTGGGGAGAGCAGTGACATGTAGGAAGTGCTGAATGGAAAGTGACAGTAATTGTCTGCCCGCTGCACCAAGTGAAGTTACACTAGCGTTGGCTAATTTGCATACAAGGGAAAGTTACATTTCAATGGACGTATATGTTGCAGCAAATACATTACATTACACAAGCCCAGGGAAACCTTAATAAAATAAAATAAAGTTGTTATATTGCCCTACACATGTGCCCAGTGTATAGTTTATGTGCCATATGTTAGGAAATGTAGGGGGAAGCGGTTACCCCAAAAAAATGTACGCTCTTTTTCAGCCTATCACTCTGAAAAAGGAAATGACGCTAACGTTTTCTGTGACTTAGAAAAATTTTCAACTAATTTTTTAGGAACTCCCATTTACTCTATTGCACTTCGCCTGGTCTGAGGTGGTGAAGGCAAGTCTGGCGCAAGAGGTAACGTTCAGTAAAATCTGCATTTGCGTAGTTACGTCCATTCAGCAGTGCGCAAATTCGCCAGGCGTTAGGGAGCGAAGTACAGCTAGAGTCTATCTCCTTCACTAACGAAGTTACAACAGCGACAGTTAGTAAATCAGCAAAGTACCGAAATGACGTCACGCTGGTGAATTTTTGCCCGCGTTAGTCACTTCCCCTTTATTAGGGGAAAGCAGGAAGTAGTGTTCTGGCTATTATGTTACACATCCAGTCACTCCAGCCTTTATACATTACATTTTTACCTAACTAACTATATTAGATACATTTTTTATTTTACACAGACTATTTATTTACCCAGTTTTTATTTTCACACTGAACTATTCCTTTAAGGAGTAAATGTAGAAGAACTAAGAATCACCCTTTGTGGCTTAATATAGAAGTAAAGAAATTAATAGGAAAGAAGAGAAAGGAATTTAATAACTACAAATCTGTGAGGACAGAAGCTGCATTTAATGAATATAAACACTGTAATAAATGGTACCAGTATGGTTGTAACAGATACAGATAAGGCAAATGTGTTAAATCAGTTCTTTTCTTCAGTGTATACAATAGAGGAGTGTGAGTTCCCAGGCTCACTTTATAGCTGCACTAATGGCTCAGCTCAATCTAGTCAGTGGCTGACTCAGGATATGATTCAAAAAGCTTTAATACAAATTAATGTAAACAAGGCTCCAGGGCCTGATGGCATACACCCCCGGGTTCTAAGAGAGCTTAGTTCAGTTTTAGACCAGCCCCTATTTCTGATTTTCTCAGATTCACTTTCATCTGGTATGGTGCCTATGGATTGGAGAAAAGCTGATGTTATTCCAATATTAAAAAGGGATTACGATCTCAGCCTGGCAATTATAGGCCAGTAAGTCTGACATCTGTGGTGGGCAAATTATTTGAAGGCTTATTAAGGGATCACATTCAAAATTTTGTCCAGCAGCAATCAGTATGGCTTTATGGAGAATAGGTCATGTCAGACTAATTTGATTGCATTTTATGATGAGGTAAGTAAGATTCTGGACAGTGGGGGGGCAGTAGATCTATTTGGATTTTGCCAAAGTATTTGCAGATGAGACAAAACTATCAGCCCTATTAATTCCATCCAGGATGTGGCACTTGCAACAGGATCTTGACTAACTGGCAATCTGGGCAGCTAAGTGGCAAATGAGATTCAATGTTGATAAATGTAAAGTCCTGCACCTGGGATGTAACAATATCCACTTATACCCTTAATGGGACTGCACTAGGCAAATCCATAATGGAGACGGAGCTTGGAGTCCTTGTAGATAATAAACTTGTCTGTAGCAAGTAATGCCAGTCAGCAGCATCAAGGGCAAATAAGGTCTTGACTTGTATTAAATGGGGCAGAGAGTCACGGGAGGAGGGGGTCCCACTGTATAGAGCACTGGTAAGGCCCCATCTAGAATATGCCCTACAGTTTTGGTCTCCATCACTCAAACAGGACATTATTGTATTAGAGAGGGGACAGAGAAGGGCAACTAAGCTGGTAAAGGGAAAATCTTAGCTATGAGGAAAGACTGGCCAAATTGGGGATGTTCACTCTGGAGAAGAGGCGCTTAAGGGGTGATATCATAACTATGTATACAGGGGCGCGCCGCCAATGAGGCGAGCTGAGACGCTCGCCTCAGGCGGCAACGCCGAAGCGGTTTCCAGGGGAGGCAAAAAGCCGCCCCTGCACCTTTAAGAGCCGGATTTCCGGTCGGCGAGGGGGGGGCGGCATTGCAGGAGCCGCCTCAGGCGGCGCTTAGGTCCGAATCGGCGCTGTATGTATAAATATATAAGGGTATCATATAATAATCTCTCTAATGATTTATTCACCAGTAGCTCCTCCCAGCAGACAGGAGAGAGCCAATGAGATTAGAGGAGGGAAAGGGGTGTTACAGGGAGAGCTGGGAAGTGAATCAGTGCTACAGGCTGATACATTAGATAGGTACAAGGAAGGGTCGGATGCTTTATTCACCAGTAGCTCCTCCCAGCAGACAGGAGGGAGCCAATGAGATTAGAGGAGGGAAAGGGGTGTTACAGGGAGAGCTGGGAAGTGAATCAGGGGTACAGGCTGATACATTAGATAGGTACAAGGAAGGGTCGGATGCTTTATTCACCAGTAGCTCCTCCCAGCAGACAGGAGGGAGCCAATGAGATTAGAGGAGGGAAAGGGGTGTTACAGGGAGAGCTGGGAAGTGAATCAGGGGTACAGGCTGATACATTAGATAGGTACAAGGAAGGGTCGGATGCTTTATTCACCAGTAGCTCCTCCCAGCAGACAGGAGGGAGCCAATGAGATTAGAGGAGGTGGAAAGGGGTGTTACAGGGAGAGCTGGGAAGTGAATCAGGGGTACAGGCTGATACATTAGATAGGTACAAGGAAGGGTCGGATGCTTTATTCACCAGTAGCTCCTCCCAGCAGACAGGAGGGAGCCAATGAGATTAGAGGAGGTGGAAAGGGGTGTTACAGGGAGAGCTGGGAAGTGAATCAGGGGTACAGGCTGATACATTAGATAGGTACAAGGAAGGGTCGGATGCTTTATTCACCAGTAGCTCCTCCCAGCAGACAGGAGGGAGCCAATGAGATTAGAGGAGGGAAAGGGGTGTTACAGGGAGAGCTGGGAAGTGAATCGGGGGTACAGGCTGAAACATTAGATAGGTACAAGGAAGGGTCGGATGCTTTATTCAACAGTAGCTCCTCCCAGCAGACAGGAGGGAGCCAATGAGATTAGAGGAGGGAAAGGGGTGTTACAGGGAGAGCTGGGAAGTGAATCAGGGGTACAGGCTGATACATTAGATAGGTACAAGGAAGGGTCGGATGCTTTATTCACCAGTAGCTCCTCCCAGCAGACAGGAGGGAGCCAATGAGATTAGAGGAGGGAAAGGGGTGTTACAGGGAGAGCTGGGAAGTGAATCAGGGGTACAGGCTGATACATTAGATAGGTATAAGAAGGGGTTGGATGGTGTTTAGCAAGTGAGGGAATACAGGGATATGGGAGAGAGCTCATAGTACAAGTTGATCCAGGGACTGGTCCCATTACATTTTGGAGTCAGGAAGGAATTTTTCCCCCTCTGAGACAAATTGGAGAGACTTCAGATGTGGTTTTTTGCCTTCCTCTGGATCAACTGACAGTTAGGCAGGTTAAAAAAAAGTCAAAAGGTTGAACTTGATGGACGTGTGTCTTTTTTCAACCTTATTTACTATGTTACTATGTTACTATGTTACTGATCTTCTTATACTGAGTCCTCCCGCCTACTCTGCATACCAGCCAAGCTCCTGTTGATATATATAGTGAATAAAGTACCCCCTCTTGTAAAATATAAGGATATTATAAGTTACTGAGGAGTTTCATGACCATATAAAAGTATGAGGCCGAAGGCCGAGTGTTTTTATACAGGTCATGGAACTCCGAGGTAACTTCTAATATCCTCATATTTTACAACTGGGGGTACTTTATTTATTATAATACACAAGTTTCGGTGAGTCATGTGACAGAAATGACATCAGAACTCACCGTTTATAACTGATGACATCACTACTCACCGTTTATAAGGATATAATTTACAAGATATTCATGGCTTTTGTGTATTATATTGAGACCTTGATAAATAACCCCCTCAGTGTTGTGCTGCACAACATTGCCCGAATACGACCAAATCTCAGTTCAGAATTAACAATGTGATGTTGTGATGCTGATTCAGTTAATGACTATAAGAGGGACTTGGATGATTTCTTGGACAGACATAATACAAAGGCTATTGTGATACTAAACTCTATAGTTAGTATAGATATGGGGATATATCATTTATGTGACAGTAGGGAGGGGTGTGTGTATGGGGCTGGGTTTTCATTTGGAGGGGTTGGACTTGATGGACTTTTTTCAACCCAATTTAACTGTGTAACTATGTAACTATGTAATTTAAGGTCCTTAACAGTGAAGCCCCGCCCTATATTTAATCTCTGATCTCGAAATACATAAAAGTGCTTTTATTCTTTTTTAATCAAATCAGTGTAAAATAAAAGTACTCCTAAAAATGCTCCTATGTTTGCATTAAACACACAGGTACAAGCAGCCATGGGCCTCAACATATTGTTTAACTACAGTGGTCACAACTGTATTCATCTTTCAGGTTGTGTCTGTTGCCTGTGGTTTGGTATTGATTATACGGGTATGGGATCCATTATCTGGAAACCCATTTTCCAGTAATCTTATTATTATGGGAAGGCCATCTCCCATACCCTTGTACTGGATCTCAGCTAAGATATAAATTGTCTTTGTATGAGGCAAAATGAGGGTTTAATTAATATTTAAATGATTTTTAGTAGATATAAGGTATTGCAGAAAGACCCATTATACAGAAACCCCAGGTCCCAAGTATTATGGATAACAGGTCCCATAATAGAACAATAGATGATAAAGTTACTAGTGATGGGCGAATTTGCACCGTTTCGCTTCGCCGAAAAATTCGCGAATTTCGCGCGAAATTCGCGAAACGGCGCGGCGTCTCGTTTTTTACGCCGGCGCCCGTTTTTGACGCCGGCGCCCGTTTTTTCGACGCCTGCGCCCGTTTTTTGGCGCCGGCGGCCGTTTTTCGAAAAAAATTTTGGACGCCGGCGAATTTTTAGCGCGAATTTTCGCGGGCGTTTCGCGAATTTATTCGCTCGGCGCGAATCGCGCAAATTCGCCGCGAATTCGCGCCTGGCGAATAAATTCGCCCATCACTAAAAGTTACACCAGACTTTAGGCTTACCTTGGATAATTCGGAATACCATGTTGATTCTGTAGCTTTTGTGTCATATGGATGGAACATGCAATCGAAATACCTTCCATCAACCAAAACAACAATGATCCACATAAATGAAATAACAAAACTTGTGAAGCAACTGTAGCGTTTCTTTAGAGAAAGAGAACGACGAATGGTAAAGATCAAAACTGGCACCAAGATGGAAATTAGGAGAGAGGAAATAACTTGTGATGCCTTATCCTCTGGGCATTTAAACTTCAACTCCACCAACTCCTCAAACATAACAAGTACAAAAGTGATCAACGTTATGTGAACAATCGGTAACTTAAATTTCAATATTGCGTCAATTTTTTTAAGAATATCCATGGCTGGAAGAGGTAAAACCAAGGAGGCAGGAGAACTACGGCACCCACAGAAAGCTACAGAAAAAGAAAGTGAAAGAATACTTTGATTATATATATATATTTATCATTATAGGAAAGGGAAACTTGTGCTCAACTCTTTCATTTTTCAAAGGTCAGTTGGGGGTGGGGTACAGAAGGTATGTAGGGAGGGGGTTAGGCATGACTTAGTCACACGCATCAGTGCAAAATGACAGAATGTCTAGGCAACAAGATGTCTCACGTCAAGGTTACAGAGACATAATAGAAGAATTGTTCCTTGGTTATATTTGCAACCAATAAAACCTGATCTACCAGAGAAAACCGGTGGCCATTCTACAGTTCCTGGAAGAACAAGACATCTTTGAAACAGATTCAGGTCCAACCCCGTGGGTTTCTCTCATAGGGGTATATTTATCAAAGAGTGAAGTTAATAGTGAAGTTCCGCCACTAGAGTGAAATTTCACTCTAGTGGTGGAACTTCACTCTTTGATAAATTTACCCCATAGTGGCTTTACCCAACCCAGAGACCCACACAAGGTCCAACTCTGAGTAGATATACTCCTCCCGCAATGTGTTAATACAAAGAGAGCGACACATCTCTCCAACTGTCGATGAAATAATTCAAATGCAGCAACTGTATATTTTTAAACTAGGTCTACACAAATCACCAACTGGAGCTCAGCCCT
Organism: Xenopus laevis; assembly: GCF_017654675.1. Classification (NCBI taxonomy): domain Eukaryota; kingdom Metazoa; phylum Chordata; class Amphibia; order Anura; family Pipidae; genus Xenopus; species Xenopus laevis. Next base: position 190,223,403 of record NC_054373.1, read on the forward strand.
GAATCTAGATACATAACCACAATTTTACCACATGTTGGTCTATGAAGATACAAATGGCTAAGTTTTGTTCTGCAGCTGAAATCTTCCAAGAGGCCATAAAAGAAGTCATTCTGAATTCAATACAACTAAGGGATTAGACAAAAGCTGCCCCTTTTTTATATACCTAGGTGTCTAGATACCGGCAGATCTACATAGGTTTTACTCTTTGAACTATTCTCCAGATATAAAAAACATAGTTTCCCTATGTAACAAATGTAAAAATTTTCTTCTAAACATAAAAGGTAGACTTGCATTTTATAAAATGATTTTTTTGAGTAGCATCTACAACATCATGAACCTACCCCTATTTATCAAACAGAATGACATGAACAAGTTAAGGTCAGCATTTCTAAAGTTCCTATGGAAAGGAAAATAATCCTAAAATAGCTCTGAATAAACTTATACACAAGAAACAATTTGGGGGGCTTGCTTGTACTTTATTTATTATAATACACAAATTTCAGTGAGTCATGTGACAGAAATGACATCAGAACTCACCGTTTATAACTGATGGCATCACTACTCACCGTTTATAAGGATATAATTTACAGGATATTCATGGCTTTTGTGTATTATATAGAGATACAGAACATTTGCTGTCTGGAAACAAATACATAAGAAATACAATAGGGGTGCACTGGTGAAAGATTTGGCCGAATACTTAATCGAATCCGAATCCTAATTTGCATATGCAAATTAGGGGCAGGAAACGAAAAAGTGAAAAAAAATCTTCTTTTGTGACGACAAGTCAAGTGATTTCCCTACCTGCCCCTAATTTACATATGCAAATTAGTATTCAGATTCGGTTCAGCCAGGCTGAAAAAGGCTGAATCTGGGCCGATTCCAGAACTGAATCCCTAAAATACAAATGAAGTTATACATTGACTCTATACTTACCTGTAATTAAAGATTCATCACTGCCTAGTTCATTCTTTTCTCCTTTTATGACCAGCTGGAAACAAAAAGGGATCCAATATATTAGGGACATCATTACTCCATCAACGGAGTTGATCAACCTGATGACATTAACACCTACAACCCTCAACTCAAGTCGGCTCTTAATACTCTTATGAATTATCAACTTCACAACAACATCAGAATGATCCAATCTTTAATATGGATTGACTCAAACCACAAACCCCATTCGATGGAGACAACTGCAAATAAATGGAATGGAATAATGGAAATCTCCCCAGAAATGTCAACTAACTTTTAGACTCTACATAATAATTGTCCTAAATGCAACAGACCTCTATCCAACACATTCCATTTGTTCTGGGACTGTTCTTACATCAAAAGACTTTGGCATAAAGTAGAAAATCATCTGAATTGGGGATGTAGCGAACTGTTCGCCGGCGAACTAGTTCGCGTGAACTTTGACTGTTCGCGTCCGCCGAATGTTCGCGAACATCGCGCGACGTTCGCCAATATGAGTTCGCGTTCGATTCGAACAAAAATCATTCGACCATTCGATTCCTTCGACCGCTAAAATCGAAGGATTTTCGAATCGAACGATCGAAGCCATTCGATTGAATGAAATCATTCAATCGAATGGCTTCGATCGTTCGATTCGAACGAAAATCCTTCGATCGAACGATTAAAATCCTTCGATCGTTCGAATCGAACGATTTTGCGGGTGTTCGAAGTTCGCGAACTGTTCGCGAACTGTTCGCATTTTTTGCCGATGTTCGCGAACGGCGTTCGCGAACACATAAACGGCAGTTCGCTACATCCCTAATCTGAATACAAGATTAGGCTGTAAATATAGATGATTCAATGAAATCATCCCAACATACTCTCTAGCCTAAATTTGGGAACATTTCCTATTTGTAGCATTGCACATACATAACATTAATTGCAGCCAAGAGGATTATCTTCAAAAAATGGATTGATACAAATGATCCCGAGATGATGGATGTCATCACTAAAGAACCTATGTACTAACGAAGCTTTGGCTTCCAAATTCAACATTGTGAAGTATGAAATTCATGGAAAATTTTCTTGAGCAACCTTTCCCAAAATGAAAAAAATGAAGTTGCACTCAATTCTATATTTACCATAGTTCCATGGACAGTACAATTTGTTACTAGCTAGTACTTAAGAAAGTAACAAAAATGAGCTTAGGACTACGTATTAAACATTAGACTTATAATATTCAATCTCGTTATGATATTCCCTTTTACTTTTGTTATACTACAAACTTGATATATTTTCCAGGGCAAATACAAGGTGAATTTCATTTAAAATGGCTTAGGTTTACAATATTTCTGAGAGAAAGATACAGCCTTTAGTTCCTGCTACTATCGAATGGGCTACTACGACCTTCGACTACGACTTCGAATCCAAGGATTCGAACTAAAAATCGTTCTACCATTCGACCATTCGATATTCAAAGTACTGTCTCTTTAAGAAAAAACTTCGACCCCCTAGTTCACCATCTAAAAGCTACGGAACTCAATGTTAGCCTATGGGGACCTTCCTTGGCTAACTTTTTTTGATCGAAGGATATTCCTTCGATCGTTGGATTAAAATCCTTCGAATCGTTCGATTCAAAGGATTTTATCGTTCGATCGAAGGAATAATCCTTCGATCGTTCGATCGCACTAATTGTGCCCTCAACATTCGACCCTTTGTGAATCGGCCCCTTAGTGTAGGATTTATAGGGTTGTCAATCTTGTTGCTTCTGATACTTGACATTGACCATTAAAAAAGACCTTGGTTTACGACACTTAGGGGCAAATTTATTTATGGTCGAATATCGGAAGTAGGGGGTTGAAGTTTTTTTTTAAAGAGACAGTACTTCGACTATCGAATGGTCGAATGATTTATGTCTCGAATCGTTCGATTCAAAGTCGTAGTCGAAGGTCGAAGTAGCGCATTCGATGGTCGAAGTAGCCAAAAAAACATTCGAAATTCGAAGTTTTTTTTATTCTATTCCTTCACTTGAGCTAAGTAAATGGGCCCCTTAAATACTCCTAGAGGTTTTTTATAACTTCTGGGTAACTGGGCAATGGTTTACATGTTTCGGAAGAGCTCTTTTATTGGCAAGAGCCTGAACATATAATACTAAACAACCTATTGTATGTCCTGAACCTCATCTCTCGCAATCTCTCTGTTTTATTGGTTTGCATGTGTCTGAGCCCCCACTGTATTCTACTAATATAATTATTAATAAATAGGAGCTGCTGTTGCTATAAACATAAACACGCACTTACTTTGTAATGAATGTTCAGTCATTTCTTAAAAAAAAGGTTTTAGGGTTTTTTTTATTGTTTGTTGAAATATAAAAACAGTCACACAACCCAAATGTTTTGTCCGCACTCAGGGTGTTCTATGTAGGGCACCAATACTTTTAATATCCTTAGACCCTTCCCCTTTTCTAAGGGTATTAAAGTATTGGTGACCTACATAGAACACCCTGAGTGCCGACAAAACATTTGGCATATCATGAAAGGTCTCAGGAAAGTGCTGAGTGCGATATGTCTCAGGTATGTTATATTAATATACAATGTTTTTTGTACTTTTACTTTTTTCAAACCACAAGGTCTTGGACTTTTTTTGAATAACCAATGGACTTTATTGGGAACCTATTCACTGGGATTTAATTTGGACAATTTTTGTGAATTTTTTATATTTTTGATTTAAAAGCCTTTGTTGTAATTTTTAACAATAATAGTATATTTTTTATAATCATCCGGGACAGATGTGTTATATATATATATATATAAATAATTGATATATTGTGATTGGATGTTCACAGGAAGGGGTGGGGCTTATGTACACGCCCCTATCCCTCACTTTAAAAGGATTGTTGATGGTGTAACATGGGGCTTGATAAAGAGCCTGGGAGGCCCAAAACGTTGCCTTTTTGTATGCTATGGGCTAAATACATTTTACACTTGAGCAATTTTTGCAAATCTAACAGTGTGCTGCTGGGGATTTTTCGAAGTATTTTTTGAAATATAATTGGCTTGCTTCCTCAAAAAAAAAAAGTTAAAGTAATTCGGCACATTCCAAATGCAATAATTACAATGATGATCAACTCAATGACTTACTCTTAATAAGATGTGAATTCATCAAGACAACACTATGGGGCAAATTCACTAAGATGCGAAGTTGCGCCAGGCGCAACTTCGCCGCACTTCGCCGCACTTTGCCAGGTGTAGTTTCGCCAGCGCTCCGCAAATTCACTAAAATCCGAAGTTGCGCACAGGGGTAGCGTAAGGTTGCGGAGTTGCGCTAGCGTTGATTCGCTATATAAAGCGAAGTTACGCTAGCGAAGGCTAATTTGCATACGGCGCGAAATTCAAATTTCAATGGAGGAATACGTATCTGCACTACAAATGCCTAGAAAACCTTCAAATCAGCAAATAAAAATTTTATTTTGCCCTACACATGTGCCCACTGTCTAGGTAAGTTGCCATGAGTCAGGAAATGTAGGGGGGAGGAAGGGGAGCCCCAAAAAATTTCGATCTTTTTCAGCCTATCAGCCATCATGTAGAAAACACGCCAGCGTTTTTGGGACTTAGAAAAAAAATTGACTTTTTTTTAAACAATCCCTATCTACTCTATTGCGCTTCGCCAGGTCTGAGGTGGCGAAGGAAGTCTAGCGTAAAAGGTAGCGTTCAGTACACTGCGCGCGTTAGTGAATTTGCGTAGTTTCGTCGCTAGCGAAAATTCGCCTGGCGTAAGGTTGCAAAGTAACACTAGCGAAACTACGCCAGCGTTCATTAGTGAATTTGCACAGTAGCGAAAATGCCAAACGCTAGCGAATTAACGCTAGCGTTCGGCGCTTCGCGGCTTAGTGAATTTGCCCCTATAACTCTATGGGCACATTTTTTCAGCAGACGGGATTCAACCTGACACAATACAGACAATAAAACTGGCCTTCGCGCCACAAGATATTAATGACATTCAGTGATTTCTCGGAATGGCCAGTTACCCGTTACATTATTGAATGGATTTGTGAAAAGGATAAATATACTAATGTTCCCCTAGAAATAACTACTGAGAAAGGAGAAAATATTTTGATGCTACTACATAAACCTTTTAAAAATCAACTTACTGAAGTAAAGACAAATCCAATATATAGAGATACTTTTTCAGTTTGGAGATTGTTACACAAGTTATTTAAATCTGATTCTGAATACTCCTTATTTGCCTTTAACAAGAAACAATTCCTTGTTCATTGTTCTCTCCAATGTTAACTTCCTGGAAAAGGAAAGGTATTCGTCTTCTGACAGACATTATTTCGCCTTCAACAGGTACCGTATATACTCGTGTATAAGCCGACCCGCGTATAAGCCAAGGTACCTAATTTTACCTATGAAAACCAGAAAAACTTATTGACTCGCGTATAAGCCTAGACACAACTAAGACCGTTAGACAAGCAGGATCCTATTTGTATTTGTAGATAGATATATTTAATAATATTATTTAAACCTTTGTGTTTTAAAAAAACAGTATGGGATTGCAGCATCCATGGCTTGGTAACATTAATACCATTCTGTAGTTTCATAAAAGAAAAAATGTTAAAATGATATCTCCTTTGTTTAGTCTTTTAATTTAAAATTGCCAAGGTATTTTACTGCTTTTTATGAGAACTTGCAAACAAATCAATATCAAAGTGTATTCTGGTCATTCTCACGTGAGTTCCAGTATAAACATTGTGATTTATGCTTTGAAAATTAGAATTGTTAAAAATGACAGACAAAGCAGACAAGTAGCACCTGCAATATTTTACAATTTTAGCACTGTAGCTGCATCTGTTTTTGTGTGCAAATAAATGGCAAAATAACGTGGTGAGAACAAACAGCGCAACGGTGGGAGCAGCAGCATGATCAGTGACGTCAGCGTCTGCTACTGAATCAGCGTGTGCGCTACGGAGTCCCATGCCCCTGCACCTCGGTTGGGGCCCGCAACCCATCTATGGGGCCCCCTGATCCTGAGGAGCCAACGGAGAACACCCCCCTCCCTGCCAGAAACAGTGATGCTTACCCGCGGCGCAGGAGGAGCAGCAGTGCACAACTTTGCGCAAGGAGTGTGGCGCCATATCGATACCGGCTGAAGTGTAGGTGGCGCGCACGCTGACGTTACAGATCATGTGGGTTTTGATGTAGATTCCCCACTGATCGCGCTGCTGCTCCCACCTTTGCGCTGTTTGTTTTGGGGGTGCGAGATCAAATGTGCTGCTGCGAACCTTCCCACAGAGGAGGAGAAAGCTTGTTTGGAGCTTTGGCGGAATGTGCACGCCACTGACTCGAGTATAAGCCGAGGTAGAATTTTTCAGCACATTTTTTGTGCTGAAAAACTCGGCTTATACTCGAGTATATACGGTAAAATCTTCGATTGGGATGAATTCAGACTCAAATTTCACATTTCAGGAAAAGAGAAACTGTTCTATCTTCAATTGGTTCATTGGTTTAACAAATTAGACAAGAAGGATGTTTTTTTGTCTTATAACTCTTTATTATCTTCCTTTTTCAACAAATATTTATATTCTACTACAGATATTAATATCAGATACATTCAATCCACTTTATGGAACAATATGGAATTTAAACCTCACCCGATGGAATCAACTGCACAAAAGTGGTCCATTTATTTACAAAAGGAAATTAAAGCTGATGATCTAACTAGTTCTATAAATAGTTTTGAAAAGCTAATTGTATCTGAAGTTTGGAGGGAACAACATTTCAGATTAATTCATCTAGGTTACAAGGGATTTAATTTCAAAGCTAAAAATTCTAGTTTCCTTAATAGCTGTCCAAAATGTGAGGTTCCTTCTCCTAATTCTTTCCATTTGCTTTGGGATTGTAGAGAGATAAAAAAAACTTTTGAATTAATGTTGAGAATTACCTTAGTGGAATTTAAATTTCAAGATATCATTATCATCTCAAGATGCTCTTTTTGGGTGGACTAACTCTATAGATCTTGGATCATCCAAAAGATTTTAATTCTGCACATATTTCAAAATTTATAAAACTGGTTTTGGCTTCAGCTCGTAGAGTTATTTTTAAAAAATGGATTGAGAGCTCTTTGCCTTCTTTAAATGAGGTTTTGTTGGAGTTAAAAACTCGTTATACTAATGAGGCAATTGGTTATAGAGTAGAAAATATACAGAACTGTTTTAAGTTTATAACCAAATGGAAAATCTTCTTCCATACTTTAAAAGATGCAGAAAGAGTTAAACTCAACAGGATTCTTGATTGTTCCATTGATACTTGTTAACTTGTAATTTGTTATTCTATTCTAGCCTTATGGTTATGACTATTCTCTGTGATATTGATCCATGTTTATGTTACTTATATTATTATGATTTTTAGTTCATTTGTTTATCTTATATTTTAATGTCATCTTAGAAAATGATTGTTTTTCTTTAATGAAATAAGAATAAAAATATATTAAAAAAATAAAAATAAAAAAAAAGGAATGGCCAGTTATTATTCTAAATCCATTAAAGACTTTTCACAGTGGACCGTGTGAATATTGAGAATCATTTGTTACAATTAAGCAAAAACTTAGTCCCACGACCTCCACGGCTTATTTTGATCCTTCACTGAGAACTGAGATAATTGAAGACGCAAGTTGTGGGACTAAGAGCGATTCTTGCCCTTTATAAACCAGAGATCCCAGCCCCACACATCATTTCATACTCAATCAGAAGTTTAATGAAATATTCCCAACCAGAAAAAGAAAGTCTGGCTGTTGTCTGGGGATGTGAGTACCTTTTTCTCAATGGAGCACATTATAATGGACATGTTTGTAGAGGCAACAAAACAAGATAAAACTAAAGTGGCCATAGACTTTCTGAATTTATTTGTCATCTGAGGAACGTTCGGCAATCGCTCATCATGAAGTTTACAAAAGGAAAACTAAAGCCTAAAAAAACACATTTTATATACTGAACTAATTGCACCAGCCTAAAGTTTCAGCTTCTCAATAGCACCAACATAATCTTCTCTGTTCCTTTCTCCATTAAGCCACAGACAACCTTCAAGGGGTCACAGACCAGGGTTGGGGAGGGAGCACACATTGCCTCATGCACTTTCTGCTCAGAAGATGTGAGTCAGGCCTAAATATTTGTATTTCTGTCTTCAATTTGCCTTTCAACATTCTTCCCATAACTCAAAGCCCAAATAAAGGGTAAATAAACCATTAGTTCCTTACAAACATGTTTCTACATATTTACATATACAGAAAGCTACTCTGGGGCAGGGACTGATGGGAATGTGATAGGGACCTTAGATTGTAAGCTCACTGGGGCAGGGACTGATGGGAATGTGATAGGGACCTTAGATTGTAAACTCACTGGGACAGGGACTGATGGGAATGTGATAGGGACCATAGATTGTAAGCTCACTAGGACAAGGACTGATGGGAATGTGATAGGGACCTTAGATTGTAAGCTCACTGGGGCATGGACTGATAGGAATGTGATAGGGACCTTAGATTGTAAGCTCACTAGGACAAGGACTGATGGGAATGTGATAGGGACCTTAGATTGTAAACTGACTGGGGCAGGGACTGATGGGAATGTGATAGGGACCTTAGATTGTAAGCTCACTGGGACAGGGACTGATGGGAATGTGATAGGGACCATAGATTGTAAGCTCACTAGGACAAGGACTGATGTGAATGTGATAGGGACCTTAGATTGTAAACTGACTGGGGCAGGGACTGATGGGAATGTGATAGGGACCTTAGATTGTAAGCTCACTGGGACAGGGACTGATGGGAATGTGATAGGGACCTTAGATTGTAAGCTCACTAGGACAAGGACTGATGGGAATGTGATAGGGACCTTAGATTGTAAACTGACTGGGGCAGGGACTGATGGGAATGTGATAGGGACCTTAGATTGTAAGCTCACTGGGACAGGGACTGATGGGAATGTGATAGGGACCTTAGATTGTAAGCTCAGTGGGGCAGGGACTGATGGGAATGTAATTGGGACCTTAGATTGTAAACTCACTGGGGCAGGGACTGATGGGAATGTGATAGGGACCATAGATTGTAAGCTCAGTAGGACAGGGGCTGATGGGAATGACTGAATAACACTGCACAGCCCAGTATAATACATTGGAGCTATAGAAATACTGCAAATAATAGATAAAGGTGAGAATTGCATGGACAAGTCACATGGTTAGAATTAAAAAATATAAAATACTAAAAAAAAACTATATAAATAACTTCGTGGCTCATTTACTAAAGTGTGATTTTCTCTTCACCTCTTTTTCTCTGTTAGAGAATTTTCACCGTGGTAACATGGAAAGGGCGATGTTAATTGTGATTTAGAAGTGTCTGCTCTGTTTGTTTAATGGGAGTTTGTCGGCCTAAACCCGGTGAAGAAGACTTTGGTGCAGTGGGTAATGTCCGCAATTTGATAAATTACCAGATTTTCATTACAGAATTTTCACTGCCTCTAGAGCTGAGGTTTTTCACTAACAAATCACCTTCTTCACCTTATAATAAATTGGCAAATTCGCAGCAAATTGTCATTTTGGCAAATTTCCCCCAAAAAAACACCAGTTGCCCTTTAGTAAATGTGCCTCTGTGTTTTCCTTACATGCCAGGTTGGGCCGGGGTACTAAGGAATTACATTAATCAGTCAGTTAATATTTGCATTGAAACCAGTGTCTGTTTCCAAAAAGAGAGAAGTAGGAGCTGCCATAATATTAAGGAACAGGGTGTCACTTTGTTAAATATTCAGTACAACATTCACCTCAACTGACCAGTATTTGTCTGCAAATATATATATTGGCTACATGGAAAATCTCAGGATTAATTTCAGTGAGAGTTATTGTCTGTTTATTTCATGGTCCCAACCCTGCACAGCAGCAATTCTCATATGTTTCCTGGACCCAATAAGGGCTGCGGGGAGAAGTGATTCTGGGGTACTGGGGAGTGTTGGAGACAGTTCAGCCAGGAGGGAGCCAATCAGATTAGAGGGAAGGGGGTTCCATGTTAAGGAGGGTTTGTTACAGTGAGAGCTGTGAAGATGTGGAATTGTCTCCCTGAATCAGTAGTACAGGCTGATACATTAGATAGGTACAAGGAAGGGTTGGATGCTTTATTCACCAGTAGCTCCTCCCAGCAGACAGGAGGGAGCCAATAAGATTAGAGGAGGGAAAGGGGTGTTACAGGGAGAGCTGGGAAGTGAATCAGGGGTACAGGCTGATACATTAGATAGGTATAAGGAAGGGTCGGATGCTTTATTCACCAGTAGCTCCTCCCAGCAGACAGGAGGAAGCCAATGAGATTAGAGGAGGGAAAGGGGTGTTACAGGGAGAGCTGGGAAGTGAATCAGGGGTACAGGCTGATACATTAGATAGGTACAAGGAAGGGTCGGATGCTTTATTCACCAGTAGCTCCTCCCAGCAGACAGGAGGGAGCCAATGAGATTAGAGGAGGGAAAGGGGTGTTACAGGGAGAGCTGGGAAGTGAATCAGGGGTACAGGCTGATACATTAGATAGGTACAAGGAAGGGTCGGATGCTTTATTCACCAGTAGCTCCTCCCAGCAGACAGGAGGGAGCCAATGAGATTAGAGGAGGGAAAGGGGTGTTACAGGGAGAGCTGGGAAGTGAATCAGGGGTACAGGCGGATACATTAGATAGGTACAAGGAAGGGTCGGATGCTTTATTCACCAGTAGCTCCTCCCAGCAAACAGGAGGGAGCCAATGAGATTAGAGGAGGGAAAGGGGTGTTACAGGGAGAGCTGGGAAGTGAATCAGGGGTACAGGCTGATACATTAGATAGGTATAAGGAAGGGTCGGATGCTTTATTCACCAGTAGCTCCTCCCAGCAGACAGGAGGGAGCCAATAAGATTAGAGGAGGGAAAGGGGTGTTACAGGGAGAGCTGGGAAGTGAATCAGGGGTACAGGCTGATACATTAGATAGGTACAAGGAAGGGTCGGATGCTTTATTCACCAGTAGCTCCTCCCAGCAGACAGGAGGGAGCCAATGAGATTAGAGGAGGGAAAGGGGTGTTACAGGGAGAGCTGGGAAGTGAATCAGGGGTACAGGCTGATACATTAGATAGGTATAAGAAGGGGTTGGATGGTGTTTAGCAAGTGAGGGAATACAGGGATATGGGAGAGAGCTCATAGTACAAGTTGATCCAGGGACTGGTCCCATTACATTTTGGAGTCAGGAAGGAATTTTTCCCCCTCTGAGGCAAATTGGAGAGACTTCAGATGGGTTTTCACCTTCCTCTGGATCAACTGACAGTTAGGCAGGTTTTATATAGACTGAAAGTTGAGCTCCATTATTCCCTGCACCCATTGGTGCCCCCTAACTTGTGAGTGTTAAAGACATGTATTAGGGGGTGCGTTTAGCATCTGTTCATGAATACACAACACACAAGTGCAGTCATCACTGTATTCATGGGACACAGAAAGCAAATTTTTTATTGAAAAATATAGTTATATATATATATATATATATATATATATATATATATATATATATAATATGAATATATAAAAAACAAGACTAAAATCGTATTGCACAAAAATAAAGCTTGTGGGGGATGGGGGAGGTTATTCAGTCCTCTTCTTCCTCAAGGCTGTCGTGGGTGTTGTAGTCACACAGCAGACTATGAATCAGCCTATGGCAGTCTTGGATGTTTTCCCTCCGTAGAATGAGGCGATTCCTAGAAAACCACAAAACGTCCTTAATAGGGTTCATAAGGTGCCAGGCTTCCAGAATTGCCCCTTCTGTATGAGTGCCCTGAAACAATCTGTACAACATTGCGTGTTGAGTAAGGAAGTTCCTTGATAAAGTCTTTGAGTTCATGTTCCAGTGCATCAGGCAGGGCCTGTGTAAATCCGTAATCCCAGAAGACGTGCATAGATGATCTTCATTAATGTTGCACCGTGGGCAGTGGTGGTACCTACACAGGTTACAGACGTGCATGAAGGTCCTGGGGGGCAGCCCCACCTGAATAGCCATCCATGCCATGTCCTTGTGCTTGTTGGTCAGTCTGTCTGAAGAAACATTCCCCCAAACGGTGTCAGCAGGGAGCCCTGGAATAGACTCCATCTCGTCTTTTGCTCTGATCAACTTGTGAATGGTTTTAGGTTTCCACAAGTCGGGCTTGACTCCCTCCACAATTGTTCCACCTGCAGGACAGGGTGCAAAAAGCTTAGTGGGTTGGACCCATTTTATATACTGGGCTCCCTGTCCTACAGTAACTGACTCCTTATGGCCTCCCCTCATGGCTCAACTGCTGACTCTCATCTAACTGTCAGTTTGGCAATAATGTTATATTATCCACTCATATGTTTTGTCCTTATGCAAATATTCTATTCACGTGACTTGAGCAGCTCAGACCCCACTGACAATTGGCCATGAAGTGAATTATAAGCAAATAATGAGATCCGACAGGTTCTACAGGTATTTCAGCAGCTGAACTTTTCTCAAATAGAACTAAACCTGCTCCTCCTTAACTGGGTCACCCTGTGTCTCGTGGTATTTGTCAGTCAGGTTGCTGGACCCTGGGCTCAGTTATTTCTACAGAGAAGACGGGATGAGAATTTGTGAGGTTAATGCTGTTTATTTTGAATAACATGGACTAAAAATGGTCTATAGCGACCAATAAAAAACACATCACAGGTATATCCTTTTTCAACAGATTCCTAAATAAGTCTGACTGCACAAAATCAGCACTAATTAGGCAGCTCTTAAAGGGGATTCAAAAGCCAAACATGAATGACGAAAAGAGAAAACCAATAACCGTGGCTATATTAGGGAAACTGATAGAAACACTCAACACAATTTGCTATTCTCAGTATGAACAGGTGATGTTCAAATTCATATTTATTATTTGTTGCTTTTTAGAAGTAGAATCACCAAGCAAAGCAACACCAGGTACATTTAGAATTATTCTGTTGCAAAGAGACAAAGATAATGAATGTGGTCTTCTTTAATAGACAATATTTAAATCTCTGTTTTTTGGTTCTAGGAAAATGTACAGTCTTCATTATTGGCCACTCTTTTATTCATTGGGCAGCATAGAGAGAGCAGAAAATAACTTATGCAGAACATTTAGAATTTAACCCAAAAGTAATCATAAGATGGCTGGGCATAAAGGGAGCAAGATGGTCAGACCTGAACACCATGTTTTATAGGCAAGTAGCCAAGTTTGATTGTTATTTACCAAGGAGGTAATGATATTGGTAACATCACAGCAGAGCAGTTGATCTGTCACATTGGATTTAGCACAACTAAAATTTATTTTTATGGACACAATTCTGATTTGGTCAGAAATCATATCAAGGCCCATATAGGCTGAAATTGAGGAGTCCAAATCTCTGGAAAAAGTTAGAGGTAGTAGAGGAAATTAATGGCGGTGGAGGAAATTCATGGAAAATTAGTTATAGAAAAAAAAAGGAAAATTACCATAAAAGGAGGCTTCTGGCAGTTAAGGCAAAAGCAAGTGCCAGTGTGCACATTATTTATGTTGGTATAACAAAATGTAATGCATAATTGTAGGTATACAGATGGTTAATTCCCCACTGTTCCTGAAAATCTGAACCACATGGTGGAAATCCCCTGTCTGTGCAACTACAGGGTCTCCTAGGGTTTTGGGAGGGGCTGAGCCTTGTCCCAGTGCAGCATGTCTGGCAGATAACGGAGGGTGTCACAAGGTGTCACTGCTGCACCACTTTGAATATATAAGAGAACCATATGCTCACAGCCATTCCTGCTTTCACTTTCATGGAGAGAGAGTGGACAGAACTGCTGCTGAGAGAGAAGGGGCTAAAAGGAGTGTGATAGCCCTGCGAGATGATGTAGGGTACTCCAAAGCCTGGTAAGCTCAACCATGCAGGTTTGGAGCTTAGATGGACATCTTGTATGATTGTAAAGAAAAAGGAGAAGGAAAGAAAAAGGACCTTGTTTTGTGACTGTATCACAGTCACAAAACAAGGTCCTTTTTCTTTCCTTCTCCTTTTTCTTTATAATTGATTTACACCTTGTGTGGCTATAGAGTCTGAGCATTTATTTAATTTATTTTAAGAATTAATTTTTTCCTTCTAATAAAAATCTTGTATGATTGCACTATGGAGAGTGCTGGGAGCTGTTGTTCTGCAGAGGAGGATTTCTGAGTGCTTGCGCTATAGAGGGTGCTGGGAGCCACACTGCAAGGAATAAAGGGGGTTATCGTGCTCGCACTTTGGACAGTGCTGAGAGCAATACCACAAAGATAAAGCAAGCTGCATGTGTTTGATTAAAAGGACTTATCGCTGTGGATGCCAGTTCCAGCTCTGTGTTAGCCTACCCGTCTGTGTGAATCCCATGGGTGAGTTGTGTCTGAGGGAGAGTAGAAAAAGAAAAGGATTGAGCGGGTCTCCTCTTTGTGATACAGGCTGTTTGTGTGTCTGCCTCGTGGGAGCCAATATCTTGTCCAGATGGAAAGGTATTTGGGGCAGGTAGCACTGCCTGGGGACACTGGTACTCTTTGGGGAAACAGGACTGAGACTCTTTATCTGCCAAAGGGAGTAGTGCAGAACTTTGCCTTGCAGGGAGGTGCCAGAATGGACTGTCCCAGGTCCCCAGGGTAGTGGGTCATTTATGTGGATCTAAATGAAGATTAACTTTGCCTTTAAATGTTGCATAAAGTTACATTTGTTATATAATAAAGTGTGTGTTGAATGTTTTCCTAATGGAGCCATCCGTTGGTGTATTCCAAGATCCCATTAGGTGGAGGCACTGCCATAGAGGTAATTCCCAGTACCCTGTTACCTTGCAAAGGAGACTCAGGATCTGCACTGGTGTTTGGTAAGAATGTACAACCTTGGCACCAGGGGGGGTTGCTCAATAAACTGATTTGAAAGAAATGGATTTAAATGTGCGGCCTTTACACCTACAGCTCCTCATGTGTCCGGTTCATTATTGTTATGTTATTATCCTTCCTATCCCATGTGAGATCAGGAGTAACCAGGACAAATACAACATCCAGTGTTCTGACTTCATTACTTTATTCATCATTATTATTATTTAAGTAATATTGTATTTCCTCAACAAGAACCCCAGGGATGTTGAGGGGGAGAAGAGTCCCAGGTGAGAAGGGGCAAGTGCTGAAATGCTGACTGTTGGGGGTGAATGTGGTTTCCCAGGTGCCTCATGTACAGTAAAATCACCCGAGCCTGAAAATCTAGACACAGAGAGGGAATGGGAATGGGAGTTGTTTGTGGGGGGGGGGGTGACGGATAAATCTGAAAAAAGGGTTTGAAATTAAAGCTTCTACTTTCAAAACTGAGAAAGAATAATTTAGGTGAGACCAACTCTCCTCAGTGTAAAATACCCCACAGGCAGTTACAGAATTGTGTTCCATGGGAAATAGTGGGAAGAATCCTTAAGCCCCTTTATACCCCACCCCCAATCAGTCGAAAATGAGGAAGAGATTGAGATTCTGAACAAGGAAGATGAGCAAGAGACACAGACGGGTCTGGACTGGGAGTCCAAATAGGCCCCGGCACTGCAAGTACTCGGAGACCCCGACATGTCCCATCAGCCTAATAAATAGTGACTATAGTGTCTATGGGACCTTACAGCAGCCCCTTTGGCATTTTCCACAACCCACAGATTGTCAGTCCAGTCCTGGGTCCAGAAGACACAAGTTGTAGAGAAGTTTGGATATAAAGAGATACAGTGAGGAATATGGGGGGCCAGGTCAGTTTTTCATGGAGGGAGGAAGGGGCTGCAAGTAATAATCCAGCCACAATGATGATACTAATGACTGGGTGTCACAACTTGAAAGTCAAGTCTTTCCCATGGTCAGACAGGAACCTCCCCCTGGGTAAGTGAATCCAATCTCCCCCAGTACTTACCCAGGTACAGAGCTCTGATTCTCTGTACTTCCTGCTCCTGGGCTGTTCTCTTTCCCATGGTCAGACAGGAACCTCCCCCTGGGTAAGTGAATCCAATCTCCCCCAGTACTTACCCAGGTACAGAGCTCTGATTCTCTGTACTTCCTGCTCCTGGGCTGTTCTCTTTCCCATGGTCAGACAGGAACCTCCCCCTGGGTAAGTGAATCCAATCTCCCCCAGTACTTACCCAGGTACAGAGCTCTGATTCTCTGTACTTCCTGCTCCTGGGCTGTTCTCTTCCCCATGGTCAGACAGGAACCTCCCCCTGGGTAAGTGAATCTCCCCCAGTACTTACCCAGGTACAGAGCTCTGATTCTCTGTACTTCCTGCTCCTGGGCTGTTCTCTTTCCCATGGTCAGACAGGAACCTCCCCCTGGGTAAGTGAATCTCCCCCAGTACTTACCCAGGTACAGAGCTCTGATTCTCTGTACTTCCTGCTCCTGGGCTGTTCTCTTTCCCATGGTCAGAATGAACTAAACCTTCTGTCATCTGAGCCCAATAGATTTCCTGTTATGATCAATTTGGCTCCTCCACTCTACAAAGCAGCAACCACTGATAGAATAGTGGAAGTGCATTAATATAGTGCTGCCAGAACTGTACAAAGCAACAGGTATAGATGGAATAAGGAAGCTGCATTTCCATGAGACTGTCAGCAGATGGAGCTGTCCCACTGTACAAAGTAACAGGTATGGATGGAATATGGAAGGTGCATTTCCATGAGACCGTCAGCAGATGGAGCTGTCACACCGTACAAAGTAAAAGGTATAGATGGAATATGGAAGGTGCATTTCCATGAGACTGTCAGCAGATGGAGCTGTCACACTGTACAAAGTAACAGGTATGGATGGAATATGGAAGGTGCATTTCCATGAGACTGTCCGCAGATGGAGCTGTCACACCATACAAAGTAACAGGTATAGATGGAACAAGGAAGCTGCATTTCCATGAGACTGTCAGCAGATGGAGCTGTCACACCATACAAAGTAACAGGTATAGATGGAATAAGGAAGCTGCATTTCCATGAGACTGTCAGCAGATGGAGCTGTCACACTGTACAAAGTAACAGGTATAGATGGAACAAGGAAGCTGCATTTCCATGAGACTGTCAGCAGATGGAGCTGTCACACCATACAAAGTAACAGGTATAGATGGAATAAGGAAGCTGCATTTCCATGAGACTGTCAGCAGATGGAGCTGTCACACTGTACAAAGTAACAGGTATAGATGGAACAAGGAAGCTGCATTTCCATGAGACTGTCAGCAGATGGAGCTGTCACACTGTACAAAGTAACAGGTATAGATGGAACAAGGAAGCTGCATTACCATGAGACTGTCAGCAGATGGAGCTGTCACACTGTAACAGGCAGAGTTGGAATATGGGATTTGCTGGCAGTCAGACTGCTCAGTGCACATGGGAGAGGCAGAGGCAACTGTCAGGGAAGCAGTTTCTGGCAGTCAGCGCACAAGAGGCAGAAGCAGGAGAGGGAATGGAGCAGAGTGGTGTGTGGGGGCAGCATTTTCAAGAGGGAGATAGTTACTCAGTACTGCTCTGGGCACCCTGCTATTACTAGAGCTCAGGCAAGTTAGTGGGGTGAGAGTTGGGGGCTGCACAGGGGGTGAGTAGGCATCAGAGGCAGAGATGGAGTCTCTCAGGTCCCTCAGTAACATCAGTGCCCTCCATGAACTGCTCTGTCGCTATAGCAACCTGTCTGGCACCCTAACATGGAACCTTTCCAGCACCAATGGCACCCACAACCTCACAACTGCCAACTGGCCCCCCTGGAACCTCAACTGCACCCCCATATTGGATCGCAAGAAGCCCAGTCCCTCAGGTGAGAAACAGAGACTTTCCCTGTACCTGTACCTGTCATTGTCTGTCTGTCTTCAGCTGAAATGTCCATCTGTCTCACTTCCACATTATGTTAAAGGGGAAATATACCCAAAAACGGAAAATCTGTGCAACTTCCCAATATTCAGCCATTCCTCATTGTCTTCTCTGCACTGCTGCTTCTGACTCCTGATACAACTTCCCAATATCCATTCATTCCTCATTCTCACTGGGATTATAGTTCTGTGTAACTGTCATTGTGTCTGTCCCTTTCTCTTCTCTGCACTGCTGCTTCTGACTCCTGATACAACTTCCCAATATCCATTCATTCCTCATTCTCACTGGGTTTATAGTTCTGTGTAACTGTCATTGTGTCTGTCCCTTTCTCTGCACTGCTGCTTCTGACTCCTGATACAACTTCCCAATATCCATTCATTCCTCATTCTCACTGGGTTTATTATAGTTCTGTGTAACTGTCATTGTGTCTGTCCCTTTCTCTTCTCTGCACTGCTGCTTCTGACTCCTGATACAACTTCCCAATATCCATTTATTCCTCATTCTCACTGGGTTTATAGTTCTGTGTAACTGTCATTGTGTCTGTCCCTTTCTCTGCACTGCTGCCCCTGACTCCTGATACAACTTCCCAATATCCATTCATTCCTCATTCTCACTGGGTTTATAGTTCTGTGTAACTGTCATTGTGTCTGTCCCTTTCTCTGCACTGCTGCTTCTGACTCCTGATACAACTTCCCAATATCCATTCATTCCTCATTCTCACTGGGTTTATAGTTCTGTGTAACTGTCATTGTGTCTGTCCCTTTCTCTGCACTGCTGCTTCTGACTCCTGATACAACTTCCCAATATCCATTCATTCCTCATTCTCACTGGGTTTATAGTTCTGTGTAACTGTCATTGTGTCTGTCCCTTTCTCTTCTCTGCACTGCTGCTTCTGACTCCTGATACAACTTCCCAATATCCATTCATTCCTCATTCTCACTGGGTTTATAGTTCTGTGTAACTGTCATTGGGGCTCATTTATCAACACTGGGCAAATTTGCCCATTAGCAGTTACCTATAGCAACCAATCAGTGATTAGCTTTTTGAAGTCAGCTGCAAGCAGAACAATGAATGCAGCAATCTGATTGGTTGTCATGGGTTACTGCCCATGGGCAAATTTGCCTAGTGTTGATAAATGACCCCCATTGTGTCTGTCCCTTTCTCTTCTCTGCACTGCTGCCTCTGACTCCTGATACAACTTCCCAATATCCATTCATTCCTCATTCTCACTGGGTTTATAGTTCTGTGTAACTGTCATTGTGTCTGTCCCTTTCTCTTCTCTGCACTGCTGCTTCTGACTCCTGATACAACTTCCCAATATCCATTCATTCCTCATTCTCACTGGGTTTATAGTTCTGTGTAACTGTCATTGTGTCTGTCCCTTTCTCTTCTCTGCACTGCTGCTTCTGACTCCTGATACAACTTCCCAATATCCATTCATTCCTCATTCTCACTGGGTTTATAGTTCTGTGTAACTGTCATTGTGTCTGTCCCTTTCTCTGCACTGCTGCTTCTGACTCCTGATACAACTTCCCAATATCCATTCATTCCTCATTCTCACTGGGTTTATAGTTCTGTGTAACTGTCATTGTGTCTGTCCCTTTCTCTTCTCTGCACTGCTGCTTCTGACTCCTGATACAACTTCCCAATATCCATTCATTCCTCATTCTCACTGGGTTTATAGTTCTGTGTAACTGTCATTGTGTCTGTCCCTTTCTCTGCACTGCTGCTTCTGACTCCTGATACAACTTCCCAATATCCATTCATTCCTCATTCTCACTGGGTTTATAGCTCTGTTATATATAGTGATCATATCCCCCTTATATATTTATATATAGTGATCATATCCCCTTATATATTTATATATAGTGATCATATCCCCTTATATATTTATATATAGTGATCATATCCCCTTATATATTTATATATATTGACCAAATCCCCCTTATATATTTATATATAGTGATCATATCCCCTTATATATTTATATATAGTGATCATATCCCCTTATATATTTATATATAGTGATCATATCCCCTTATATATTTATATATATTGATCAAATCCCCCTTATATATTTATATATAGTGATCATATCCCCCTTATATATTTATATATAGTGATCATATCCCTTATATATTTATATATAGTGATCATATCCCCTTATATATTTATATATAGTGATCATATCCCCTTATATATTTATATATAGTGATCATATCCCCTTATATATTTATATAGTGATCATATCCCTTATATATTTATATATAGTGATCATATCCCCTTATATATTTATATATAGTGATCATATCCCCTTATATATTTATATATAGTGATCATATCCCCTTATATATTTATATAGTGATCATATCCCTTATATATTTATATATAGTGATCATATCCCCTTATATATTTATATATAGTGATCATATTCCCCTTATATATTTATATATAGTGATCATATCCCTTATATATTTATATAGTGATCATATCCCTTATATATTTATATATAGTGATCATATCCCCTTATATATTTATATATAGTGATCATATCCCCTTATATATTTATATATAGTGATCGTATCCCCTTATATATTTATATATAGTGATCATATTCCCCTTATATATTTATATATAGTGATCATATCCCCTTATATATTTATATAGTGATCATATCCCCTTATATATTTATATATAGTGATCATATCCCCTTATATATTTATATATAGTGATCATATCCCCTTATATATTTATATATAGTGATCATATCCCTTATATATTTATATATAGTGATCATATCCCCTTATATATTTATATATAGTGATCATATCCCCTTATATATTTATATATAGTGATCATATCCCTTATATATTTATATAGTGATCATATCCCTTATATATTTATATATAGTGATCATATCCCCTTATATATTTATATATAGTGATCATATTCCCCTTATATATTTATATATAGTGATCATATCCCCTTATATATTTATATAGTGATCATATCCCTTATATATTTATATATAGTGATCATATCCCCTTATATATTTATATATAGTGATCATATTCCCCTTATATATTTATATATAGTGATCATATCCCCTTATATATTATATAGTGATCATATCCCCTTATATATTTATATATAGTGATCATATCCCCTTATATATTTATATATAGTGATCATATCCCCTTATATATTTATATATAGTGATCATATCCCCTTATATATTTATATATAGTGATCATATCCCCTTATATATTTATATATAGTGATCATATCCCCTTATATATTTATATATAGTGATCATATCCCCTTATATATTTATATATAGTGATCATATCCCCCTTATATATTTATATATAGTGATCATATCCCACTATCATGGAATCATTCAGTGCTATGATTTTGGTGTTTGTCTGTGAAGCTCGGTGATGGCAGAAGTAAAAAGCTTTGGAAATACAGAATGTAATGTTTTGAATAAGATGTAATTCTAATAATAAATATATAATTAAGAGAACAATGGGAGTGCAATGAGTAATTAATTTGCCCAGTTGTGTCAGTCCCAAAATAAATGAAAGTTTAATGAATAAATAAAAAAACATAGAGAGCTGAAGTCCCACAAACAGTAATATTGGGATGACTTTCCTGACTCGGGGTGCAGTGTGTTACACTGATTAGATTTCCTTGGGGACCACACAGGGTCACTGAGCTGCTCATACACTCGGCTGTGAGGGACCAGACCACTGGCTCTTGTTGGAAGTCTCACTGCCAGTAATGAGTGCAAGCTCTTGGCAGCTGATTCAGTGTTATACGTGGGGGTGCTGTTATGAGCTAAGGGGGCCCAGTCTGAAGGTCAGTTAGGGGGAGATTTGGGGTGAGTGTTTATTTGTACCCTGGGTACCCCTGGAACTATAACAGGGTGACACCCCAATGTTTCTATATATCTGTAACCTTGCTATGAGCTATGGGGGCCCAGTCTGAAGGCCAGTTAGGGGGAGATTTGGGGTGAGTGATTATTTGTACCCTGGGTACCCCTGGAACTATAGCAGGATGACACCCCAATGTTTCTATATATCTGTAACCTTGTTATGAGCTAAGGCTGATACATTAGATAGGTACAAGGAAGGGTCGGATGCTTTATTCACCAGTAGCTCCTCCCAGCAGACAGGAGGGAGCCAATGAGATTAGAGGAGGGAAAGGGGTGTTACAGGGAGAGCTGGGAAGTGAATCAGGGGTACAGGCTGATACATTAGATAGGTACAAGGAAGGGTCGGATGCTTTATTCACCAGTAGCTCCTCCCAGCAGACAGGAGGGAGCCAATGAGATTAGAGGAGGGAAAGGGGTGTTACAGGGAGAGCTGGGAAGTTGTTACCTCTATTACTTCCCCCAACTGAGAATTGAAATGAGATTTATGTGAAACCCATGTTTGTCTCCCCTCAGACCTGAACCTGTGGGTGCGGATCGTGATGTACAGCGTCATCTTCCTGCTGAGCGTTTTCGGCAACACCCTGATCATTATTGTGTTAGTGATGAACAAACGTCTCCGCACCATCACCAACTCCTTCCTCCTGTCTCTGGCCCTCAGTGACCTCATGGTGGCCGTACTCTGCATGCCCTTCACCCTCATCCCCAACCTCATGGAGAACTTCATCTTCGGGGAGGTCATATGCCGGGCAGCCGCCTACTTCATGGGTGAGACCCCCGGCCATTCCTGCAATGGCAACTTGTGTTTCCAGCCAATAAAAACAGATAATCATGACATGTCCCCTGGGTGCCCCCCCCCCAAATCTGCTGAGCTTGCACTCTAGGGTTAGGGTTAGGGATCCACACTCTGGGACAGTTTCATCAGGAACCCATTAACCTGCCTCGGTGTGTTTGGAGTATAGTAGTGCCCAGGGTAGAATGGAATCCCCCCGCACACATACAGGGGGAATATTCAGACCCCATAAAGTTAGTGCCCAGGGCAGAATAGAACCCAGGCAGAAGTGTCAGCTAATGACCCACAATATTGAGTTAAGAGTTAAGGAAGGCCTTGACCACCAGAGCTTACAATCTATTTTGTACTTAATTGCAGGCCTATCTGTCAGCGTCTCCACATTCAACCTTGTGGCCATCTCCATTGAGCGCTACAGTGCCATCTGTAACCCACTGAAATCCCGGGTCTGGCAGACTCGATCCCACGCCTACCGGGTGATTGCCGCTACCTGGGTCCTGTCCAGCATTATAATGATCCCGTATCTGGTCTACAACAAGACCGTAACGTTTCCCATGAAGGACCGGAGAGTCGGACACCAGTGTCGCCTGGTTTGGCCCAGTAAGCAGGTGCAGCAGGCATGGTAAGGGTTAATAATCCTACTGTTTCATGGGGATCTGCTCTCAGCCAATCAGGACAACTCTTTCCTTTCTTACAGCTCCCATGTTACCCCCAGCTCATTGCTGCCTTTTTTTAGGGTAAATATTACCTGAGTACAGATGATTTTTCTTTAATTGCTAATAAATGTTACGTGCAGGAATGTGGCACAGATAATGACCGACTGGACTCCCAAGGGCATCAGGACTAGTGTTTGCCCAGAGATAAGCAGCACTAGTTTCAAAAAGATCCAAGGGCAGTTACTTTATCTTTACTTTCCCTTTACATGGCTGGGATTGACCCTAAGGGGCATTTATAATTGCCCCCCATGTACCTGCACCCTCCCAATGTGTGCCACATATTATATATATATATATATTTATACCAATATCTCACTGGTTTCTCTGCTCCTTCTAATCAATAGTTACAGTGTTTGGGCATGTTGATAATAAAGAAGCTGTGGCTTCTCCCCTGGGGCCAGTGCAAGTGAAAGAAGCGGCTGCAGTAAAGACCTGGCAGAGCATTAAACAGGAGCAAACCCACAATCTGCTGATGTCCATGAGTTCAACACTTCAGCCTCTCATTGCAGCAAAGGATTATTAGAAATTAACATTTTATTTTCACTTTTTTATGTTGGCCAATTACTTGTGAGCCCCTGAAATGAAGAGATTGTGTTAAAAAAGGCTTTTAGTTCATCACATTTTTATACAATCTTTTTCTTCAACCCACTGAATTAAAGCTGAAAGTCTGCAGTTCAACTGCATCTGAGTTGTTTCATTTAAAATTCATTGTGGTCATGTACAGAACCAAAATTAGAAAATGTATGGACCTACCTGTATGTCCTTTTCTCAAGCCTCCCCTACAGGGACCTCCTCCTCTTCCTTAATTGATCTTTCTCTTGCCTCCACTATAGGTACGTCCTACTCCTTACTATCCTCTTCTTCATACCTGGGGTGGTGATGATCGTGGCCTATGGACTTATCTCCCGGGAGCTGTACAGGGGCATCCAGTTTGAGATGGACCTCAACAAAGAAGCAAAAGGTCTCAGAGCAAGCAGTATAGAAACATGTCACTGAGTAGAGTTCAAGTAGAATGTACAATTCCCAATTATTCACAGATTCATATGGAAATATTGAGCTCTTGCACCTCGGGTCTTAACTATTTAACTTATTGGATTTTGTAGTAGAAGTTTAATCAATATAATGTATATAATTTGGCACAGTTGTCTGGTAAGTCTGACCTCTGTCATCTATCCATACTACATTTCCAGCTGGAGGGTTATACGTTGGATTTAAATTATTTTATACCTATTGGCTGCTTTACATTTCACTGCTGTATATACTAGAGCATTACATCTGCATTTCAGCTGAACACCACCGAGATAATTCATGTTAGTGGACAATTTTGGAGACTATGTGTAGCTCTACATTTAACATATGCTTTATTTACTCAATGGAATATTTATGTTTTGTAGCTCACAAAAATGGAGTCTCAACTCCAACCACCATTCCGAGCGGTGATGAGGGAGACGGCTGTTACATTCAGGTCACCAAGAGGCGCAACACCATGGAGATGTCCACATTGACTCCAAGTGTCTGCACCAAGATGGATCGAGCACGGATCAACAACTCAGAAGCCAAACTCATGGCTAAAAAGCGTGTGATTCGAATGCTTATTGTCATCGTGGCCATGTTCTTCATATGCTGGATGCCCATTTTCGTAGCCAACACTTGGAAGGCCTTCGATGAATTATCTGCTTTCAACACCCTGACGGGAGCACCCATCTCTTTTATCCACCTCCTGAGTTACACATCAGCTTGCGTCAACCCTCTCATCTACTGCTTCATGAACAAGCGTTTCCG
Source organism: Xenopus laevis (assembly GCF_017654675.1). Classification (NCBI taxonomy): domain Eukaryota; kingdom Metazoa; phylum Chordata; class Amphibia; order Anura; family Pipidae; genus Xenopus; species Xenopus laevis. Next base: position 190,248,424 of record NC_054373.1, read on the forward strand.
TAAGGCCTTTCTGGGCACGTTTTCCAGCTGTATCAAGCCGTGCCGCAATTTCCGTGATACAGATGAAGACATTGCAGCCACAGGAGCATCTCTCTCTAAATTCAGTTATACTACTGTTAGCAGCTTGGGCCCTGCTTGAAAACCACTTACTATATCTGATAGCCCACAGATCATGATAACTTTCTATTGTTATGTCCTCCTCTGTTCTGAGGGACCCTAAGTTTAGGGGGGTAAATTGTGTGCTCTTCATAATTACACCCTCAAACATTTCTGAGGAACTATAAACAATGAGTGTTCTGCATAGTTACATGCTCCCACGGTCCTGAGAGTTAGAAAGCTACATGTGTGTCCATTCTTACCAAGGAAGATTAAAGGAAGAATGTTCTTCACCATGGCTACACGATCAAGCAGTGCAGAGGAACTGGAAACTCTGTTTGTTCTCCAAAGTTGCATCCTCATAAAATTCTGAGAACCAATGAACTACTGTATGTGGATTCTTTTGGCATATTGTCAAACATTTCTAAGGAACAATTAGTTCTGCATGCTCTCCATATTTGGGAGGAACTATAAGCTGTATGCCTCAATATTGTCAATTGTGGGGAACTGTAAACTCCTATGTGTATTTCTTGTGCAGGAATTATAAAACAATTCTGAGGGAACCTGCACCACTCCATCATAAGTATAGACCACATCAGCACCAGTTCTGAGGTTATCATCTTACATATACTCTTACAAAAACACTGGGTTCTCCATACAGGAACCTCAAATTGTTTAAAGTTGGACTTGCACAATATTATGTTCTCGTATGATTTCAGTTTCCTGACCTTGAAGCTAAAGACATTAGGCTATTGCTAATTATTGCCAGGTATTTATATAGCATGGACACATTTCCACAGAACTAATACATCATGCACATCAGCTGCTGCCCCAGGGGAGCTTGCAGTCTAAGGTCCCTATAATATATTAGTAGGAAGAAGCAAAAATTTCTTGTACATAGTGTCAAAGCTGGAGTTGAACTTAAGACCCCAGAGGTATAAGGCAGAAGTTCAGCACTGTAACTGCCTATTGGCTTGTGTTTGTGAAGATTCTCATTCATCCAGATCATGGTATATCTGTAGAAATAAGTCAAATCAACTGGACAGGTGAAACGTCTTCAAGGAGAAAAAACACAGCAAGTCCAGTTGATTTGACTTATTTCTACAGATATGCCTATTGGCTTGTTGCTTTGATAGGAGTGTGTATGTGTTCCATCTATATTTATATTATAATGTTGTCCATGGCCCATGCTTACCATTGCTTGCAGAAGAGACATTATTCTGGATATTATCCTACTGTAGACCAAGATTGAATTCTAATTTTTGTTGTTAGAATCAGAGCCCATATTGCAGGGAGAATCCTATGGTGCCAGTGCTTAATAGAGTGAGTTGGACAGAACCCGCTAGTCTCTATGCCTGATCTGCTTTATTAACTCCACCGTGAAAAAGTGATGAATTGCTTTATCTCTTCCTGTCCCCCCAGGTAAAGATTCTGTCTTGTGGGTCATTTCCCGCTGCCACTTTATGATAAATATTTTAAAAGCCACAGTGAATAATTAAATGCTCGTTACACTTCCATTTCAAGCCTGTCTTGGAGTTATCGGGGCCTTGGAAAGCTTCCCGGTCGCTTGTGGAACAGTCCAGTACATCTCACACTTGATTGGCCCAGAAGGGATGAGAAACTGCAAGAGATTAACGGATGAGGGGGTATCAGTGAGGGAAACACATCAAATTCACAAGATTTGTAGGTTTCCTATAGGGGATACAACACATGGCACTGGCCTTTAGCCCTAATAAATACAGATAATAACAGGAAATAACATGTTGACCCATTTAATTAATCTTAATCAACTATTGCTTTGTATCTATTCACTCAATGTTTGTATTTCATTACTGTTTCCATTTTGTTGTTTTATATTCCCTTTAAGATTTGATGTTTCCAGGTCTAATCACCCCCCATTGCTGGACATGCTTCTCCCCTGAACTCTGTGAATTCCTTGTTACCAAAGCCCCTTCTCTCCTGTATGTTTCACTAATGAAGGAGTTGTTCCAGATATTATTTGTATTACCATAAATTATCCTTAGTGTTGTAGTATCTGATTTGCTTTGTCCCCCAGTTTTCCGTAGGCACCATTATTCTTCCAATCATGCTGTGTAAGTAGAACAATAGTTATACATGGTAAAGACTGTTGGCTGGTATGGATCCTTGTGCCAGACTGTTAGTTTGTATAGATCCATGGAACCGACTGTTGGCTTGTATAGATCCACAGAGTAGATGATGATATAGATCCAAGTATAGATCCATAAAGCAAACCGTTTGCTGATTTAGACCCATGGGACAGATTGTTGGCTTGTATAGTGGCTTGTGTCGATACATTGTGCAGCCTGTTAACAGGTAAAGATCCTGATAGCTGCAATTCAGCAGGTGACAGATTAGCTCTATAGAACACCATTGTATCTGCTTTGTAGGCTGTGCCATTTAGCCCATTTCAGATTAAATAGCTGCCCCATGGCTACACAGCAGTTTATTTATGGAAATTATTGTAGAGTTTCTGAAGCAAAAACATCAGTTGTACCAGTGCAGGGCAACAGGACATTATATTTTTAAATCACCTTTAGATGTTCTTCAATATTTCTGAAGATAAAGCTGATTTCATGTAGTATATCACATTATGCAGCCCCTGGAAGAGTCACATGTGGATGAAAACTGCAGAATAACTGGGACAATATAGGGGGAATGTAACAAGTCTTGTGTGTTCTTGAGTGACATTGCTATAGTTCAGCCTCCAGGACAAACAGCCTCAATATCCCTTCACTGTAGATACTTCTGTTCTTCTTATCTGCACCGTAAAGACTGACTGACCCATACTGTAGACCCATACTGTACTCCAACGGATCAGCCTGCATGGCACTGGCCTATAGAGTATCACATTGGATACTACTGGTTCATCAAAGTATAGTGGCTTTCCTCGTTGGCTTATTTGGGGTACTTAATGTTTCCTCTTCAACCTACCTCTAAAAGGGGAATTATTTTCCATGTGTTTACACAAAATGAAATAATTGCACAGCCATTTTCATGCCAAACAAGCCTAGATTTTACAGGTGTGTAAATAGAAGCATTGGGGGGTTTCCCCTACTGTGTATAGAGGTGCATAGTGATTGGTGTTCACCCTGGGGTAACATTCTCTGAGTGCCAGCTCTAAGAACACGTTGCTGTAATTGTGCCAGTTGATGTGAGTGTGTTAATTATCTTGGGGGGAGTGGACTGTGAAACTCCTTCTGATGTACCAGCAAACTATGGTCTTTATGTTTAGTATGGACTTAATTGTGCAGAAGAGATATTACAGTATTGTGCAAGAAGCATTAGATAGTATTGTGTCTATATCATGGGACCCTAACTTGCAGTCAACCCCCTTCTATCCCACCACTCACAGCCTCTCCCAACAGCCCCAGTCCTTCTTGAATTATCTTCTCAACTGTCACTCTCTTTTAAACTTCCGTAGAAAACTCTTTCCTAATTAGGGACCCATTTGGGCAGATTTTGTTAATCTTGAAATACTTACTACCCAGGGAAGAAGACCCCTTATATCTGTAAGTGAGTTCCAACTTTTGTCTACAGGATCACTTTTACTTTGATTGGTCAACATGTCAAAGCAGTGGCCTCAGATGTCCTTCAGATGCAAGATTTGTAGATGTGTTTCCTCTTTGCAGTATTTTATCTATTGAATTGACTATATAACAATAAGTCTATTGGTTGGGGGGGGTAGAATAGTTGCCAAAGTAACAGCTGGTGAATTGATTCATGTTGATGTCTCTATGTTTCTATCAGTGGCAACTGATGTACATGTGATGGTGTTAGTGACCTGCTCTTGCCTTCAGTATTTTGACAGTTCTCTGTGCAATGGATGTTGGACTTCATGTGATGATTGGTCTTGTGTAATTTACAGAGCCAGAACTTTTTAAAAGTTATAAAAATTGTTCCACAACCTTGTATTATTATTTATCAAACTCATGATTATTCCGTCTGCCATCCAAACTTGACTCTACATTCATTCATGTTTCCGAACCTTCCCAAAGTAACATCAGCTCTCTCTGGTCCCATGGAAATTGTTAGGCATCTGACCACTATGAAACCCAGTAAAGCTGGAGGAGAATTCTTCATCTAATCGTGTTGTAAGACCTCCTGGATTGTTAGAGGAACTCTTCTAAGCCTGAGGCTGAAGGGCCAAGGGACTGACTTCAGTTGAAGGTATTGAGAATATTCTCTCATTACTGTATTCCTTGTGTTTGTATTTATGTGGCCAATTCTGTGCTTTAAGAAAGGCCTGAACCGTGTTGCCCTGGTAATAAAGTTGTTTTGTGTAACTAAGGGTCTAACTTTCTACCTTCTAATTCCATAATGTGTTTAGTCCTGATATGAGAATAGAGAAGCTCTAATCTTGCACAACTTTTAGAACCCTCACCCACCATGAAGGCAATGTAGCATCTTCAGTAGGAGGGATCCAGGAGCCCAAATGACCACAGGTAACTCAACCTGAGCTTGCTACTGCTCCTCACCTGATATATAAGGAAAGTAAAAGCTCAGAACAAAGAGGAATTCAGTTGTTTGACAGTTGAACTCTGTCCCCGTCCAGCAGATCCAGTAATAAGATCTTTGCTGTTCTTGAGTTGTTTTTAATAAACCAATTTGAGAAAAAATCCAGAGAATTGGTCTGTGCCCAATAAATCACTTACTGAGCCCATGAATGTTAAAGCTCCTTCTGGTCTATCTGAGCTCTCATCCCTGGGATTAGACCAAAGCTCTAACTGACAAACCTGTTTTATCCACTAAATATTTAGTGCAAAATATGGAACAATTCACCATGTTCTTTATCCACAAAACAACATCTATATATATTTATATATCTGCACGACTCACGTCTTACACCCTTACACTGCGGTCACTTTATCAGGAGCAGGTAACAAGCTCTGCCTCCCTCGGGGGGCTCTGTGGAACCACCACATACACTCACTATACTACGGGAGAAGGGGATCACACTCAGTAATAGGAAACTAATTTGGCTAAAAGGAGACATGGTGCTATAGCCAGGGGACTATCCCAATGCAGTGGCATAGCTGTAGCCCAGAAGCATTAGGGCCTATATTGAAGGCAAGGGCAATTTAAAATAAATTGTAATCATGTAAACATACAACAAATAATTTAGCTGACATGTGCTGGTTTATTGCATGAGGCGATATTTGGCTTTAATTTTGTCTTGGAAACAGGAATGGGGCCCCTTCCCACCAGCAAACCTGACGCCTGCTCCTTGCCCTGCACCAGTCTGTATTTTACCATAACATTATAATATAATATAACATATAATATAGCTCTGGCTGAAGGAACTAAGGTAATTGGGTGGCTCCCAAATCCAGCAAAATCCAAGCTTTCTAGGGGATTGTTCTGGATTAGTTAGCGAGTTATACAAGTTGCAGTGTCCAGCTGGGGATTCTGGGAATAACAACTGGAGCAGGTTTAATTGTTAATGAAAGGACCTTCGCCCCTGCAGCCAGAGAATAAGTTGTGCGGACACAATGATTTCCCAACAAAGCCGTGAGGTTCCTTATTAATTGAGGATCACAAAGCCTCAAACAAAGTCTCCTTGCAGCAGGGGTGCGTGACATCACCAGGGTGAGAGGGCCACAGATATGAGACAGCTGATACAGGCACCGGTGACCGTCGGGGTTGTAGTGATTAAATAAAAAGCTTTTGTGAGCCCTGCAGGCACCGTAATGAGGAGAGATAAGAGCTGGATTAGGGAGCGGCACCAGGTGCCAGTTTGTCCATTACAAGGGTAAATGTATTTGCTGAGATTGTGTTTGGCTTGTGATTGTGGGAACCAGCTGGGAGTGTTACTGTGCACGGTGGGACCACTCTCCTACCTTTAAGGCAATCTATGTGTGTAAGGACCTTGCCCTGCAGCAATGCTATAGCCAAAATGCAAAAAGATAGAGACCGTAGAACAAGATGGAGACAGTAGGACACGATGACAACAGTAGGGCAAGATGGAGAGAGTAGGACAAGATGGAGACAGTAGAACAAGATGGAGACAGAAGGGCAATATAGAGACAGTAGGATAACATGGAAAGCGTAGAACAAGGAGAGTAGCGCAAGGTGGAAACAGTGGACAAGAAAATGAGTAGGGTAGGGCAAGATTGGTAAGATATGGTAAGATAGTTATAGAAAGGCATGATGAAGACTATAGAAGGAGATAGTAGGGACAGTAAGATTGTGACAGCAGGACAGGATGGATATAGTGGTCCAAGGCAAGGGACTAGTGTAAAATGGTTGGAGTAAACCGATATTATATGAGTTGCCCAATGTTGCATTGTTTAACTGTACAACTCTCAGCAGCCTTGGCTGAATGAAGGCTTTCAGGGTATGATGGGAGTTGTGGTTCAGCTGAAGGACTGTTGGCTGATCAGTGCTACTATAAATAAATGAAAGCCCTCACATGTTTTGCCCACATTCCCAGAATGCCGTGTCCTACACCAACTCCTGACACCCAGACCAGAGTCCCTCATGGGATATTTATGAGTTGGGGACGTTATTGTGAGACAATGTCACAATGTTTCATGAAATCTGAGGAGCAGAGTGTGGGGGTCACATGATTATGTGTTGCTGATACAACTGCATCTTGTGATACTGAATATGATCATTTATTGTGTTATTCATGGGGCTCATGTCATACAGGACTGACCCACTGTCTCTGGGGGTGACACTCCCTGTTCTCTCACAAACACCTGACACAGAGTATAGAACATTTATATATAGTGATATTTTATACCCCTGATCCTGCACTTGTATCCGCTCATGGTGTTCTTGGTCTCTACCAGGATTTCCCAAAATGATTTACAGTAAAGTCCCCTCGGATAAAGTTTGGGAAATTCTTAATGTATTGGGTCCCCCCAGAACTGTGTCCTGATTCACAAACACAATATAAAAGGTTTCCCTGGAAATGACACCAGAACCAACACTGGCACCCCCCTATTTATTTACTCTCTGTAAATATCCATGTTCTTCTGTGAAACAATCTGCCACTCACCCCAACGCTACTCTCATTAATAAATCCTATAACCTGACTGTCCTTACAGCAAAGAACCCCTTCCTATGCTGATGGTGAGATCTCCTTTCCTCCCCACCAATGAATCACTCATTCCCCCTCTCTTGGTAGATAATCCCATAACCTTACTGTCCTTACAGTAAAGAACCCCTTCCTATGCTGATGGTGAGATCTCCTTTCCTCCCCACCAATGACTCACTCATTCCCCTCTCTTGGTAGGGAATCCCATAACCTGACTGCCCTTACAGTAAAGAACCCCTTCCTATGCTGATGGTGAGATCTCCTTTCCTCCCCACCAATGAATCACTCATTCCCCTCTCTTGGTAGGGAATCCCATAACCTGACTGCCCTTACAGTAAAGAACCCCTTCCTATGCTGATGGTGAGATCTCCTTTCCTCTGTGTTTTATATCTGGGGGGTCCCTATTAAGCCCTGGGGCCCATGTTACAGATGAGACTTGATTCCCCCAGAAGGAGAGGATCATTAGAGTGTGAGTGTTGGGGGTGTCATTGTGTAGCAGGGGTGACACATGATTGACGGCTGTCTCATTAGAGAGACTCTGGTTATGAAGAAGTGAATAATGAGTCACAGACTTATCAATAAACTCGGCTGAATCCCAGAGAATAAAGAGAGAAATAAATGAGAGACAGTTGGGCTGAGGGGGAGATGATCTGATATGGGGGCTGTTAAATGAGTTTTGTGCAGTGGGTAAAGCTCCCATTGTGTGACTGGCACCCCCCCCCCCCCTTATCACAATATATAATAAAATCCTCACCCACAATCACCAGCCCCAACCCAGGGGAGAATTAATAGAGAATCAGTCATTTTTAGCCATATTCATTGTTGGGGTTTAGTTCTCTTTTAACCCCATTGTTGGAGGTTTCCAGGCAGCATTGCAGAGATGTGGTTTCCCATTGAGCTTTTTACCTGCCGGGGGATTGTGGACCCCCAGTACTGTGTAAGAGAATTGCCTTGTGCAAGTGACAGGGAAGGGCCCCCCAGCTGCTGAGAGAAGTATCAAGAAAACAGAGAATCTATTATGGGACAAACGTGCCCTACCCCCTTTATTAGCTGAAAGCCCCCGCTCCTTGTCCCCAGATCAGTAATTGAGCCTCTGGGTGCCTCATTGTAGCAGACTGAGCACCAACACCTCATAGTAAGTAGGAAAGAATAAGGTCAATGTTTTTACTTACTCACAATTATTTAATTACATTCCAAGAACCAAGATGCCCACTAAGGGTGTAGTTCAACTATAACAAGAATAGGAGGGAGGGACAAAAGTCCATTAGGATCAACCCCTCGAAATAAACCCAGTGCACATACAATATATACTCACCCCAACCCTCCATACACTTGTATATACAGTATATATATATATATATGGGAACTGGATTGGCCCTTAAAGATCATATTTATATTTACAGAGCTGGGGTTTCCATATATTTGATCCCCCACCTGCCCCTGGGTCTGATAATATATTGGAAGTCTATAGCTTAGGTCCCCATACAGGGCTGATCCTATCAAATGTGGGGCCCAATTGGGACCATGTTGGCGGGGCCCCTAGACAAAGTGTTGCTGGCTACTGACACACCAAGTATTTAGGAAAATAAGGGCATACAGGCACAAAATAGAAAGGAAAGGGGCAGACAAGGTAAGAGAGTGAGAGGGATGAAATAGGGGCACATAATAGGGGCACACAGGGTAAGAGAGAGAGCGAGGAAATAGGAGAGTGGACTGGGCCAATTAGTTTGGGGCAGGCTGGGCCGATTCAGCTTGGGAGCAGGCTTGGTTGGATTGGGGGCAGGCAGGGCCTATCAAGGTTGGAGGAAAGCTGGGCCTATGAGAGTTGGGGGCAGGCTAGACCTATGGAGTTGGGGGATAGGCTGGCTTATCAGAGTTGGGGGTGGGCTGGAACTATGGATTTGGGGATGGGCTGGACTCTCAAAGTTGGGGGCAGGCCAGGCAGCATCATGTGCTGAGGGAAATATTATCTGTGCTGCCCTGTGGTGCGGGGCCCCCAGAGGTGCGGGGCCCTATTGGGCCCAATTGGTCCAATAGGCCTAAGGCCGGCCCTGTCCCCATAATAATCAGAGATACTAGAATATCATCTGTTGATTAGTGATAGGCGAATAATTCGTCAGGCGTGAATAAATTCACAAAATTGCAGTGAAAATTCGCCTGCGGAAATTCGCCAGCATCAAAAAATTTTGGACGCACGTCAGAAAAGTCGATCGCCTCAAAACCGTCGCGCGTCAACATTATTTGGACGACCATTGACTTTAACACCAGTGTCAAAATTGATGCAGACATCAAAATTCATGTTTCGGAGATTTTTCACCGTTTCTCGAATTCGCAGGAGATTCACAAATTTTTCGGCAAAGCACAACAGGACAAATTCGCCCATCACTACTGTTGATCAATATTCCCTTTACTGAATTGAAGGACTGATCTTACTGATTTTAATAAAGATATTTCTTGGGCTTCATAATACAAAGTGAGAATGATAAGATCATTAATAAGACTCATTTCAAAGAGGAAGATATAGAGTTATTATTATTATACTCTGATCAGTAGTCACTATGAATCTCATACTAAATGTTCCTAAAATCCAGTTTATAATAAAACTTAATGCCTCTTTGTTTCCCTTTATTATATTCAAAGCTGAGGGACAGAACACAGAACTCACAATGAAGGAATCGGTTTCAGTGGAACGAGATGCTCTTTTCTATGTCCAGGAATATTCTCAAACATTATTCAATTAATTCTATTTAACTTTCATCCTGTTGAATAATCATTTGTGAGACTGAATCATAGGAAAGGGAGAAGTGTAACAATTTAAGAGAAATAACAGAAAATGTGCTAAAACTAAAAAAAAAAGAAGTGAAAGAAGTGTCAGTGCAGAAACGCTTAGAAATATGAAATAAATCAAGTCACAGTGAGTCGATATTTGTGACTAACACTACGGGGGTTGTTTATCAAAATCCAAATTCATTTCAATATTTCCTGTAAAAAATTCTGACCAAATCCACACAGGTTTTTTGGGCTTATTTATTAATACACTTTCCTGAAATTTTTGTTTGCGCGAAAAAATCCAAAAAAATCGTAAAAAAATCAGATTTTCACTATTTTTTAGGATTTTTCATCAGATTTTCAATTTTTTTTTGATTTTTTCACCCAAAAACTCCATATTTTGCCAAAAACTTCAGGGTGTTGCCAAAAACCCTACGCACATCAAAAATTCATTGAGGTTTTTTCACTGACTTCTATACAACCTCAACAGGTCTGAGATGGTGTGTATGGGGCTGGGTTTTCATTTGGAGGGGTTGAACTTGATGGACTTTGTCTTTTTTCAACCCAATTTAACTATGTAACTATGTAACTATGAGATGCTGGATTTTCAGATTCTGCCTTTTCCATCCTCGGGGTTTAATAAATTCCAAAAAATGTGTTATTTTTTTAAAAGTCAGATTTTATAAAAAAAAAATCATACATTTTTAGTGCTTTTTGCATTCAGAGTTTAGTAAATAAACCCCTACAACTAGCTACAATTATAAATATTCTTCATTATTTTGGCCAAATGTTGCTCCTGTTTTATAGACTTTATTGCCTGAAACAGGAGCTGTTACATGTTGCATGGAAACGTCGGTAACTTAAATGAAGAGAACTAACGAATCTGAAGGATTGTGAAGCTGGTAATGATATTAATAGTAAGAATAATACTCAGGTCTAACTAATGACTGGGAATGACATTGAGTATCAAATGTTTTTCACAATTAAAGGGCCAGTATAGATGAGGATATCCGTTAGGGAGTTTTAATAGAGCACATGTTATAAAGTGTTCCAGTGAATGTGTGTGCATTAGATTGTACTGGAGCCCATGTTATCTGCTCAGGTGACCTTGTAGGACTCACCTGTAGGAACACGTTTCTCAGGAACTTCTTATCTACAGACACTTTCAGGAAGTTCATCATTTAGATATTAATCGTCTTTCAGCATTTGCTATTAGAGAGGGTTCCCTGGATCAGCGAGAGGCTTTTTGGCTACATGTTGAATCCCTCTGTGTCCCGAATGAGTTCAATGAACATCAGAATATTAAATGTCTTCTGTAACTCGACGGTTGTTTTCAGGATATTCGCTTCATCTCAACTTGACTTGACCTCAGAAGATACTTATTCCTCAACAAGATGCCCAGAAACAGGACAGATTTGTGCCACTGATGTAGAACCAGATTTACACTGTAACTGGGTGTTTATGAGTTGGTTATATAGTTGCCCTATAGAAAATGTGTTGTAGTGATAGGCGAATAAATTCGCCAGACGTGAATTCGATTTTCGCCGTAGGTGAATAAATTCTTTGCAGGAAATTAGTCCGAATTTATCTCAATACAAACCCTGACCAAATCCGCTTGGTTTTTTTACGCTTATTATTAAATTTTCTGTAAAATTTGCTTTGCGGGAAAAAATTAGATTTTCACGATTTTTTTTTACTTTTTCATCCGATTTTCACAATTTTTTTGTAATTTTCTTCGGGGTATTGGCCGAAACCCAGCGCACATCAAAAAATCATTGGGACTTCTCCCATTGACTTATATGCAACCTCGACAGGTCTGAGATGTCGCATTTTCAGATTCTGACTTTTCCATCCTCGGGGTTTAATAAATTCTGAAAAATTCGTGATTTTTTAAAAGTCAAATTTTTTAAAAAGAAATCACAAATTTTTCGTGATTTTTGCATTTGGAGTTTAGTAAATAACCCCATATGTGTGTGTTTACCCTTTAATAGGGTGTTTATAATACATATGTGGGTATATTTACCCTGGAACAGGTTGTGCAGCATCTGGTTATATGTCTGTTTTATGAATCGGATAGCAGAATCTGTGTCAGTTATACATTGAGACTGCAACTGTCATTATTATTTACTATTTATATACTGAAATATGTTCTAGGCAAAAGGAGCCCCCCTAAAAGATATATTGGATCTAACTGTCATTCAGAATCTGACACCGACTCCTGCATGAAGAGAGAACGTAGAGAGACAGATGCTGAGAGGCGCAATGAAGAGTAACCTGTTTATTTCAGAAATAATTCAGAATTTTTAATTGATTATATTTAGAAAGTTTCTTATTTCAGTATAATGAAGCTTGTACTAAATTTCGCAGTTTATCTGCCGTCCCTCCATTGGATGAGAGGACAATGAAAGGTATAAAATAAATACAGTCGCTATTATTGGGCATGTTCTGTAGATATGCTGAGCAGCATCATTTGCACAACACTCCCTTTTATTAAAGGAATTGATCAAGCTGTTGCCCAGTATTCATTCTGGGGGTTTAGTTTTCCTTTAATACAGTCAGGGGGAGGAGACTCTGGAGGAAGTGACAGAGGTAAAAATAAAATGGTGGTGAAAAGCTCTGGTTTCTGGTACAAGAACTCAACAGCAACGATGGTGAAAGACAATGAATAATTATTTATTGATCCAGCATTTCAGTAGAAGGGGCATTGAGCATCGTTTTGGGTCATTTTTATTCCGTTCGTTCTCTTTAAGGCGCCATCATTCGGTCTATTCCAGTATGTGCCAAATCTTCCAGTATCTTACTGAGAATGGGCCAAGAAGCAAAACGGGACAGATTTATCGAGGTGAATTTTCAAATGAAAAACATTTTTGAACTATTTTTTGTGTAACTCGACTAGGGAATAGACCAAATTGTTATGTTTGGGTAGCCGAGGATGAGTAGAGTATAACAGTGATTTATTAGCAGACTCATGCAGCCATTACACAACAGTAACTTTCACTTTTAAGCTACCAGGAAGTCTGCACAGTATAAGTATGAGCACGGTGACATCTACAGGCCATTTGTATAACAACACACAAATTCGATTCGAATTTGAAAAAAATTAGAAAATTCGATATCGAAATTTATCTTGTAAAAAATTTGACTTTAACCATTCGCCATATAAAACCTGCCGCATTGCTGCTGTTTTAGCCTATGGGGGACCTCCTAGAACCTATTTGGAGTCAATTGGTGGACTTTGAAAAATGAAAGTTTTTTTTGGGGAAAAACGTTGAATTGAATTAGATCGAATGCGATATTAATACATACCTATTTAATAAAAAATGGACCTATTCTGCCAAAAAAACAACTTTGACTTAATTTCGGTTGGTCTTTTTGAATTTGAATTTTGAAGATTTGAAATCCAACCGTTGATAAATGTGTCCCTAACTCTTCCACTAAAGACATCCAGCCTTTGCCTCCAGCCAAGGAATATGGGGCCACCTGTGTTACAGAATGCAATGGACACAATTCAATACTTTTTTCACATGTTCTACTCAACACTCAAGGAAACTTTAAAAAATAATCTAAAATAACTGGTACTTACTGAATTATTTCAAATATCTTATTATATTGGTTTGTCTGTAATGTAAACGTTTTGTCATTATGGGCTTATTTAAGGGATTCTCCTTTCCCCCAAATGCCCCCAGTGTTATCCTATTAAATCTCCTCGTTATTAATTTAAGGAGCTGGACCTGAAGCGATAATCCATTAAATGAGACTATTGATTCAGTGACCCCCCAATCCTGTGTCCTACTTCTTGCACCCCAACACTTCCAACAGTTTGTATGGAACCTGGGTCAGTACATGTTACACAATTGTCTCAGGGTCACATATCTCAATGCAGATAGAGATATAGGAGAAGATATAGGTGAAGATATAGGAGAAGATATAGGAGAAGATATAGAAGAAGATATAGGAGAATATATAGGTGAAGCTATAGGAGAAGATATAGGAAAAGATATAGGAGAAGATATAGAAGAAGATATAGGAGAAGCATCGATATATAGGAGACGATATAGGAGAAGCCCATTAAGGTCAGACTGATAGAAAATGTAAGTGGAACAGTGAAACTTCCGCATTTTATAAACCAGTTAAAGACAAAGGAGCTTATTTATTCTCTTCTTTCCTTTTCATCAGCACATATACAGCAAAGCCTCACTAGCCCCTCATTAGACCCACAGCAGACTGGTCTATACCTCCCCCAGCACAGTTGGACTGGAGGGCCCGGGGTCCACTGAGGTTGTTGTCTCATTCCTCCAGTCACAACCCCCCTTTATCCCACCGCACATGCACTTACTTGCCGCAACCAGAGCTGGAGAGGACAGTCGGGGCAGTAAGGGCAGGAGGGGGTCTGGGCCAGAAGGAACCAGAAGAGCCAGGGCAACGAGTATCCCACCAGCCCAGTCTGACTCTTCCCACCACTTCACCAAATCAGCAGCAATTGCCAATATGATATTCAGAAGCGGTGGGGCCTATGAGCTTGGTGAGCTGATCCGTATTATTTCTCAAGCTCAAGTTTGGGTTCCTGAAGGATTATCAGACTGAATCGCAGACACCAGTGAGCCCATTTTATTAGTTTCTCTGTAGTAACATAATCTCACTCCACTTCTATTCCCTGGGACTTTATACTTGTACAACTTGTTGCTCCTAAATTGTCTGGCAGCTGCTGAACTGTCCAATCAATTCTTCTGAACCAATTAATAAAAAGATCTGTGTCTTTAACACAAGGAATTGCTTTGTTGCAGTTTGAAGCCTCTTCATTCTCAGCTTCTCTCCATGATTAATAGGAAGAGAGTGGCCAACGTTTTGTAATGTAGAAACAAGACTGTCTGGTGGTGTGAGTGTGGCTAATTCAACAAATCCGGCTACGCAAATCCCATAAAACTATGGCAGCATAGGTATTCCCCTGTACTAAGCACAATTCAGCAGGAACAGTCCCTAAATTTGCTCATAGTCTGTACAGAGAGATCCCATAAAACTATGGCAGCATAGGTATTCCCTGTACTAAGCACAATTCAGCAGGAACAGTCCCTAAATTTGCTCATAGTCTGTACAGAGAGATCCCATAAAACTATGGCAGCATAGGTATTCCCCTGTACTAAGCACAATTCAGCAGGAACAGTCCCCTAAGTTTGCTCATAGTCTGTACAGAGAGATCCCATAAAACTATGGTACATAGGTATTCCCCTGTACTAAGCACAATTCAGCAGGAACAGTCCCTAAATTTGCTCATAGTCTGTACAGAGACATCCCATAAAACTATGGCCGCATAGGTATTCCCTGTATTAAGCACAATTCAGCAGGAACAGTCCCTAAGTTTGCTCATAGTCTGTACAGAGAGATCCCATAAAACTATGGCAGTATAGGTATTCCCCTGTACTAAGCACAATTCAGCAGGAACAGTCCCCTAAGTTTGCTCATAGTCTGTACAGAGAGATCCCATAAAACTATGGTACATAGGTATTCCCTGTACTAAGCACAATTCAGCAGGAACAGACCCCTAAGTTTACTCATAGTCTGTACAGAGAGATCCCATAAAACTATGGCAGCATAGGTATTCCCTGTACTAAGCACAATTCAGCAGGAACAGTCCCTAAGTTTGCTCATAGTCTGTACAGAGAGATCCCATAAAACTATGGCACATAGGAATTCCCTGTACTAAGCACAATTCAGCAGGAACAGTCCCCTAAGTTTGCTCATAGTCTGTACAGAGAGATCCCATAAAACTATGGTACATAGGTATTCCCTGTACTAAGCACAATTCAGCAGGAACAGTCCCTAAGTTTGCTCATAGTCTGTACAGAGAGATCCCATAAAACTATGGCAGCATAGGTATTCTCTGTACTAAGCACAATTCAGCAGGAACAGTCCCCTAAGTTTGCTCATAGTCTGTACAGAGAGATCCCATAAAACTATGGTACATAGGTATTCCCTGTACTAAGCACAATTCAGCAGGAACAATCCCTAAGTTTGCTCATAGTCTGTACAGAGAGATCCCATAAAACTATGGCACATAGGAATTCCCTGTACTAAGCACAATTCAGCAGGAACAGTCCCCTAAGTTTGCTCATAGTCTGTACAGAGAGATCCCATAAAACTATGGTACATAGGTATTCCCTGTACTAAGCACAATTCAGCAGGAACAGTCCCTAAGTTTGCTCATAGTCTGTACAGAGAGATCCCATAAAACTATGGCAGCATAGGTATTCTCTGTACTAAGCACAATTCAGCAGGAACAGTCCCCTAAGTTTGCTCATAGTCTGTACAGAGAGATCCCATAAAAGTATGGCAGTATAGGTATTCCCCTGTACTAAGCACAATTCAGCAGGAACAGCCCCTAAGTTTGCTCATAGTCTGTACAGAGAGATCCCATAAAACTATGGTACATAGGTATTCCCTGTACTAAGCACAATTCAGCAGGAACAGTCCCTAAGTTTGCTCATAGTCTGTACAGAGAGATCCCATAAAACTATGGCAGCATAGGTATTCTCTGTACTAAGCACAATTCAGCAGGAACAGTCCCCTAAGTTTGCTCATAGTCTGTACAGAGAGATCCCATAAAACTATGGTACATAGGTATTCCCTGTACTAAGCACAATTCAGCAGGAACAATCCCTAAGTTTGCTCATAGTCTGTACAGAGAGATCCCATAAAACTATGGCACATAGGAATTCCCTGTACTAAGCACAATTCAGCAGGAACAGTCCCCTAAGTTTGCTCATAGTCTGTACAGAGAGATCCCATAAAACTATGGTACATAGGTATTCCCTGTACTAAGCACAATTCAGCAGGAACAGTCCCTAAGTTTGCTCATAGTCTGTACAGAGAGATCCCATAAAACTATGGCAGCATAGGTATTCTCTGTACTAAGCACAATTCAGCAGGAACAGTCCCCTAAGTTTGCTCATAGTCTGTACAGAGAGATCCCATAAAAGTATGGCAGTATAGGTATTCCCCTGTACTAAGCACAATTCAGCAGGAACAGCCCCTAAGTTTGCTCATAGTCTGTACAGAGAGATCCCATAAAACTATGGTACATAGGTATTCCCTGTACTAAGCACAATTCAGCAGGAACAGTCCCCTAAGTTTGCTCATAGTCTGTACAGAGAGATCCCATAAAACTATGGCACATAGGTATTCCCTGTACTAAGCACAATTCAGCAGGAACAGACCCCTAAGTTTGCTCATAGTCTGTACAGAGAGATCCCATAAAACTATGGCACATAGGTATTCCCTGTACTAAGCACAATTCAGCAGGAACAGTCCCTAAGTTTGCTCATAGTCTGTACAGAGAGATCCCATAAAACTATGGTACATAGGTATTCCCCTGTACTAAGCACAATTCAGCAGGAACAGTCCCCTAAGTTTGCTCATAGTCTGTACAGAGAGATCCCATAAAACTATGGCACATAGGAATTCCCTGTACTAAGCACAATTCAGCAGGAACAGTCCCCTAAGTTTGCTCATAGTCTGTACAGAGAGATCCCATAAAACTATGGCACATAGGAATTCCCTGTACTAAGCACAATTCAGCAGGAACAGTCCCGTAATTTATTGTCTGTATGGAGAGAAAGTATAACCGTATGCCCCTGTACTTAGCACAGTTTAGCAGGGAATACATCACTTTATTCCCCTGCAATGACAGAAGGAGTCACTATGGAAATGGAAATGGAAGAAGAAGTGGGAGATAATGGAGATCCTGGTATTATTAACTCATTACAATCACTGCTAATAACTTAGATAACAAGTGGACGGGGCTCTTGTCCTGGCAGTGCTGATGTGTATAGAAGTGTCAGCTCTTCTCAGACAGGGCCCCAATCAATCAGACGGGTCCATTGTGAGCCGGTAATTAGGACTTTGGGTATTTGCTCAGCCGTGTGGGTCCCACCAAGCTGTGCCGGCAGGAGACGCTCACTGTTCAGCATATGAGTTGTTTGTCCAGTTAATGAGGGTCTGGCTCAGGCAATTATCACAGAGACGTTTGTGGGTTGACAATAGACTGTGCCTTGTACAGGTGGGAGCAGTCGTTTCTAGGGGAAAGTGTCCTTAGTAACGACCTGACGCCATTTCTTTCTGCCCTACGTGTTTCCTATTCACAAGTAACCAGAGAATAAAGTCGTGTCATTAATATATTTATTATTCTTAATGATTCCACCCCAACAGCCCCACAGCCCAGGCACCTTCTAAATACTCATTGGATTACACAGACTTACCCCCATCCCAGAGATGCCCACGTTTGTAATTTATATTACTCCAAGATACCCAATATCTCCCCATAGCATTCCAGGAGTATATTATAGTGAGTATATCAGACACCTCTTTAGTCAAGAACTTTAGACTTCATTCATCTTTTCTCTCTTCATAGAAATGTAAATTAAAGTCAATTCCTACTGGAACCACATCCCTGGCACATTGTTACTGATCCCAATAACACCTTTGTGCCAGAGTCTATAGAAATGCCTATATAATCACATTATTAATAATACAGGAGAGGCTTCTAATGGCTCATATAATGTATAGAAGCTCCTATAGCAGCACATTATTAATAATACAGGAGAGGCTTCTATTGGCTGATAGAATGTATAGAAGCTCGTATAGCAGCACAGTATTAATAATACAGGAGAGGATTCTATTGGCTGATCAGATTATTGTCTTACTTTAATGAAATGACAGATAAATACTCAGCTTTCCTCCCACAGCCCTGACCAAGGTTCTTGCTATTAATTCTCAGTGACTCAGGTATTATCAGATTTCATAGAGAATTCAGTGCTGGTAACCTTGCGCTCCTACCCCCGGCAACGCTCCACCTGCATCATTATCCTTATTATCTATCAATGGGGCCACGGAGCAGAACAGCATTCACTCATACCCTATTTCTACCATTCCTATATTATACTAATAATGTATTATACCCACTCTGTATTATACTAATAATGTATTATACTAATAATGTATTATACCCACTCTGTATTATACTAATAATGTATTATACTAATAATGTATTATACTAATAATGTATTATACCCACTCTGTATTATACTAATAATGTATTATACTAATAATGTATTATACCCACTCTGTATTATACTAATAATGTATTATACTAATAATGTATTATACCCACTCTGTATTATACTAATAATGTATTATACCCACTCTGTATTATACTAATTCTGTTCTGTATTATACCATTTCAGTTTTGTACCCATTCAATAATACACAAAAGCCATGAATATCCTGTAAATGAAATCCTTATAAACGGTGACTAGTGATGTCATCAGTTATAATGGGAATTTAGTGATGTCATTTCTGTCACATGACTCACTGAAACTTGTGTATTATAATAAATAAATTACCCCCTGTTGCAAAATATGAGGATATTAGAAGTCTCTAATATATATGGTTATAAAACTCCTTGGTAACTTATAATATCCTTATATTTTACTCTCTTCACTGTATATTATAACCAACTGTATATTATACTAATTCTGTTTTTAATCCATTATCAGGGTCGGACTGGGCCGGCAGGACACCGGGAAAAAACCTGGTGGGTCCCCAGTCCTCGTGGGCCCCGCGGCCCAGACTCGCTCGCTGCTTTCTTGCTCCTTCATGTCCCCCTCCCCCGCCGCATGAGGATAGAACAGGAATTGAAGAATGTATGCGCTGGCGGGGGGAAGGGGGACAGAGAGCACTCAGGGATTTGTGGCGGGGCCCATGTAGGTGGCAGAGGGGGAGTCTGGGGGCCGCACAGGTGAGGGGGTCGGTGACATGTGCGAGTGGTGTGTGGGGGGGTCAGGGCCCAAGGGGATGTGGACCCCTGAAGTGGCAGCCCCGGTGGGCCCAGTCCCCCCCAGTCCGATGCTGCCCATTATAATACAAGAGCCTTATAAACAGTGTTTGGTGATGTTATTAGTTACAATTATTGTATAGTGGTGTCACTTCTGTCACATGAAACTTGTGTGTTATAATAAATAATATACCCCCTGTTGTAAACTATAAGGATATAAGAAGTCACATAGAACACAGTTGGAATAAACACTCTTTGCAGCAAGAACTGCTTCATTGGCTCATTCACAGTTCCTGTTTTCCATCTCTACTTTTAGAAGTCACATAGAAGTTCATGACCTGCATAAAAACACTCGCCCTTTGGCCTCATGGAGCATCTGGACCTATAATATCCTTATATTTTAAAATAAGGGGAATATTATTCAGTTTATATCTTTTTCCCTTTCTAAATGATACCTGTTTTGTATTAGTCCCACCTGATACTTGTTACAGCTCTCAGACTAAACTCAGCACTCGGCTGCTACAAACACTACACAGTCATTATTTGCACTTACAAAGGAAGAAAAATCTTCCAGCACTAAAATTCAGCCTCTGACAATCCATTTATATCCATTTTACACATTTTGGCCAAAGTATATCACGTTCCACATCAAGGCCCCTCATTTAATGATAATGTAATATTTAATACAGCCAGTGTAGGATTCAAATTAAATGAGGTGACTCAATAATTTACGTTTGGCCTTACTCTCCCCCGTCCTCCCTCTTCTCTCCCCTTCTATATTTCTCCTCTCCCCATTTGTCTCTCTAATCCCTAACCCCCTTTCCCTTCTCTCCTTCTGTCTCTCATCCCCTCTCCTTTCCTTTTCTCCCCAACTGTTTGGCCTTACTCTCCCCCATCCTCCCTCTTCTCTCCCCTTCTATATTTCTCCTCTCCCCCATTTGTCTCTCTACTCCCTAACCCCCTTTCCCTTCTCTCCTTCTGTCTCTCATCCCCTCTCCTTTCTTTTTCTCCCCAACTGTTTGGCCTTACTCTCCCCCGTCCTCCCTCTTCTCTCCCCTTCTATATTTCTCCTCTCCCCATTTGTCTCTCTAATCCCTAACCCCCTTTCCCTTCTCTCCTTCTGTCTCTCATCCCCTCTCCTTTCCTTTTCTCCCCCAACTGTTTGGCCTTACTCTCCCCCATACTCCCTCTTCTGTCCCCTTCTATATTTCTCCTCTCCCCCCATTTGTCTCTCTACTCCCTAACCCCCTTTCCCTTCTCTCCTTCTGTCTCTCATCCCCTCTCCTTTACTTTTCTCTCCCAACTGTTTGGCCTAACTCTCCCCCATCCTCCTTCTTCTCTCCCCTTCTATATTTCTCCTCTCCCCCATTTGTCTCTCTACTCCCTAACCCCCTTTCCCTTCTCTCCTTCTGTCTCTCATCCCCTCTCCTTTCCTTTTCTCCCCAACTGTTTGGCCTTACTCTCCCCCATCCTCCCTCTTCTCTCCCCTTCTATATTTCTCCTCTCCCCCATTTGTCTCTCTACTCCCTAACCCCCTTTCCCTTCTCTCCTTCTGTCTCTCATCCCCTCTCCTTTCTTTTTCTCCCCAACTGTTTGGCCTTACTCTCCCCCGTCCTCCCTCTTCTCTCCCCTTCTATATTTCTCCTCTCCCCATTTGTCTCTCTAATCCCTAACCCCCTTTCCCTTCTCTCCTTCTGTCTCTCATCCCCTCTCCTTTCCTTTTCTTCCCCAACTGTTTGGCCTTACTCTCCCCCATACTCCCTCTTCTGTCCCCTTCTATATTTCTCCTCTCCCCCATTTGTCTCTCTACTCCCTAACCCCCTTTCCCTTCTCTCCTTCTGTCTCTCATCCCCTCTCCTTTACTTTTCTCTCCCAACTGTTTGGCCTAACTCTCCCCCATCCTCCTTCTTCTCTCCCCTTCTATATTTCTCCTCTCCCCCATTTGTCTCTCTACTCCTTAACCCCCTTTCCCTTCCCTCCTTCTGTCTCTCATCCCCTCTCCTTTCCTTTTCTCCCCCAACTGTTTGGCCTTACTCTCCCACATCCTCCCTCTTCTCTCCCCTTCTATATTTCTCCTCCCTATGTGTCTCTCTACTCCCTAACCCACTTTCCCTTCTCTCTTTCTGTCTCTCATCCCCTCTCCTTTCCTTTTCTCCCCCAACTGTTTGGCCTTACTCTCCCCCATCCTCCCTCTTCTCTCTCCTTCTATATTTCTCCTCTCCCCCATTTGTCTCTCTACTCCCTAACCCCCTTTCCCTTCTCTCCTTCTGTCTCTCATCCCCTCTCCTTTCCTTTCTCCCCAACTGTTTGGCCTTACTCTCCCTCATCCTCCCTCTTCTCTCCCCTTCTATATTTCTCCTCTCCCCCATTTGTCTCTCTACTCCCTAACCCCCTTTCCCTTCTCTCTTTCTGTCTCTCATCCCCTCTCCTTTCCTTTTCTCCCCCAACTGTTTGGCCTTACTCTCCCCCATCCTCCCTCTTCTCTCCCCTTCTATATTTCTCCTCTCACCCATTTGTTTCTCTACTCCCTAACCCCCTTTCCCTTCTCTCCTTCTGTCTCTCATCCCCTCTCCTTTCCTTTTCTCTCCCAACTGTTTGGCCTTACTCTCCCCCATTCTCCCTCTTCTCTCCCCTTCTATATTTCTCCTCTCACCCATTTGTTTCTCTACTCTGTTCTGTTTCTACTTTCCCTGCTCCTCTCTCCTTTTGTCTTTATTCTTTTTCACAAATACACAAAACATTACAAAAGTTTTGCTCAGGTTTTGTTTCAGAGACTGGTCTTGTCTATTTTAATTGCACATTTTGTTGTCTATTTTGGTGCCTTTATTTATGCACGGAGTAAAATTCGGAACATTTATGTACCCAGCTGGCAGGATCATTATCTGCTCTGGTTGGCTGATTAGGTTGCTCTATTCTCAGTATACAGGCGAGTGTCAGGCTGATTTCATTAGCGTATTCCATCTTGGTGCTGATTGCAACTAAAGTCTCTTATAGGTCAATGGAGTCAGAAGAAAACAAAATTATTAAGAAACTATCAGTAGAGGAAGGTTGAAGTTCAGGAGCTTTTCTCTTTTTCTTCTGGAGGTCAAGCAGATTTGGTGTCAGATTTGACCCAATACCTACAGAAGTCCTTCCCTTTGATTGGTCTAAGCTTTTATTATAGATGAGTTATTGAATTATTGACATTCAGTTGGTATCAGTCATATGGCTAATTTGAAAAATATTAGTAAACTAACCCCAGATAAACTATATTGATTTAGTGTAATATGAGAAGAACATTGTATCAGTTGCAGATATTGTCACCTTTTTTACATTTGTGAGGCACCACCATGTTCCCCAGAGACATTCAGGGAGTAAGTGAACATGTTACACACGGCATCTCTGTATGTTATTATGTGTACATACATGATCTACACAAACCAACCCTCAGTGATACATTTCCACTGCCTCAGCCCCAATTAAATAGAAAATATTTCAGTCTTGAGAGCAGAGAAGTGTCATTATTATTTGAGGATTCAACATCTGCAACTGAATTATCAATTCATTCTACCCAGTGTTACAATCCAGACGTCAGCATCAAGTTTTATTCGAACTGTTCCCTCTTAGTGTCGCCATAGTAACAATCACACAATAATAAGTATGGGACAAACAGGATCCAATAAAAATGACCTTGGGTTTAACCTTGTGGAGTAACTTCTTGTCCCTGTCAGGTAGAAATGGAACAGACTGCGGCTTTCATCTCCAAATGAGGATTTTTTTGCCGTTTTTCTTTCATAAATAGCATTTGGAAAAATATGAGACCTCTGTGCCTTAGCTGTAAAATTAGAGAGGTCACAATATGGTACAAAATGAAGTCAAAGCATTAATTAGTGTTGAAAATGTGCTGGAAAATAATCATATGTTTCAATCCATTAATATAAATGAGTGTATGAGAATAGGACCTCGCAGGTCAGTTCTGTATAAGGACCTCCACACTTTTCTCAATGGACAGTTTGGGATTCACAACAGACACAGCAGATGTTGCAGGAAATGAAATTGGGAAATATTATCCATATTAAGGCAAAACAGTGACATTTGTAAAAGATGACAAACAGCTGGTAGAGAAACAACATGGGGAGAAGGGCAAGATGGTAAATATAAAGCAAGATGGTGATAATAGGACACAATGGCAAGAGGAGTGATAGTTACTAATAAGATTGAGACAGTAGGACAAGATGGAGACAGTAGGACAAGATTCACATAGTAGGACAAGATGGAGGCAGTAGAACAAGATGGAGACAGTAGGGCAAGATGGAGACAGTAGAACAAGATGGAGACAGTAGGATAAAATGGAGACAGTAGAACAAGATGGAGACAGTAGGACAAGATGGAGACAGTAGGGCAAGATGAAGACAGTAGAACAAGATGGAGACAGTAGGATAAAATGGAGACAGTAGGGCAAGATGGAGACAGTAGGATAAAATGGAGACAGTAGATCAAGATGGAGACAGTAGGATAAAATGGAGACAGTAGGATAAAATGGAGACAGTAGATCAAGATGGAGACAGTAGGATAAAATGGAGACAGTAGGGCAAGATGGAGACAGTAGGATAAAATGGAAACAGTAGATCAAGATGGAGACAGTAGGATAAAATGGAGACAGTAGAACAAGATGGAGACATAAATGAGTATAAGTCACATTGTGGCAGGACATTGACAATAGGACAAGATGGTATCAGTTGGGTAACATATGTTTTATTCAATAGAGCTCTTGTATCTGTAGTTCTGTATGTTTCTACAATGCATCACACTTATACAATGACCCCATACTAGAGATACTTGGCTTTGCCCCAGAAATGTGACATGTGACAGTTTGGCTGTTTTTAGATCCTATAAAATGCTTTAATGCTCATCATTCAGTATCAGATAAGGAGGGTTAGGTTTAGGGTTAGGTAGGAGAGGTAGGGTAAGTGGAACTGTATTCAGCATTACAGGGGCAAACAACTCAGCACCATTGAAACCCCCTCATCCATATGGTTTCTCCTTTGAAACAATGCACTGTACCACTCTCATAGTATGAAACAGCACAATCTTATTGGTCAGCACAAACTTCATTGACATCATTGCTTAGAACACATTATCCCCCCATATGAAATAAGAGGCACTAAGTTTGCCCAGGAACAGTAACCCATAGCAACCAATAGGCTTTTTGCTTTTGAACAGATGACCAGTAATATCTACCTTCTGATTGGTTGCTATGGGTTACTGCTCCTGGGCAAACTTAGTGCCTTTTATTACATAACTCTAAACCTATGTGTTTATTGCCCAAGCTGTTGCCTTTGATTTTCTGCTGAGCCCCCAGGTAGGGGTTCAGAGAGTCCAACAATGGGTGATGAGCTGAAGGCTTTGCTGGGAGTGGGGTAATTAGTTCTGTTGGCAGAGCAGCTCCTGAGGTTAATGTGAACACAGCGAGATTGTGACCAGTCCATTGTAATTATCAGAGCTTGTTAGTTCAGCACCTTCTCCCTCTCACCTGACACAGCAATAAGGGAAATAAGTGTAAGTACAATAAATCAGAATTAAGCAGCCGCCTCCCTCACTTGTTATAGGAATCTAATTACCCAAATTACCCCAGTGCAGTTCCGCTCCAGAGACTGAGAGTCAAGGAAAGAGCTGAGATTCCAGACAGGGAGAAGTTACAGCCAACTCTCTCCTTATCTGTTTAACTGCTCCCCATATTCTAATCTTTTCATTCACCCCAGTGAGATCTGTCACCCCCACATCTGCCCCCACTGCTGGAAGCTGAAAAGTCTAATTTGGGTAGATTAGTCGTGAGCCAATAAGATCCCTGCGCATGAAGCCCACCCATCCTGTAACATTCCTGCCCACATGTAATAAACACCTATAACTGAGATACCTCCAGATGCTAAAGTAACTTTATTCTTATTAAATAGCAATAATAATGGAAGAACAGTTAGAGAAATGGATGAATGTGCATGAGGAAAGGGCATGCTGGGAAAGATATATAATATAAATATAAAATAGAAGTGCAAATGTCATGATTCCTTAACGATCTGGATATTAGAATAAGATTCCTGGAGCCTCCTCCTTCCCTGAGTCTCTCTTGTACTTTCACTCCTGTTAATATGACCCCACTCATACTGTGACCCTTATAAAGAGGCCATTCCCTGATACAAAGGTCTCACCATTAGGATAATTACAGCACAAACACGGGCAGAATAATTAGTGTGGGAGAAAGAGGCTCATTTCAGATTTACAAATTCCATGTTTAGCTCAGTAACTGCTGGAGAAACTCAATCTAGACAACCCCCCCAGTTGTAACACACCCACCTTGATTACTTCTTGGGATATTTATGGTTCAATCTGTTTAATATCACATGATATCAGTGGTGCCAATGTGCTGGGGGCAGCAGGGGATGGTGCCAGTGATATAACTACTGTACATCAGGCCCCACAACTACAGGGGGGGCAGGGAAAAGGGGGGCCTATATCAGCCATGGGGTATTATATATGGCATCACTTTTTCTTCTCTCATCTGCCAAACATCCGGTAAGGAAGTCAGTGAATAGCATGGCAGGGAGGGGACTGAAATTTTCTTTTGTGCGGGAGGGGGGGAGAGCATTTCAAAAAATTCAAACTGCTAAAATAGTCATTAGATTAGCATCTTTGCAACTGCCTGTGGTTGGGGACCCAACAAAACTGAAGTTACTGTGTCGCTCAAGTGTGACGTATGACCAACTGACACAAACAGGGAATTACATGTTACATACATGTTAGAAACATTTACACAGAGGTTTATTACAGACATAAAAGTGGGAGATCAGGAACACGGCATTAGCATGTGAAGTCCCCAAGTCCCAATAACACTCCCTGGCCAGAAATATAGGACTTCCCCTGGAGCAAGCCCCAGCAAGATGCACACGCCCTCCAGGCAAATCCAAAAACAAGGGTAGGGAGTTCCTTCAGGCAATGCCAAGGGTATGGGGCATGGATTATTTGGGTAAGGACAACATGGAGACAGCAGGGCAAGATGGAGACAGTAGGGCAAGATGTAGACAGTAGGGCATGATGGAGACAGTAGGGCAAGATGGAGACAGTAGGGCAAGATGGAGACAGTAGGACAAGATGGAGACTGTAAAACAAGATGGAGACAGTAGGAAAAGATGAAGACAGTAGGGCAAGATGGGAGACAGTATAACAAGATGAAGACAATAGGGCAAGATGTGAGAGAGTAAGGCAAGATGGAAACAGAAGGGCAAGATCGAGACAGTAGGACAAGATCGAGACAGTAGGGCAAGATGTGAAACAGTTGGACAAGATGGAGCAGTAGGGCAAGATGAAGAGAGAGGGACAAGATGGATACAGTAGGACAATATAGGAGTCTGTAGAACAAGATGGAGATAGCAGGGCAAGATGAAGACAGTAGGAAAAGATGGAGACAGTAGGGCAAGATGGAAACAGTAGGGCAAGATGGAGACAGTAGGGCAAGATGGGAAACAGTAGGGCAAGATGGAGACAGTAGGGCTAGGTGGGAGACAGCAGGGCAAGATAGAGACAGTAGGACAAGATGGAGACAGTAGGGCAAGATGGAGACAGTAGGGCAAGATGGTGACAGTAGGGAAACATGGAGACAGTAGGACAAGATGGAGGCAGTAGGGCAAGATGGAAGACAGTAGGGCAACATGGAGACAGTAGGGCAGATGGAGATAGTAGGGGTAAAATGGAGACAGAAGAACATGATGGAGACAGTAGGAACAAGAGAAAGACAGAGAGGCAAAATGGTGACAGTAGTGTAAGATTAAGACGTAAACGAGCAAACAGGAAAAACAATGTAGAAACTAAGGCAAGATAGAGACGGTAAAACAAGATAAAGACACTAGGACTAGATGGAGATTAGATGAGACAATATGGCAAGAAAATTACATCAAGTAGGAACTGACAAAGATGTCTCAATGAGTGGCACCACCAGAAAAAAAAGCAAAAACACAGATAAAGGGAGAGAAGAAAGATATGCGAATCTGTCCTGTTTCACTTCGGAGAAAAATTCACAAAACTCCACAAAATTTTGCGAAACTGTGAAAAATTAGTGAAACGCATTGAAGTCAATGGGTGTCAATGTTTTTTCTTATGGCGGCCCTTTTGTCTCTACGACAATTTTGTTTTCTCTGCGATTCCATACCTGGAGAATAAAATTGCTCATTACTAGTAGAGAAATAACTGTTTAAATAGCAATGGTGTCTTAAAACATGAACCCATGACCCATCTCCAGTCAAGTCTGCAGTCCCCTGGATCCCTGTCTATCTCACAGCCCATATGTGTCATGTTAGTCCAAGTACATGGTTGAGGGCACATTTGAGGTTCTCATCCACTCTTATCTGCAGTCACTTACAATCTTCTGGCTGGGTCTCTCCACCTCTGGGCTGATCCGTTAGTTGGTTTTCAAGGGTAGAGGTTGCCTTAGCCTTGGTTTCCAGGCACGAGGGTCTTGAGGATTATTGAAATGTTGCACAGAGATCTCAATAAACTTTAAAGAAGCAAAGAACCAGCTGGTTGTGAGTGCCTTCTGATCTGTTTGGTATTACATTATACATGATATATGATCTCCTGAGCAATGGAGCATCCATCTGGACATTTTCAAAGTGGCCCCTCAGCTTGACCCCAACTATACAATCTTCTCAAGGGTTCGACCATACAGACTCCAGGCCTAGACACTGTTACCTGTCCTGTGACTCCATTTACATTTGCAATTACCTGCCTTTCTGCAGTTGCCGCACCACCAAGTGATATCTTTGGCCCCTATGTGTACATTGCTGCAACAATAACAATGTTCTGTGCCTTTCAATCACATAATAATTAGACAATAAAGCTGTAAAACAACAGTAGTGAGGATCAGCACCCACCTCTGTATGTGCAGGGACACCTTTTTTTAGTCACATCAGACCTGTGCTCGCTGTTATGTATTTATTTATTTATATTTATATATATTTAGAGTTTCTTCCTTGTATTTTTTCATTTTCTGGGCTATTTTAAGTTCTGGGTGGGAGACAAATTGATTGTGAGTGACCTGGCAAATATGTGACCCAAACCTGTGAAGTGCATCTGCCGCTCCCCCGCTAATGGTGCTACTGGGACCTGTTCAACAACAGACTCAGCCCCTGACGTGGAACTGAAAATACTCAAGGGCTTTTAACTCTCTTTCCCTGCGGATCCATGATGTGCGCCCACTCCGTGCTCTACACAATGATGAAATAGATATAATACACAAGAGCTCACATCTCAGTCTTATTACTCGTCTCTCTCAGCCCTTTGGCTATGAGTGATCACAGCAAGTGCCAGTCTGTCGGGTGCCAATGCTTTGGGTGGCAAAGAGGCTTGTGACAGACACAGATGTTGCTGCAGTAGGTTCCAGGGAGAATCAAGACAACTATACAGATGTAACAGACATTGGCACATTCAAGAGCGTTGTCCCAATGTATAAGAGCTCTGGGGTTTATGCCTTTAGCAGAAGAGGGACTGAATGACCATAGAAAGACCAGCCCAGCTCACACACTATATAGACACAAATACATCCTCTGAAAAGATAATAGGACTGGTGCCAATGTTGCCAGTCTGTGATACATTGA
The DNA here is from genome assembly GCF_017654675.1 of Xenopus laevis. NCBI lineage: Eukaryota > Metazoa > Chordata > Amphibia > Anura > Pipidae > Xenopus > Xenopus laevis. The sequence goes on from NC_054373.1 coordinate 190,277,798, forward strand.
AAGCTGCATGAGACTTGCCTGGGCCTCTCTTGTCTAAATGGGCTTTGAGCAGTGGGCATAAATTCTACTATATATCTCCCCAAATTGAAACCTCCCCAAAAATACTTAACCTGTGAAGATGTTTGGTTTCCCATTCTATCAACTTGACCGGGTGAAATTGCAATTTCTTGTGATGTCAAATTTCCTTTGCTTCTGACTGTTTTACACACAGGAAGGTCTTCATCATGAGATGAGTGAATGGGACGAGAAAGAAACAATGATAACTTGGTAAAGAAAATTATTCAGTTTCTCACATTCGAATAAGGCAACATCGCAATGAATTGAATTCAGAATAACCACGACTCAACTTTTTGAAGGTACTGAGATCTTTGGTTTATCAAAATGTTACTGAATCTAATTTTGCCCATATTGTTACAAGGGATTCCCCCCCCCCATGCTTGCCCTCCCTTTGGACTCAAATTTGGTAATTAATATTTGTCAGTAATTGTAATGTTTTAGCCTTTTTGCTAATGCCTGTATTTAGTTTGGTACATGCCAAACATATGGGTCAAATGGCAACACTAAGTCAAGACAGCAACCATAGGACAATGTGTTGACATTAGGATACACTGGAGAATGTAAGAGAAGACCAAGAGAAGGACAGTGGGGCAAAACAGAGACAGTATGACAAGATGGAGACAGTAGGACACTATAGAGAGAGCAGGGCAAGATGGAGACAGTAGAGCAAGATGAGACAGTAGGGCAAGATGGAGACAGTAGGATAAGATGGAGACAGTAGGGCGATATTGAGACAGTAGGACAAGATGAAGACAGTAGGGCAAGATGGAGACAGTAGGACAAGATGAAGACAGTAGGGCAAGATGGAGACAGTAGGACACTATAGAGAAGCAGGGCAAGATGGAGACAGTAGGGCAAGATGGAGACAGTAGGACACTATAGAGAAGCAGGGCAAGATGGAGACAGTAGGGCAAGATGATTTGGAGACAGTAGGACAAGTTGAAGACAGTAGGGCAAGATGGAGAGAGCAGGGAAAGATGGAGACAGATGGGTAAGATGAAAACAAAAGGGCAACATGTATATAGTAGAATGTGATGGTGACAACTGAGCAAACAGAGTAGGGCAAAATGGAGACAGTAGGGCAAAATGGAGACTGTAGGACAAGGTGGGGACAGTAGGAAAAGGTCTGAACAGTAACTTATTGATCATTGTTCTTCTACTTGATGAGCCTCAGGGGAGTCTATATAGTTGTTTACTTACATATGGCACTTTTGTGGGATGGGGTTGCTGAAAATTGTGACTCCTCAACATTATGTACCCCTGTGTGACTCACCAATACTATGAACAACTTGGCAACTGGTCAGTGGCTGATCCATGTAGATTGGGAAAAGCATTGAGTTTAATTAAGAGCTTAGCTATTCACACACTGGAATAGAAACAGTAATTAATTCAACTTCCTTATGTTCCATTGTAATTCTTTCCTCGTCACTGAATAGAAATGTTTATAGAAAGCAATTAGTAGAAAAGAAATAATATTTTGTAATTGAGGTGAAGCTGAAGAATGAATGTATCACATTCTCTTATACTGTGAGATATTTTCCCTCATTAACTCATCTGGCTAAGGTCACATAATGAAATATACGTAATTAGCTGTGTTACAAAACTCCGAGGCAAGAGGAGAATTATATATTTAGGAAGATGCCTCCTAATGGCCTGACTTTGTGGCTAATAAATGGGTCAGTGGAGCTGAGAGAAGCGCTCGGCATGTTTATGTCCTGGAGAAGGAAGAAATATCATGAGAATTAAATGATGAAACAAAAGCTGAAACAGAACTGGCAGCAACATGTCACAATAAGTAGGAAATACAAAATAGAATAATGAATAGAAATTGCCAAGAGATATATTTTAGAAAGTAAAATGTGTCGGGGGTGCTATTGTAACAAAGAGCTGACACTCAGGTCCATTAGGTTCATCCAAAGGCTGGAGCAGATGCTGAGCGTTTCAAAGCCAAAACAGAATCTTCTGATCCAGTGTCTCAGTACTGATATGGAGTTGCGCTGCGTCTGACTCAAATGTGCTGCATCCAGTGCAACTGCGTCTGATTGGCTGAAATGGGAGCGAATACCTGTGTATTTATTGTACTGATTGTATTGATTTATTAGATCAGATATCAGTTTGTGCAAATTTCTGTCACTAGGAAATTACCCTTTTGAGTAAAGTGAGATCTCATTGGTCAGAAGTGTAACCACTTTGAGTAAAAGTTGGATCTCATTGGTCACAAGTGTAAACCCTTTGGGTAAAAGTGAGATCTCATTGGTCAGAAGTGTAACCCCTTTGGGTAAAAGTGAGATCTCATTGGTCAGAAGTGTAACCCCTTTGGGTAAAAGTGGGATCTCAATGGTCAGAAGTGTAACCCCTTTGGGTAAAAGTGGGATCTCATTGGTCAGAAGTGTAACCCCTTTGGGTAAAAGTGAGATCTCAATGGTCAGAAGTGTAACCCCTTTGGGTAAAAGTGGGGTCGCATTGGTCAGAAGTGTAACCCCTTTGGGTAAAAGTGAGATCTCATTGATCAGAAGTGTAACCCCTTTGGGTAAAAGTTGGATCTCATTGGTCAGAAGTGTAACCCCTTTGGGTAAAAGTTGGATCTCAATGGTCAGAAGTGTAACCCCTTTGGGTAAAAGTGGGGTCTCATTGGTCAGAAGTGTAACCCCTTTGGGTAAAAGTGAGATCTCATTGATCAGAAGTGTAACCCCTTTGGGTAAAAGTTGGATCTCATTGGTCAGAAGTGTAACCCCTTTGGGTAAAAGTTGGATCTCATTGGTCAGATGTGTAACCCCTTGGGGGAAAAGTGGGATCTCATTGGTCAGAAGTGTAACCCCTTTGGTTAGATGTGGGATCTCATTGGTCAGAAGTGTAACCCCTTTGGGTAAAAGTGGGATCTCACTGGTCAGAAGTGTAACCCCTTTGGGTAAAATTGGGATCTCATTGGTCAGAAGTGTAATCCCTTTGGGTAAAAGTGGGATCTCATTGGTCAGAAGTGTAACCCCTTTGGGTAAAAGTGGGATCTCACTGGTCAGAAATGTAACCCCTTTGGGTAAAATTGGGATCTCATTGGTCAGAAGTGTAATCCCTTTGGGTAAAAGTGGGATCTCACTGGTCAGAAGTGTAACCCCTTTGGGTAAAATTGGGATCTCATTGGTTAGAAGTGTAACCCCTTAGGGTAAAAGTGATTTCTCATTGCTCAGAAGTGTAACCCCTTTGGGTAAAATGAGATCTCATTGCTCAGAAGTGTAACCCCTTTGGGTAAAATGAGTTCTCATTGCTCAGAAGTGTAACCCATTTGGGTAAAAGTGGGATCTCATTGGTCAGAAGTGTAACCCCTTTGGGTAAAATTGGGATCTCATTGGTCAGAAGTGTAATCCCTTTGGGTAAAAGTGGGATCTCATTGGTCAGAAGTGTAACCCCTTTGGTAAAATTGGGATCTCATTGGTTAGAAGTGTAACCCCTTAGGGTAAAAGTGATTTCTCATTGCTCAGAAGTGTAACCCCTTTGGGTAAAATGAGATCTCATTGCTCAGAAGTGTAACCCCTTTGGGTAAAATGAGATCTCATTGCTCAGAAGTGTAACCCCTTTGGGTAAAAGTGGGATCTCATTGGTCAGAAGAAGAGTGACCCCTTTTGGCAGAAGTATTACATGAATGTTATATCATAATAACAAAATACATTTGTGCTCTGGGTCCTTCATGAGCTTCTGAGAACAGAGAGGGTTAATTTCCCCAAAGCTCCGTTCCTTCTGTGACCAGGGGGGCAAATAGTTTTGGGTAAAGAAAGTGCATAATGGAGAGAGCCCTGTAACCCCAGTAGGCTTTTATATGGGGCAATTCAGAATATTCTCTGCTCTTGTAAAGCTGAACACTTTCTGTAAGTGATGATTTATTTATCATGTTTCCTAAAATTGAGTTTATTGGGGCAGAATGAATCCAACATGAATGTGAGTATATCATTATAGGAGGGAGGGAGATGGGGTACAAAACTGTTCAGAACTGGGGCCGGGAGTTGCCTCTGACCCTATGGCTAATATTAATGTCCCGGGGCCCCAGTCTCACAGTGGGAACAATGAGGAGTCTGCCGAGGGCCACTTGTAATGAAGGGCAGAGAGGGCTGTATAACAGGGGCCCCGGCGTAAGGATATATTAGATCATTCTAGAATGTGACTGCACTTTAATGAACCCCAAGATTTGCATTGGGAGACTCCCCCCTTCCAGCTCCCACCCTTTTTCCCCACCCTGTCTCCTGGGATTTCAGGTCAAACTAAAAAGTCTCACGGATTTTCAGGTTTGGGTGGATATTGGGGGGTAGGGGCAAATGCAGGAATGTAATTGGGCGAATTGGGTCACTTGTTGCCAAAATCCAATAAACATCCCTGTACTGGGACCTACACCTGTAACATCAGCACCCAGTCCCACCAGTGCAGTGTTATGGGTGTCTGATTGCTACCCCTCCCCCACTGGTGAATGTTAATGGGGGTTTAGTGAGATCTAAAAGGGTCACAGGTGAATATCCTGATATATATGTCATTTACCTGCACTTAGGGCCCATAACAGTAACAACTGACAATTCATTGTGTGTAGGCTGGACTGGGAAGCTCCATGCTCTCCGCTAATTCTGTCTGACAGTTACATGAAAGATGCATTTGTCAGTTCCTGGGAATGGCCCCTCCCCCTACTGAGGTCACTGGCTCTGATTCCAGATCCCAAATCCCAGTGTGGGGGTCAAGTAGAGGGGAGTGAGCGGAGTCTTATACAGAGGCAAAGGTTAAACTGTCATTTTGTATCAATTTAAACTGGATTTTATGGGAGGGGCACAAAGGCTGAGTCCTAGAATTATACTTTATGTTTAGAGAAACGTCAGTGCAACTTCCCCTTTGCCTTTTGTAATTTTAACTTTGAAAAAGCTAATTTTAGGTTAAAGGGTTTTAGTTAATGTAATTTCTAATGATCATTGTGTGTCTGTTATTGCTATTCATTGCACTGCTGGTTATGACACCTGAAACAATATTAAACAATATAAGAGCAGCCAGTAACTGATTCACAGATTCACTGGAGGAGAAGCAACGTGTGCTGAGCCAGAACCAGCAGTGCAGAGAATAGTCAGAGACAGATGGACACTGCTTCAGTTCTAATGACAATATATGTGTATTTATGTACAATGACTGTATTTGGGGACGGTATGGGGGGTATTGGACCCTGCAGCCCCTCATCACATACTGTTGTAGTTTGGGCTTTGCCAGGACTGAGGGAAACAATAGGTGGCCATACTGTGTATAAGGGGGGACCCTATAGAATGTGTATAACGGGACCCTATAGAATGTGTATGATGGTGGGACCCTATAGAATGTGTATAACGGGACCCTATAGAATGTGTATGATGGTGGGACCCTATAGAATGTGTATAACGGGACCCTATAGAATGTGTATGATGGTGGGACCCTATAGAATGTGTATAAGGGGAATCCTATAGAATGTGTATGAGGGGGGATTTGCTCAGGATGTGAGTCGCTGGTCTGTAGGAAATCAATCTCCTGTGATACAATGAGCTGGGGGTTCCACTATAATTAATGGAATGAGAAGATGATGGAGGATTTTGCAGCCCCAATCTCCCTGCCCCCCCTGCACCCACGTCCCACACGTAATGAACTGACGGATCAGTAACGTCCCTTAATCCTGAACCAAACGAGACAATGAGAAATCTCATAATAAACAGAAAAACCCATTTTATTTGTAATTGGATTTTAAAGCCAATCAGAGTCTCATCAGGAATGAAACGTATTCACTGGCCCCGCCCACAGGAGCTCATGTGGGACCCCCAGTGTGTTTGTGTCACTAGTGGGGGGCTCTGTGGTCCCGAACTGTTATACACTGACACCCCCCATTATACTGTACATGTTACACACACTGACACCCCCATTATACATGTTACACACACTGACACCCCCCATTATACATGTTACACACACTGACACCCCCCATTATACATGTTACACACACTGACACCCCCATTATACATGTTACACACACTGACACCCCCATTATACATGTTACACACACTGACACCCCCCATCTATACAAGTTACACACACTGACACCCCCATTATTACATGTTACACACACACTGACACCCCCATTTTATACCATGTTACACACACTGACACCCGCTCATTTATTACTGTACATTGTACACCACACTTTGACCACCCCCCATATATACATGTTACACACACTGACACCCCCGATTTACATGTTACACACACTGACACCCCCATTATACAAGTTACACACACTGGGACACCCCCATTATACATGTTACACACACTGACACCCCCCATTATGACAGTTACACAGCACTGACACCCCCACTTATACATGGTTACACACACTGACACCCCCAGTTATACATGTTACACACACACTGACACCCCCCATTATACATGTTACACACACTGACACCCCCATTTATACACCATTTACACACCACTGACACCCCCCATTATACATGTTACACACACTGACACCCCCACTTACAGACACACTGCATGTTACACCACACTGACCCCCCCATATACATGTTACACACACTGACAACCCCCATTATACATGTTACACACACTGACACCCCCAATACATTTACACACACTGACACCCCCATACATGGTTACACACACTGACACCCCCATTATACATGTTACACACACTGACACCCCCATGACACCCCCATGATACAAGTTACACACACTACACCCCCATTATACAGTTACACACACTGACACCCCCATTATACATTACCACCACACTGACACCACATGTATACACACACTGACCACCCCCATTATACATGTTACACACACTGAACACCCCCCATTATACAACATGTTACACACTGACACCCCCATATACATGTTACACACACTGACACCCCCATTATACATGTTACACACACACTGACATTCCCCCATTATACATGTTACACACACTGACACCCCTCATTATACATGTTGACCAGCACACTGACACCCCCATTATACATGTTACACACACTGACACCCCCATTATACATGTTACACACACTGACACCCCCATTATACATGTTACACACACTGACACCCCCATTATACATGTTACACACACTGACACCCCCATATATACATGTTACACACACTGACACCCCCATTATACATGTTACACACACGACACCCCCATTATACATGTTACACACACTGACACCCCCATTATACAAGTTACACACACTGACACCCCCATTATACATGGTTACACACACTGACACCCCCATTATACATGTTACACACACTGACACCCCCATTATACATGTTACACACACTGACACCCCCATTATACATGTTACACACACTGACACCCCCATTATACATGTTACACACACTGACACCCCCATTATACATGTTACACACACTGACACCCCCATTATACATGTTACACACACTGACATTTACATGTTACACACCACTGACACCCCCCATTTATACATGTTACACACACTGACACCCCCATTATACATGTTACACACCACTGACACCCCATTATACATGTTACACACACTGACACCCCCATATACTGTTACACACACTGACACCCCCATTATACATGTTACACACACGACACCCCCAATGTACACACACTGACACATATACATGTTACACCACACTGACACCCCCATTATACATGTTACACACAACTGACACCCCATTATACATGTTACACACACTGACACCCCCATTATACATGTTACACACACTGACACCCCCATAATACATGTTACACACATGACACCCCCCCATTATACAGTTACACACACTGACACCCCCATTATACATGTTACACACACTGACACCCCCATTATACATGTTACACACACTGACACCCCCATTATACATGTTATACATGTTACACACACTGACACCCCCATTATACATGTTACACACACTGACACCCCCCATTATACATGCTTACACACACTGACACCCCCATTATACATGTTACACACACTGACACCCCCATTAATCATGTTACACACACTGACCAACCCCCATTATACATGTTACACCACACTGACACCCCCATTATACATGTTACACACACTGACACCCCCATTATACATGTTACACACACTGACACCCCCATTATACATGTACACACACTGACACCCCCCATTATACATGTTACACACACTGACACCCCCATATACATGTTACACACACTGACACCCCCATTATACATGTTACACACACTGACACCCCCATTATACATGTTACACACACTGACACCCCCATTATACATGTTACACCACACTGACACCCCCATTATACATGTTACACACACTGACACCCCCATTATACATGTTACACACACTGACACCCCCATTATACATGTTACACACCACTGACACCCCCATTATACATGTTACACACACTGACACCCCCATTATACATGTTACACACACACACCCCCATTATACATGTTACACACACTGACACCCCCCATTATACATGTTACACACACTGACACCCCCCATTATACATGTACAACACACTGACACCCCATGTATACAGTTACACACACTGACACCCCCATTATACATGTTACACACACACTGACACCGCCCATTATACATGTTACACACACTGACACCCCCATTATACAGTTACACACACTGACACCCCCATTTATACATGTTACCACACTGACACCCCCATTATACAGTACACACACTGACACCCCCATTATACATGTTACACACACACTGACACCCCCATTATACATGTTACACACACTGACACCCCCATTATACATGTTACACACCACTGACACCCCAGTAATACATGTTACACACACTGACACCCCCATTATACATGTTACACACACTGACACCCCCATTATACATGTTACACACACTTGACACCCCCATTATACATGTTACACACACTGACACCCCCATTATACATGTTACACACACTGACACCCCCATATATACATGTTACACACACTGACACCCCCCATTATACCATGTTACACACACTGACACCCCCATTATACATGTTACACACACTGACACCCCCATTATACATGTTACAACACTGACACCCCCATTATACATGTTACACACACTGACACCCCCATTATACATGTTACACACACTGACAACCCCCATTATAATGTTACCACACACTGACACCCCCATTATTACATGTTACACACTGACACCCCCCATTATACATGTTACACACACTGCACCCCCATTATACATGTTACACACACTGACACCCCCATTATACATGTTACACACACTGACACCCCCATTATACATGTTACACACACTGACACCCCCATTATACATGTTACACACACTGACACCCCCATTATACATGTTACACACACTGACACCCCCATTATACATGTTACACACACTGACACCCCCATCCTTTCTTTATACATGTTACACACACTGACACCCCCATTATACATGTTACACACACTGACACCCCCCATTATACATGTACACACACTGACACCCCATATACATGTTACACACACTGACACCCCCCATTATACATGTTACACACACTGACACCCCCATTATACATGTTACACACACTGACACCCCCTTATAATGTTACACACATGACACCATTATACATGTTACACACACTGACACCCCCATTATACATGTTACACACACTGACACCCCATATACATGTTACACCACACTGACACCCCCATTATCATGTACACACACTGACACCCCCATTATACATGTTACCACACACTGACACCCCCATTATACATGTTACACACACTGAACCCCCCATTATTACATGTTACACATCCACTGAACACCTGCCCATTATACATGTAACACACACTGACACCCCCATATAACATGTTACACACACTGACACCCCCCATTATACATGTTACACACACTGGACACCCCCATTATACATGTTACACACACTGACACCCCCATTATACATGTTACACCACACTGACACCCCCATATACATGTTACACACACTGACACCCCCATTATACATGTTACACACACTGACCACCCCATAATACATGTTACACACACTGACACCCCCATTATACATGTTACACACACTGACACCCCCATTATACATGTTACACACCACTGACACCCCCATTATACATGTTACACACACTGACACCCCCATTATACATGTTACACCACACTGACACCCCCATTATACATGTTACACACACTGACACCCCCATTATACATGTTACACACACTGACACCCCCCATTATACATGTTACACACACTGACACCCCCATTATACATGTTACACACACTGACACCCCCATTATACATGTTACACACACTGACACCCCCATTTATACATGTTACACACACTGACACCCCCATTATACATGTTACACACACTGACACCCCCATTATACATGTTACACACACTGACACCCCCATTATACATGTTACACACACTGACACCCCCATTATACAAGTTACCACACACTGACACCCCCATTATACATGTTACACACACACTGACACCCCCATTATACATGTTACACACACTGACACCCCCCATTATTACATGTTACACACACTGACACCCCCCATTATACTGTACATGTTTACACACACTGACACCCCCATTATACATGTTACACACACTGACACCCCTATTATACATGTTACACACACTGACACCCCCCATTATACATGTTACACACAACTGGACACCCCCCATATACATGTTACACACACTGACACCCCCCATTATACATGTTACACACACTGACACCCCATTATACTATGTTACACACACTGACACCCCCATTATACATGTTACACACACTGACACCCCCCATTATACAGTTACACACCACTGACCACCCCCATTATACAAGTTACACACACTGACACCCCCATTTATACATGTTACACACACTGACACCCCCATTATACAAGTTACACACACTGACACCCCCATTATACAAGTTACACACACTGACACCCCCCATTATAACATGTTACACACACTGACACCCCCATTATACATGTTACACACACTGACACCCCCATTATACATGTTACACACACTGACACCCCCATTATACATGTTACACACACTGACACCCCCATTATACATGTTACACACACTGACACCCCCATTATACATGTTACACACACTGACACCCCCATATACATGTTACACACACTGACACCCCCATTATACAAGTTACACACACTGACACCCCCATTATACATGTTACACACACTGACACCCCCATTATACATGTTACACACACTGACACCCCCATTATACATGTTACACACACTGACACCCCCATTATACATGTTACACACACTGACACCCCCCATTATACAAGTTACACACACTGACACCCCCATTATACATGTTACACACACTGACACCCCCATTATACATGTTACACACACTGACACCCCCATTATACATGTTACACACACTGACACCCCCCATTATACATGTTACACACACTGACACCCCCATTTATACAAGTTACACACACTGACACCCCCATTATACAAGTTACACACACTGACACCCCCATTATACATGTTACACACACTGACACCCCCATTATACAAGTTACACACCACTGACACCCCCATTATACAAGTTACACACACTGACACCCCCATTATACATTACACACACTGACACCCCCATTATACATGTTACACACACTGACACCCCCATTATACATGTTACACACACTGACACCCCCCATTATACATGTTACACACACTGGACACCCCCATTATACATGTTACACACACTGACACCCCCCCATTTATACATGTTACACACACTGACACCCCCATTATACATGTTACACACACTGACACCCCCCATTATACATGTTACACACACTGACACCCCTCATTATACATGTTACACACACTGACACCCCCATTATACATGTTACACACACTGACACCCCTCATTATACATGTTACACACACTGACACCCCCATTATACATGTTACACACACTGACACCCCCATTATACATGTTACACACACTGACACCCCCATTATACATGTTACACACACTGACACCCCCATTATACATGTTACACACACTGACACCCCCATTATACATGTTACACACACTGACACCCCCATTATACATGTTACACACACTGACACCCCCATTATACATGTTACACACACTGACACCCCCATTATACATGTTACACACACTGACACCCCCATTATACATGTTACACACACTGACACCCCCATTATACATGTTACACACACTGACACCCCCATTATACATGTTACACACACTGACACCCCCCATTATACATGTTACACACACTGACACCCCCATTATACAAGTTACACACACTGACACCCCCATTATACATGTTACACACACTGACACCCCCATTATACAAGTTACACACACTGACACCCCCATTATACAAGTTACACACACTGACACCCCCATTATACATGTTACACACACTGACACCCCATTATACATGTTACACACACTGACACCCCCATTATACATGTTACACACATTATACATGTTACACACACTGACACCCCCATTATACATGTTACACACACTGACACCCCCATTATACATGTTACACACACTGACACCCCCATTATACATGTTACACACACTGACACCCCCATTATACATGTTACACACACTGACACCCCCATTATACATGTTACACACACTGACACCCCCATTATACATGTTACACACACTGACACCCCCATTATACATGTTACACACACTGACACCCCACTCTGGGGCTACAGCTGACAGCACTATGGCAACTCCACGTATTGATTTAATATCATTTATCAGGGTGTGGCCCTAACACAATTCCAGGGCCCCTTTATTCAACTCGGATCCTGTATATGGACGACAAATGCTGCTCGTTTCCATGGTTTCATCAGCCACAATCAGTGTGGGGGGGTATACGGCTGTCTGTGCCCCCCAGTGTTGTGTTCTGCACCCGTCACTACATTGTTTCTCCAGTGGGAGGTTCACTAGGGGCCACTCTTGTTCTATATGGGCCCCCTGTATAGTCACAGGCCCCCAAACTACTTCATAAACTTCATCAGTCAGTGGCCCTAAATCACATGTGACATCATCACTGGTAATGTCATAGCAACTGAATTCCACCCACATCTGAGAATATCCCATCACTGTCTGTCCTTGTATGTTACTGTATCTGTATGTGAGTGTGTGTCAGCTCTTTTGTACCAATCATTTATTAGATTGTCAGCTCTTGGAACAGCTGCTCCCTTGTCAGTATACTCTATGTACAGTAGCTCACTCACATCTGTTTCTTTGAGGATTAAAGGGGAAATAAAACCCAATTATTGCCATTTCTATGACTGTTACCCCAATGTTTCTATATATGTGTAACCTTGTTATGAGCTAAGGGGGCCCAGTCTGAAGGTCAGTTAGGGGGAGATTTGGGGTGAGTGTTTATTTGTACCCTGGGTACCCCTGGAACTATAGCAGGGTGACACCCCAATGTTTCTATATATCTGTAACCTTGTTATGAGCTAAGGGGGCCCAGTCTGAAAGTCAGTTAGGGGGAGCTTTGGGGTGAGGTACCCCTGGAACTATAGCAGGGTGACTTGTTACCCCAATGTTTCTATATATCTGTGGGAGTGGGGAGTGCTGACCAGATAAAGGAATTTAAGGGGGCCTTGTAGTGAAAAAGCAAACACTTGTGCCCTAGAATTATGTGCAGGTTCCTTATTTCTATAATTAGTTAATGGAACCTCCTCATTTGGTGTTGGACTCAATGGGGGGCTTATATAATAAAAGGGAGCACGTTTGGTCAGGAGCAGTAACCCATAGCAACCAATCAGAAGGAAGCATTGAATGGTCACTCTTTCAAAAACAAACATCTTTTTAGTTGCTATGGGTTATTGCTCCTTTTATTACATATGGGGGACTGTGTATTGTTGGTTTGGGGCAACTCCGTTTATTTTGGGCAGCTAAATAGTTGTAGGGGCTCAGGAATCAGCACCAGATCTCCCGGCAGGAGAGAGAAAAGTATAAATACAGGTTATTAGGGAATCGTATGGACAGAATGAAGGAGTCGGGGGACATCACACTGGAAGTCAGAGGGTCTCAGACGAAATGATGGGAATGTGGAGTAAATGGGGGCTGGGGAGTAAATACAGAGCAGATTATATAGAGATATCAGGAAGGGCAATAGTCTCTGGATCAGCACCAGTAACATTAACCCCAGGTTTCTATTCTGATCAGCAATAAGTGCCCTGGGGATCTGCCCATTAACTCTTATTTGCCCTCTGCCCATAAATGTGGCACATTAACCTTTACCTGCCCGGAGCACTGGGGCCATGTACTAAGTAAGATCAGGACACTGGGAGGGTTAGTTGCCCTTGAATGACAATATGAGGGAGTGCTGGTGAGTAATTGATTGCGGGGGTGACCAGCAGTGCAGGGGATTAGACTGTTATTGCTCTGGGGTCTCTGGCCAATTCTCTGCGCTTATCCCAAAGCCTCAATCTATTTCCCTGCTGATCTCAATCACTCAATAACCTCAATCACATCTGCTGCTTCTATTGGACCCTATGGGCAGTCGACAGAGAGTTACAGTCGCACACTTTCTTCCAGTCGGTGACTTACTAACTAGTCTCACATCTGACAGGGAATTAAAGAAACTTAATTTGGGTCCTGCCAATTCTGGGAGTTTTTTTGTTTAATCTCAAATAGCACTGGGGGGGGGGGCTGTTCTATTAGTGTCAGTGGAAGAGAGATTCTGCCCCACCAACAGGTGAAAGATAATATTGCAAGTGAGAAAATGCCTTTGTAGGTTTCTTTTAGTAATGGCTAAGGCAGGTTATCCCTGACACTTCACTCCGTTAACCCCAGATATGCCAGTAAATTCACTGCAGAAATGGCCACATTAACCCCAGATATGCCAGTAAGATCACTGCACAAATGGCCACATTAACCCCAGATATGCCAGTAAGATCACTACACAAATGGCCACATTAACCCCAGATATACCAGTAAGATCACCACAGAAATGGCCAAATTCCATTAACCCCAGATATGCCAGTAAGATCACTGCACAAATGGCCACATTAACCCCAGATATGCCAGTAAGATCACTGCACAAACAGAATGGAATCATTAACTCACCCAAGTAATACCACAAACGTTGCCCTAACGCTGCTTGTCTCTCTCTGCCCTGTGCCCCCTGTGTCTGGTTGAAACAGGGAATTACTTAGTGTGGCCCCCGACTGCTGTGAGGGGGGGAGGGGTTTTGAGCCACAGACTGTGGGGGTACATTTCATTCCTGGGAGGAGAGGGGAACAGATGTTGGAATTATTGGATTTCACTGTCTATTAACTCTTTTTAATTAGTAAATTGGTGCTGCCCAATCAGCTGTTGTGTGTGGGTTATAGAAGAATGCAGGGGGTGCTGGGAGTTGCATATGGAGGGCTACAAGATAACTGGGCCATGACTATAATTGGGCTTATTCCCATCACAGGGGCAGGAATGAGGAGATTCAATAGGGAAAAGCAAGTTACTCCTGCCCCCGACTGCCCAAACACTGGTACTTCTGTCTATTGTGGGGGCTGCTCAGGATGCCTCTGGGGCATTAAATGTGACCGGTGAACATGACATTTTTCCAGAGCCAATTTACTGGGCCCGTCAAGTCTGGGGCGAGAGGTGGGCAAAATGTTCCAACACTCCCACCATGAGCTGGGCTTTACTACTGACCCTGGTGCTGATCCAAGTCCCACTGAAATGAAACCCACACAGAGAAATGTTCTGAATTTAGCAGATACAAAACCTCTCTCCTTAACTGATACCTTCCTGATTGTGCCCAATTCCTCCCCTGATACTGATCATTTACTTACAGAGACAGAGACACAGACACAGACACAGACACAGACAGAGACACAGACAGAGACACAGACAGAGACGCAGACAGAGACGCAGACAGAGACGCAGACAGAGACACAGACACAGACAGAGACACAGACAGAGACACAGACAGAGACAGAGACACAGACAGACAGACAGACAGAAAGAGACACAGACAGAGACACAGACAGAGACACAGACAGAGACACAGACAGAGACACAGACAGAGACACAGACAGAGACGCAGACAGAGACACAGACGCAGACAGAGACGCAGAGAAAGACGCAGACACAGACACAGACAGAGACACAGACAGAGACAGAGACAGAGACACAGACAGAGACACAGACAGAGACGCAGACAGAGACGCAGACAGAGACGCAGACAGAGACACAGACAGAGACACAGACAGAGACACAGACAGAGACGCAGACAAAGACGCAGACACAGACAAAGACACAGACAGAGACGCAGACAGAGACACAGACAGAGACAGAGACACAGACAAAGACACAGACAAAGACACAGACACAGACAGAGACGCAGACAGAGACAGAGACACAGACAGAGACACAGACAGAGACACAGACAGAGACGCAGACAGAGACGCAGACAGAGACGCAGACAGAGACACAGACAGAGACACAGACACAGACAGAGACACAGACAGAGACACAGACAGAGACAGAGACACAGACAGACAGACAGACAGAAAGAGACACAGACAGAGACACAGACAGAGACACAGACAGAGACACAGACAGAGACACAGACAGAGACACAGACAGAGACGCAGACAGAGACGCAGACAGAGACACAGACGCAGACAGAGACGCAGAGAAAGACGCAGACAGAGACACAGACAGAGACACAGACAGAGACAGAGACAGAGACACAGACAGAGACACAGACAGAGACGCAGACAGAGACGCAGACAGAGACGCAGACAGAGACACAGACAGAGACACAGACAGAGACACAGACAGAGACGCAGACAAAGACGCAGACACAGACAAAGACACAGACAGAGACGCAGACAGAGACACAGACAGAGACAGAGACACAGACAAAGACACAGACAAAGACACAGACACAGACAGAGACGCAGACAGAGACAGAGACACAGACAGAGACACAGACAGAGACACAGACAGAGACAGAGGGCGGAATGAGAGAGAAACAGAGAAAGAGAGTGAGAGAGAGAATGAACAGTGATATACTATAGATGTGACATGCATTTACTTGTGTGTGGTGCTACTGGAGTCCTGTGACTAGACTATATGGGAGAGCTGGTACAATATACACCCAGGGTCAGGCTGAACTATAACACTCCTCCCTGGGATCTTGTCTGATCCACAATCACACACAGGGATAAAGTTGAAAGGTTTATTTGCAGAACACTGTCACTTTAACTCCCAAACAGAATATGGATCCCTTTCTAAAGTCTCTTCCGTGGGTGTTGTTTGTAGTCAGACAAATGTACAGTCAGTTCTTCCCACAAATAATCCTCCAGTTTATTCTCACAACTCTCAGCTTTAGTGTTCCCAGAACCCAGAGGTTTTATTGGCTGATCCCCCACTGAAGGCAAATCTCCCCACGTTCCAAGGATCTCTCTGTCTCTGAGCCTGATCACTTGAGTCCCTAAACTGGTGGCCTTGTCATTGCAGGGAACTAACCCTCCTCGTCTCCTCGTCTGAGCCTCTGATTGCTCTCTAACTCCTGGTCTGAGCCTCTGACTGCTCTCTAACTCCTGGTCTGAGCCTCTGACTGCTCTCTAACTCCTGGTCTCCTCTGGCTGCTCTCTAACTCCTGGTCTCCTGGTCTGAGCCTCTGATTGCTCTCTAACTCCTGGTCTCCTCTGGCTGCTCTCTAACTCCTGGTCTCCTCGTCTGAGCCTCTGATTGCTCTCTAACTCCTGGTCTCCTCTGGCTGCTCTCTAACTCCTGGTCTCCTGGTCTGAGCCTCTGACTGCTCTCTAACTCCTGGTCTGAGCCTCTGACTGCTCTCTAACTCCTGGTCTGAGCCTCTGATTGCTCTCTAACTCCTGGTCTCCTCTGACTGCTCTCTAACTCCTGGTCTCCTCTGACTGCTCTCTAACTCCTGGTCTCCTCTGACTGCTCTCTAACTCCTGGTCTCCTGGTCTGAGCCTCTGACTGCTCTCTAACTCCTGGTCTGAGCCTCTGATTGCTCTCTAACTCCTGGTCTGAGCCTCTGATTGCTCTCTAACTCCTGGTCCTGTCTTTCACTCCTAGAGTGACCACAGAGTTCCTGTTCTGGAACCTTCCTTTGTGTCAGGCTCTATGCAGCACCATTGTACTTTCTCCAGCAAGTGTGGAGCCCAAAGAGACTGAGCACATGGGACTTTCCCCTGTTATAGAACAGTGACATCTAGTGACAGTCAACTGCCAGCACAATCCTTTCACCCAGGGAAGGAAACAGCTTCCCTTCTAGAACTGAGGGGCCAATCTAATGACTACGTTATGTCCAGGGAACCCAAGGATCTAAAGTGGTCCATTGGCAGTAGAAGACCATTGGTTACTTTGGTGAGTGCAGGTTCAGTTGAGTGTGTTGGGTGGAAGTCAGATTGCAGGGGGTTGAGAAGGGAGTTGTGATGCTGGATCATGAGTTTGTAAACAAGACTTTCCAGTAATTTAGATGCAAATGGAAAAAAGGAAAACTGGACAATAGCGGGTGAGCTGGGATCAAGGGAAGGTTTTTGGAGGATAGGAGTGATTAGTGCTTGTTTGTATAAGGATGGAAAAGTACCAGTAGTGAGTGAAAGGTTAAATAGGTGGGTAAGTGCAGGAGAGAGTGGATCAGAGATTGGGTGGAGGAGGTGAGAGGTTATTGGGGTCAAGGGAACAAGTTTGGAGCTAGAAGTTTGTTAACTTCATCTAATGTTGTGGGGGTGAAGGAGTGCAAAGTGGATGTGAGTGGACTGCAGGTTACATTTGTGGTAGAGAAGAAACCCAACCCTACCACCATGACAATCCCCAGTCTAGGGGTGTGAGTCAATGAGAAGCCTCCATAGGAGAGGACATCAGGTGGAGCAGTGTTAGTGGGAGAGAACCATGTTTCAGTGATAACCAGAAGAGATTTGGATATAAGGAGATCTTAGAGGAACATGAGAGAGGCAGAGAGGGTGAGGGGTTTATGTGAATGAGGTTTGATGGATTAGAAGTGAGTGAGGTGTTAGAGACTGGAGAAGACAATGACAAACATCTGTGTGTGGGAAGAGCCAAGGAATGATGATAATGTGGGACCAGGGTTTGGGGAGATGTCCCAGCTGTAAATAACAACTATAAGGAAAGTGACACAAGGTGAGACCTAGATCTGACAGTTGGGGGTGTAGGACAGTTTGGTGGGTTGGAAAAAATAAGAGAAGTTACACTACAAGACCATGGGGGCAATATTGATCCCTCTGTGTTTCATTGTGTCTTATTTGGTGGCATTGGGTGAACTAATGATGTATATAACTAACACTTCATGATTATCTCATTGTTATTACTAGGGATGCACCAAATCCAGAATTTGTTTTGGGATTCGGCCAGGATTCTGCCTTTTTCAGCAGGATTCGGCCGAAACCTTCAGCCCGGCCGAACCGAATCTGAATCCTAATTTGCATATGCAAATTAGGGGCAGGGAGGGAAATTGCGTGACTTTTTGTCACAAAACAATGAAGTAAAAAATGTTTTCCCCTTCCCACCCCTAATTAAGGTTCGGATTCGGTTCAATATTCAGCCGAATCCAAAATATTGGATTGGGGGGTTCGGCCGAATCCAAATAGTGGATTTGGTGCATCCCTAGTTATAACCTACCTATTCTCAATTAACTGCACATTGGGAGCTTCTTGCACCATCAATCCGGAGGGGCTGCATCTCAGTAATGCACAAACCGTTGCAAATCAGCAGCATGCGACTCAGCACAACTCATCCCAATCGCATTTAAAGGAACAGCAGTAACAGAAGAGAAGAGAAACCTTATTCTCAGGCATTTCATCCCATAATTAATATTCAGATGATTCATTGCCCAACTGACAGGAGAGAGAAGAGTCTCTTTGATGGGTTTAGCCGAGTGTGGAGAGGGGGCAGCAGCCCGGGGGGGGGGCACAATGAATATTTACTGCACAAGGAATTAGAAATTCACTCTCATCTCATTTATTTACACTTTATGTTCCTTTTTTTATGTGTGTGTGTGTGTGTGTGTATATATATATATATATGTCTGTGTGTGTGTGTGTGTGTGTGTGTATATGTGTGTGTGTGTGTGTGTGTATATATATATATGTGTGAGCCACTTCCAGGGTTAGAACCAGATATTAATATGTGTCACACAGGACACTTATATCTACATATACCCCTTATATCTACAGACACCCCTTATATCTACAGACACCCCTTATATCTACAGACACCCCTTATATCTACAGATACCCCTTATATCTACATATACCCCTTATATCTACAGACACCCCTTATATCTACAGACACCCCTTATATCTACAGACACCCCTTATATCTACAGACACCCCTTATATCTACAAATACCCCTTATATCTACATATACCCCTTATATCTAAAGACACCCCTTATATCTAGATACCCCTTATATCTACAGATACCCCTTATATCTACAGATACCCCTTATATCTACATATACCTCTTATATCTACATATACCCCTTATATCTACATATACCCCTTATATCTACAGATACCCCTTATATCTACATATACCTCTTATATCTACATATACCCCTTATATCTACATATACCCCTTATATCTACATATACCCCTTATATCTACATATACCCCTTATATCTACAGATACCCCTTATATCTACATATACCTTTTATATCTACAGAGATGGACTGTCTTGAACCACCCACACACCCTCCTTGTTGTCCCACCTGCACTTACACACATAAACTCTAACACATAAACTCTAACACATAAACTCACACACAGACGGACTCCTCAGAGTTACTAATATGGGCTCCTCACAAGGGCTCACATGGGTCCCTCAGACTAATGTAACGTCAGCACTTACTCAGTTTTGGCCCCTAATATGAAACATTTCAGAGTTTGAGGCACATTTTCTATAGAGATGGAAGTAGAAGCCAATCGTGCCCATGAGGAGTCACATCTGAAGCTTTGGACATCGGGCTCCTCTTTGTTCTTAATTAGAGGTTAATAAATGGTGGGTCAGTGCCAGATCTTTCCTCTCACCCCCTGAAGTCTCACTGTTTATTTCCTATAATTACACATTCTGCTGATGCATTTGTATCAAACAAGGAAATCATTCTTTACTCATTAAACTTGGCCTTTACAGACCTGTCAATCAAGATCCGGCCAATCAACTGCTGAATCTGATGACAATTCAGTATGGCATCTCCAACATGTGTCTAATGAACATAATATATTGTAGTGCCAGCATTTGAGTCTAGCGACATTTAGAGGTACCCCCTACTGTAAATGATAAGGATATTAGAAGTCACTGAGGGGTTGTTCTGTGACCATATAAAGGCACAAGGCTGCAGGCTGAGTTATACAGGGAACTCTGAGTATCACTCATGTATTATAAGGGATAATGTACCCCCTACTGTAAATGATAAGGATATTAGAAGTCACTGAGGGGTTGTTCTGTGACCATATAAAGGCACAAGGCTGCAGGCTGAGTTATACAGGGAACTCTGAGTATCACTCATGTATTATAAGGGATAATGTACCCCCTACTGTAAATGATAAGGATATTAGACGTCACTGAGGGGTTGTTCTGTGACCATATAAAGGCACAAGGCTGCAGGCTGAGTTATACAGGGAACTCTGAGTATCACTCATGTATTATAAGGGATAATGTACCCCCTACTGTAAATGATAAGGATATTAGAAGTGACTGAGGGGTTGTTCTGTGACCATATAAAGGCACAAGGCTGCAGGCTGAGTTATACAGGGAACTCTGAGTATCACTCATGTATTATAAGGGATAACGTACCCCCTACTGTAAATGATAAGGATATTAGAAGTCACTGAGGGGTTGTTCTGTGACCATATAAAGGCACAAGGCTGCAGGCTGAGTTATACAGGGAACTCTGAGTATCACTCATGTATTATAAGGGATAATGTACCCCCTACTGTAAATGATAAGGATATTAGAAGTCACTGAGGGGTTGTTCTGTGACCATATAAAGGCACAAGGCTGCAGGCTGAGTTATACAGGGAACTCTGAGTATCACTCATGTATTATAAGGGATAATGTACCCCCTACTGTAAATGATAAGGATATTAGAAGTCACTGAGGGGTTGTTCTGTGACCATATAAAGGCACAAGGCTGCATGCTGAGTTATACAGGGAACTCTGAGTATCACTCATGTATTATAAGGAATAATGTACCCCCTACTGTAAATGATAAGGATATTAGAAGTCACTGAGGGGTTGTTCTGTGACCATATAAAGGCACAAGGCTGCAGGCTGAGTTATACAGGGAACTCTGAGTATCACTCATGTATTATAAGGGATAATGTACCCCCTACTGTAAATGATAAGGATATTAGAAGTCACTGAGGGGTTGTTCTGTGACCATATAAAGGCACAAGGCTGCAGGCTGAGTTATACAGGGAACTCTGAGTATCACTCATGTATTATAAGGGATAACGTACCCCCGGCTGTAAATGATAAGGATATTAGAAGTCACTGAGGGGTTGTTCTGTGACCATATAAAGGCACAAGGCTGCAGGCTGAGTTATACAGGGAACTCTGAGTATCACTCATGTATTATAAGGGATAATGTACCCCCTACTGTAAATGATAAGGATATTAGAAGTGACTGAGGGGTTGTTCTGTGACCATATAAAGGCACAAGGCTGCAGGCTGAGTTATACAGGGAACTC
Source organism: Xenopus laevis (assembly GCF_017654675.1). Taxonomy (NCBI): domain Eukaryota; kingdom Metazoa; phylum Chordata; class Amphibia; order Anura; family Pipidae; genus Xenopus; species Xenopus laevis. The sequence continues at coordinate 190,300,705 of NC_054373.1, forward strand.
TGAGTATCACTCATGTATTATAAGGAATAATGTACCCCCTACTGTAAATGATAAGGATATTAGAAGTCACTGAGGGGTTGTTCTGTGACCATATAAAGGCACAAGGCTGCAGGCTGAGTTATACAGGGAACTCTGAGTATCACTCATGTATTATAAGGGATAATGTACCCCCTACTGTAAATGATAAGGATATTAGAAGTCACTGAGGGGTTGTTCTGTGACCATATAAAGGCACAAGGCTGCAGGCTGAGTTATACAGGGAACTCTGAGTATCACTCATGTATTATAAGGGATAACGTACCCCCGGCTGTAAATGATAAGGATATTAGAAGTCACTGAGGGGTTGTTCTGTGACCATATAAAGGCACAAGGCTGCAGGCTGAGTTATACAGGGAACTCTGAGTATCACTCATGTATTATAAGGGATAACGTACCCCCTACTGTATATGATAAGGATATTAGAAGTCACTGAGGGGTTGTTCTGTGACCATATAAAGGCACAAGGCTGCAGGCTGAGTTATACAGGGAACTCTGAGTATCACTCATGTATTATAAGGGATAATGTACCCCCTACTGTAAATGATAAGGATATTAGAAGTCACTGAGGGGTTGTTCTGTGACCATATAAAGGCACAAGGCTGCAGGCTGAGTTATACAGGGAACTCTGAGTATCACTCATGTATTATAAGGGATATTGTACCCCCTACTGTAAATGATAAGGATATTAGAAGTCACTGAGGGGTTGTTCTGTGACCATATAAAGGCACAAGGCTGCAGGCTGAGTTATACAGGGAACTCTGAGTATCACTCATGTATTATAAGGGATAATGTACCCCCTACTGTAAATGATAAGGATATTAGAAGTCACTGAGGGGTTGTTCTGTGACCATATAAAGGCACAAGGCTGCAGGGTGAGTTATACAGGGAACTCTGAGTATCACTCATGTATTATAAGGAATAATGTACCCCCTACTGTAAATGATAAGGATATAAGAAGGGAATCTAACTTGTCTTACATTGTGGATATTTCATATTTAGCCCTGTATTGTGGGAACAAGTAGCAGAGATGAGGCAGATGAGTAGGACAAACAGATAGAAGTCAGTAGTCGGCCGGCTGAGCGATCGCTTGACTCCATTACTCGGGAATCATTAATCATGGCGGGTGCAGAGAGAGCGGCGCAGGATAAACAGCCACTCAATGAGTTAAATACAAACTTGTGATTGAGTCAAACCTGCTGCGACCCATTTCTACTGTAATTGTCATTAGTTCAGTGTTTAACCCTTGCTGATCCAATGATGGGACTCAAATGTGTGGGAGATTGTGGGGAAATGACATTTAAATCTTTATACACAAGTTAAACAAATAAACCTTAAGCCATTGAGCCCAATTTATTTAACTAGTTATTGGCCGCCAGTAATTGGCAGTGCCCGTCCCACAGATCACACTGTGACGCCTAGTTTTGCTTCTCCAACTCGCTGGACATTAGGTTCTCTTCTGTCCCCTTGGCAACTCCCTGTAACTCCCTGTTACCCTTACATTACGTTTTCCCCTTCCCACCCCTAATTTGCATATACAAATTAGGATTTGGTTTGGTGTTCGGCCGAGCCTTTCACAGGGGATATGGGGGTTCGGCCGAGTCCAAAGTGGTGGATTCGGTGCATCCCTATTAATAATGAAACCACATTTTAGGGTTAAAAAAACATTTTATTTTGGTCACAGGCTGAAACGTAGTGTTGTTTTTTTTTTTTATGCCTAATAAATTCTGTATAAAGTATTTACACACTCAAGTTAATTTAGGGATGTCGTCCTTATGGCTCTTGTTAGTGTGAAAATGATCCAACTTGATTCTGAGCAGCTTCTAATCAGACTCATTTATACATAATGGGTTAAACATGTGTGTGACATTAGTTCCGTTGTACAGGTATAATACTGTGCAGACTACATATGTAAAGAACTTTATTATACATTATTACATTTTACAGGTATGGGACCTGTTATCCAGAATGCTGGGGTTTACCGGAGAAACTGATCTTTCTGTAATTTGGATCTTTATAGCTTGTCTACTAGAAAATCATTAAGTTGGTTTTGCTTCCAATAAGGATTAATTATATCTTAGTTGGGATCAAGTACAAACTACTGTTTTATTATTACACAGAAAAAGGAAATAGTTTTTTAAATTTGGATAAAGTGGAGTCTATAGGAGAGGCCTTTCTGTAATTTGGATCTTTCTGGATAACAGGTTTCTGGATAATGAATCCCATACCTGTACAAGTAAGTTTGTCTCTGCTACTTGCATCGATTAACTAATAACGTTGCATAGTAATGACTGCCCTTCTCAGTGTAATATACAAATGCTCAGAGAATTTCTGGGCGAAATTCGTGAAACGGCGAAAAATTCTCAAAACGTAGCAGGCGTCTTGTTTTTGACACCAGCGTCCGTTTTTTTGACGCCGACACCCGTTTTTTGACGTCGACCCCCGTTTTTGACGCCGATGCCCGTTTTTTAATGCCGGCGTCTGTTTTTTTTGGACGTCGGCGAACTTTCGCCCATCACGAATTATAACCTGAAGTATCTAAAATGTTCATTTGCAGACACTTGTTCAGGTTGGCTGTGGCTTCTCCCATTAGTAGGCTGGGCAGTTAAAGGATAAGTAAACCTTTAAAATAAGTGAATGTCGAATTGAGGAGGAGCTGTTCTGGGCAGTTTTGTGATTTACAGTCATTGTTTGTTTTTCTTTAATTCCAAGATATCGGAGGATACGTGTGCTGTTAATATGAATGAGTCTTGTTACACTTGAATATGATCAAATTATCTTTCTTTAACTTTATTTACGTAAAAAACAAACAAAAAGAACAATTTTTTCACAAAACTAACATATTCCAAAATTTAGGTGTTCATTGAAATTCAGCATTAGACATAAATGTTTTACATCTCTTAGAAAATACAAATACATCTTTGCTAGACATAATCCAATACATTGCTCTGGAGTTATGTTATCACGTTTAAGCAAAAGTATATTACGAACTTTCCACAGTGATTCCTTCATGCAGTTTACAGTATACCATGCACGTCGTTTTTTATCCTTATTATTGCATTCTAAGGTACCAAAAAATGCATCATTCATATCAAAGTTTTTTACATCAAAAAAATTATACAATAAAACAAACAATTTTCCCCATACAAACTTAGCATAAACACAATCCCAAAAAACAGTTTCCTCATATCTACACTTTTCTCTAGGACACACTTTATTATTATTATTATTATTATTATTAACATGTATTTATATAGCGCCAATATATTGGGTAGCACTGTAAACTAAATGTGATTATACAACTAAATCACCTGAATTCTATACATAGAACATATGGAGTTACATACATCACAATCACTACTGGTACAAGAAGGTGAGGAAGGCCCTATGCAAAAGAGCTTACACTCTAAAGGGAAGGGAGTAATACACAAGGTGTGGGAGTGGGCAAGATGGAATTAAGTGGGTGAGAAATGTGGTACTGTATGTGGTGTTGTGTTCGGTAGTTAAGCAGAGTGATGGGAGGCTTCTCAAAAGAAGTGCGTTTTCAGAGATTTCTTGAAAGTAGAAAGGTTGGGAGAAAGTTGGACAGACCGTGAGAGAGAGTTCCAGAGGAGGGGTGCAGCCCTTGCAAAGTCTTGAATGTGAGCATGTGAGGAGGTAATGAGAGAAGAGTTGAGGAGCAGGTCAGTAGAGGAGAGTAGTAAGCGAGTGGGTGAGTATATAGAGATGAGTTCAGAGATGTAGGGTGGGGCAGAGTTATGAAGTGCTTTGAAAGTCAGGGTCATTAATTTGAATTTGATTCTGAAAGGTAACGGAAGCCAGTGCAGGGATTGACAGAATGGCGAGGCAGAGGAGGAGCGGTTGCTGAGGTGTATGAGCCTCGCAGCAGTGTTCATTATGGACTGGAGAGCTGACAGTCTCTGGAGGGGAGGCCAATTAATAGAGAGTTACAGTAGTCTAGACGTGATATGACAAGAGAGTGAATTTTGGCAGCATCTTGGGTGATAAATGATGGTATTTTGGATATGTTCCTTAGGTGGAAGTGACATGATTTAATAAGTGACTGGATATGAGGAGTGAATGACAGGGCAGAATCTAGGATAACCCCAAGGCACCGGGCCTGGGGAGAGGGGGTGATAGTGGAATTGTTAACTATGATGGATACTTCCGGGATGTTACTGGTGTTAGTTGGAGGAAACTTTGGTTGTATCCGAGCGCCTCATATACTGAAAAGACCTAGTGGGTAAACAATTATGCACAATTGACCATACTAAGTCTTTTTGATGATTTTCCATTTGCTTTTCTGACACATTTCTCCAAATCCTTTTGCTTTGTTCAACAGAAGAATTGTCCACAATAATAACATCCTCTTTAGATTGGATCCATTTCGTTCATTTCTTTTGGTCAGATAAAAAGTCCTTAGGGGCATCACTTAACATATATATATGAAATGTGGATTTCAACCTTAGTGCCTTTTTGGACTATAAAACCAAAATAACCTCCAATCCATTATCCCTGTTTTAAAGAAATGAGTTAAATGGGAAAACGTTTTATGAATAAACTTTTATGGTGTCCCGATTGCAACTATAAGTGTATTTTTTAGATTGTAATTTTTTAGATTGATTATAATATACTGTGAAGCATCATACATGAATGTAATGTGATTAATGTGATACAAAGAAAAACGGCTTCATTTTAGTATAAAAAGGAGTTAACAGAATATTGTGAAAATGTTCTAGAGAAATAAAGTTTTTTTGAAGGGACTTGTTGAAAAAGAAAAAAACGATGGGAGATAAATCAGCAGCAGAGAGCAGGAAACGTCATCGGTCAGGAGGAAGCCCATAGGCGAAACGCGTCAGCGTGATTACGCTTTTACCTTGCAGAAGCGCCGAGCGTGTTTACGCCTGCAATTTGGAGTGTTTTGTTAAAAAAGCAGCACAAAGTTCCAAGGGACGCCGAGGAAACCTAAGTGCTAGAAGGACTTTACAAGGACATTTCAATGCGACATACCAGAGTGTGTTTGTGAGTGGGATTTTACTTTTTTATTAAATATGTTTTAAAAGCGCTTCTGCACATTATATCTGTTTTATCTCCCCATCAAGAGATTCAGGAAGAAGGAGCCTGGATGAGAGACCATCCTGTTTGTGTTTCACATTAGTTGAAACTCACTTCTTGTGAGTATATAAAACCACCGGAAAGTAACAATCCGGATTTGTGTTGCTAACCTCACTATCCCTTAGTTACGGACCCACCCACCCCTGTCTGTTCTCTTTGCTTCCTGTTTAAAACAAGGGTGAAAAAGCTATAATTGAACACACATGGTGAATAAGTTCATTTAACACACAAGTGTATGTTCTTATTGCATTACAGTAAACAAGTGTTTTAGTAAGGTTTGGAGGACACTGTGGGTGTATTTTACTCAATATTGAAATTACTGCACTATATAAACTTTCTGTTACCTCCCCCCTCCTCTCTGAGGGATACAACAACATCGTTATTTCTGTGAAGCTTTTATTTGGGCAGAGGAGGGCCCTAAAAGAAGTTGCTGGATTTTGGGGGAACTTCAATCCCGGATTCGTTTTTTACATTTGGAGTTACCATTTATTTGAATTTCACACACAGTTTGACGATAAAGTGCATGGATTTGATTTAACATAACATCAGGTAACCCCATTTTCTTTAACACTGCAAGTAAAAACTGATGGGAAACACGATCATACGCCTTTTCGAAATCTAAGGATAAAATTGCTAAATTTTGCTTACGGTCATTAGAATACCATATTATATCCCGGATTAGGGACAAATTATCCCAAATACACCTTCCGGGCACCCCACATACCTGATTATAATGAATTACTTTTTCAATTACCAACTTAAACCTGTTTGTTAATAATTTAGCAAAAAACTTATAATCAGAATTTAATAAAGAAATTGGGCGCCAATTTTTAATATCAGAAGTATCACCTTTTTTATGAATTAGAACCACAACACTTTTTCTCCAAGATGATGGTAAAACCTTCGCATAAAAACATTCACTAAAAAGACCCAGCAAATCCTCCATTAACATTCCCCAAAATTTCATGTCAAATTTAGTGATGGGCGAATTTGCGCTGTTTTGCTTCGCCGAAAAATTTGCGAATTTCGCGCAAAACGGCGCCTCATTTTTGACGCCGGCGCCCGTTTTTGCCACAAATTTTCGCGGGCGTTTCGCAAATTTATTCGTTGGCGGCGAATCGAGCAAATTCGCCGTGAATACGCGCCTGCCGAATAAATTCGCTCATCACTAGTCAAATTCACTTGCAATACCATCCAAACCTGGGGTTTTTCCCCTAGTAGCACTTTTAATGACCTCTAAGATCTCCTTTTCAGTAAAAACCTTTGACAAAGTGTCACAATCAGAATCATCTAGAACACTTTCAATATTACTTATACAATCATTGAAAAACACCGGATCGACAACTTTTTCATTAAATAACTCTGAGTAAAAATCGGTGGCCACCTTAAGTATACCATCCATGGAGGTTTGACCATTTAAACATTCAATTTTTTTTCTCCCAGAATGCAATTTTTTGAAAAAAAATTGTGTGCATTTCTCATTTTCTTCCAGAGACTTAATTCGGCTGTTAAAGATAATTTCCTTCCCCTTATGATCAAGATATTTGGTAATTTCCTTTTTAACCATGACAATATCATTTGAAACATCAATCCCAACCTCTTTTAATTTGTATAGAGTTTGGAGACGAGCATTCAAAACAGAATAATACCTTCTCCTTTCCTTAGCTTTTTCTTTACCACAGGAGATAAAAAAATCTTTAATTTTTAACTTTATTTTCTCCCACCAACACATAAAGCTTTCTTGTGGTGATTTTTGTTTTCTCCACTGAGAATATTTATTTTTAAAATTCTCAATAACCACAGGGTCATCTAGTAAAGACACATTCATTTTCCAGTAATTTTTATTAACCTTTTGTGTTCCCAAGCATGACACCTTAACCAATAAAAAATTATGATCAGAAAAAATATTTTGTACCAAAGTAGCACTAATAGGATCCAAATTCTGCGACACAAAGGCAAAATCGATCCTTGAACTTACATTCCCATTTGTCCAAGTGTAACCAGGTTGATTTTTATTGCACTTTGCCCACACATCAGTAAAACCTAGATCAGATACCATGTTTTTTAAATAATTAGCTGATTTATCCATTGTTATGTTCACAGCCCCCCCAGCCCTCTTCTCCCCAGGGAGAACACAATTAAAATCACCCAATACAAACATTGGCTCAGAACCAGGTAAGAACAAATTCAAAGTAGCAAAAAGATCAGATCTTAATTCCTTTTCAGGTGATGCATACACATTCACAATTTGAAAACTTATACCATTAAAGGATACTTTTACCAAAACCATTCTCCCAGGTATAATATCATGAACTGCTTGAATTTTAAAATCATGACCTTTAAAAAGAATAACCACACCTGAAGCTTTACCATCGTTACCACCTGACCAAACCGATGGACCTAAACTCCATTCAGTTTTTAATAAATCATAGTTTGGCATAAAATTTAAATGACACTCTTGCAGACATAAAAAATGGAAATCAATTGTTTGTACGTAATCGAAAAAAGCAGCCCTCCTCTGAGGACTCTTTATGCTCCTGACATTTAAGGAGCCAGTTTTAAAGATAAGGGTCATAAAAGGAAAACATTTTAGCCATTATCATGAAACTCAGATCCATCTGGTGGTTTAACCCCTGAACACTGCACACCAGATGACTCAGCTGAAACCTCCATCTCATCAGCAGATGATACGCCCTCCCCAGAGGAAGGAAACTGATTAATATCCTGTGTTGGGTTTTTAGCTTTTTTCTTTTCCTTTTTGGTTTGTCTACTTTTCTTGGCCTTAGGAACACCAGTTTCGGCCTCTGGAGGAAAATTAGACCTAGGCTTTTGTTTCACACTTTCCTCCTCAAACCTAGGACCTTCAGTGGTAGCAACAGAAACCCTTGCACTGCTGCGCTGAACCCTCACCTCCTCCACCTCAGGTTCTGCAGGTGAAACAGTGACCTCATTAGCATTTACCTGCCTGGCTGCTTTTGTCCTATTTGCATAAGACATTGGACAAACACGGTATACATGCCCACTTTTACCACACAATGTACAAAAAATTTCTGATACACAACCAGCTGTAACATTATCTTTAGACCCACAATGACGACATATTTCTATGTTACAATCTTCTTGAACATGCCCATAACATCGACATTTCCTACAAAATTTTGGTTGATCTCTGTAAAAAAGATAACCCTTATTAGGGCCAATCATGAAATTTGCAGGTGGGTGTGATTGGCCTCCAGGGCCGGTCTCGTCAGCTTTTAAGACAACCACAAATTTTCGTCGAGCATTCCACACCCCCAACTCATTTGTAGCCTTGCCAATATATTTCACTGACTCGCAGAATCTCAGCAGAAAAAGAGAAACATCTTCATTTGGCACATGTGGGTTGTACATGTGTACAAACAAAAGCTTAGTATCTTGGGTGTATAACAAAGAAACTTTGATACCTTCCAGAAGAGGGTCATCTTTATGCTGAGAATAAACATGATGGAAATTCTGGCAGACGACTTGGCTTACGAAGGTAACGTCATAGACAACCGCCTTTGGAAAATCCTGGATGCACAAAATATTCTCTTTCTTTAGACCACAAAGGCCAAAAAGAATCTTTTCTCCAATGAAGCGTAGACCTTTTTCTCCACGAAATTTCTCCTCCACTGCCAACTTAACCGTATCTTTCGTCCGCACCTCAGGGAAGGTCGGAACACGAACATCGGCATGGCTAGCCATAACGATCGTAGGAAGCAATCAGATCACAACCGACAAGTCATGGGTCAATTATCTGAGCCCAGCAAACTTCCACGATCTTGGAATGCCAGTCTCATGATAAGATCTGACATTCCAACACATTACCATGTGTTGACCTGTGCCTAGTAAGCCTCAACTTCCCTATCCCGTAATACCATAGGGAGAGAAAAAACGGCAAAGTCTTCTTCATTTCCATATCGGTCAAAGTTGACCAATCACAAGAGGACTTTCCGATTTCCGATTTCCGATTTTAAATAGTTTATTAACAACAAAAATAATTACATCATCAGAAAAAATCAATAATAATAAATTACAGAACTAAAACAGGAAAATAATATTTTCACATTTCTTGACAAGTAAATTTGACAGAATTACTTGACAATATTATTCCATTGTTTAAACCCCCAAATTAACATTGCTTTTTCATTTCCGAGATATTTTTTATCTCTTAAAAAATAAATATACATTTGACTAAAAGCAATTCGAATACAGGTTTTAACATCGATAACATCAGTTTTAAAAAGTAAAATATTTCTGCATTTCCAAATAGCATTTTTCAAACAATTAATTATCATCCAACAAATTTCAAACTGTTTTATGGATGGACAAATAAAAAGACCATATAAAACCATTTGATAATTAAAATTCTTAAGATCCCCAACTTGCTTAAAAAGAGGTCCTACTGTTTTCCAGAGCTCTTGCGCATAGGGGCAATTCCAAAACACATGTAATATGGTCTCATCATTGCAGCATGAGTTCCTCGGGCATTTCCCCCGTGCCAACATCCCCCTTTTATGTTGGAATTCACGCGTGGGGAGGCACTGGTGGACAATGGCCCAAGAGAGGTCTTTGTGGACATTTGCAAGATACTTCCCAAACACATTGCGCCACACTTTCTTAGATTTTTGCTGGGAAAAATTTGAAACAGATAAAACAATTTCATCATTTTTCTTTAAAACCTTGGTAACCTGTTTTTGATTCCCCAATATTTCAGAGTTGACCTCTTTCAGGCGGAAGGATCTAATTGCCTTTTCAAGTACCACATAGTGCTTTGGGGGACATAATAATACAGGTGAATTCAAAGGAACCCGGAACCAATGTTTAAAAATCATACCTGCTGCATATTTAAGAAAGCAACTAAAAATTCCATCCGTATTTAAAAGTTTAAAACAAAAGCAGAAATATTTAACATAAAAGAATAAAAGAAGGTTGGGAACATCTTTACCGCCATTTATCTTCTCTTTATACATATAATCTCTCTTTAATTTCTCCATTGTTGAACCCCACAAAAACTTAAAACATACCCTGGTGAGTTTTCTTATGTATAAGTAAGAAGGAGGGAAAACCAGAGCCACATGGAGCATAATAGGTAATAGAATCATTTTTATGATTAAAACTTTCCCTTCCATTGTGAGCTTTCTCAAATTCCACATTAAAACCTTCCTTTCCATTTTTATTAAAACTGAATCCCAATTTGGGGTGCTTGTATTTGCAGCATTAAAAACAATTCCTAAAATTTTGATATGATCCTGTTTAACACTGATTTCAGGGGTGAGAGACTCATCCCACACCCCTATACCCAGACAATTGCATTTGTGTAAGTTTAACTTAAAACCAGACGCACAGCAGAAAATGGACGTCTGAAAAAGTGCTCTTTTTAAGGAGTAGGAGGAAGAGCATAAAACAGTGACATCATCCATATAGCTTAACACTTTAGCTTGTCGTCCTCCTCCACCGGGGACATGAATACCTCGAATGACTTTATCAGATCTTAAAAGAATTAAAAGAGGTTCAATCGCACAAATAAACAGAAAGGGGGATAAGGGACATCCCTGTTTCACCCCTGACTTTAAAATTACCTGCTGGGTTAAAAAGCCATTAATAGAAATTTGATTAAAACAGGACCTATATAAAACCTTTATGCTTTTTAAAAGAATATCAGGTATTGCCATTTTTTCCAAAATGCTAAAAAGAAAAGAATGAGAAAGGCGATCGAAAGCTTTCTCAAAATCAATGGATAAAATAGCAAGATTTAACTTTCTTTCTTTACAGTACCAGATAACATCACGTATTATATTGAGGGATTCAGACATGCTTCTTCCAGGAATCCCACATACCTGGTCTGGATGGATTAACTTTTCAGCAAAAGGTTTTAAACGTAAAGCAATAAGTTTGGCCATGATTTTATAATCGACATTTAGGAGAGTAATAGGCCTGTAGTTTTCTAGGCTCTCCTTGTTGCCCTTTTTAAAAATTAAAGACACAATCCCTCTTCTCCAGGAAGGGGGTAAAATATCAACAGTAAAAACCTCTTTATACAATAATAAAAGATCGTCTTTTAAAAGGTCCCAAAAGTGTAAATAAAATTCCACTGGTAGGCCATCCTCACCAGGGGTTTTACCAAATAAAAAGCTTTTAAAAACCATTAGCAGTTCTTCAATGGTGATATCTTTGGATAAAAGCTCTTGATCTAAAACACTTAATTTACACTCTAAAACATTCAAACAATCTTTTAAAATAGAGGCATCGATACTTTTTTCATTAAATAGAAGCTGATAAAAATTAAATGCAATGTCTAAAATTTCACTCATTTTAGTTTTACCATCAAGTGAGGAAATGAGTTCTTTTTTGTCCATAACTTTTTTAAAGAAAAACCTAGAACATTTCTCGCCTTCTTCTAGGTGCTGGACATGTGCATTAAAGATTATTTCTTTACCTTTTTTGTCGATCAGCTTCTTGATTTCCGCTTTTAAGGAAAAAATATCATGGTCAACATCAATATCGACACTTTGCATTTTTAAAAGCGCTTGTAATCTTAAATTTAAAATATAAAACCATTGTTTTTTCCGTTTTGCGGCTATCTTACCCGCTTTGACAAAAAATGCTTTGATTTTTGGCTTAACACCCTCCCACCAATGTAGCATTGAATCACGGGGATTACGTGCATTCTGCCAACATTGATAGGTCCGTTTAAACCGGTCACACAATTGGGGATCATCCAGCAATTGAAGATTTAGTTTCCAGAGACCTCCATTTACCCTTTTTTCCCCGGAGATTTCTAGGTGAGCACATAAAACCTTATGATCTGAAAACACGTTAATTAAAAGATCACATTTAAAAGGGTTAAAAGCCTCGGATAAAAATATAAAATCAATTCTGGACTGTATCCTCCCATTTGAACATGTTGTATCAGGGTTGGTAAAAAGCATTTTAAAACTATCTTTTAGCCTAAAATCGTCAATAAAATTTTTTAACAGATAAGATGTTCGGTCTCTATTGTTAGGGTCACCTCCTTGTCGATGTTCACCTGCAAAGACACAATTAAAGTCTCCGCCTACTAGTAGAGGAGATGACCCAACAGCAAACAATGGTAACATTTCAAAAAGATCAGCCCTATCCTGCTTATCAGGAGAGGCATAAATATTTAAAAGACGTAAAAAAAGACCCTTAAAAAACACATGTACTAAAACCGCTCGACCAGGTAAAATTTCAGTGACAGTCTGAATAGAGGTGTGGGTTCCACAAAACAGTATTCCCACTCCTGCGCACTTGTTCTCATTTGAACCGGACCAAACGGACAGTCCCAGTTTCCAATCTTTTTTCAGGTGAGTATAGTCCGTACTGCTTTCAATTGCACACTCCTGTAAAAAACATATATCAAAGTCCAAAGTCTCAAGGTAGGAGAATAAAGCCGCCCTACGGCTAGGGCTCTTTATGGATCTCACATTTAGTGAGGAAAGTTTAAGAGAAGTCATTATGAAAACTTATAAAGGAACAGTGTCCATATCGAATTCAAAGCAGGGGATATATTGAGAACCCCCCAATCCTTGTTGAGGAGAGGGAGGATCAGCAAAATTTACCGGATCCGGGGAAGATACATAGCATGCGTCCACCACGATCTGGAGTTCTCCTTCGCTTGAACTTGAAGACAACGAAAACTGTTTCTTTTGAACACTGTCTTTCTCAATTCGCAGACGCTTCTCTGCAGGATGTTGATCTTCCTCCTCTTTTCCTTGAGATACATGAGCCACTCCACTGACCTTCGGACCACCAGGACCCTCCAAGACAGACTTCTCCATCCCAGACACTCCCGGAACCTCCTTCTGGCCACGGCGCGACCTTCTCCTGGACTTTTTCTTTCGCTCAGCTTTTATCCATTGCTCTTCACAGGTGGCATCTGGAATCGTCATGGCAGGGTTTTCCGCTGATGAACCTTCGGACCCTTGCTCCGACTTCATCAATGATGCCCGGCGGCTGGTGTTTCCGCCCTTTGACACAGACCCCAGCACTGCTGGTACAGCAAAAGTCTGTTCCGAAACCACCACACCTGGGATCCTCATCGCACGCTGCTCGGATCCCACCGCCAGTGTGCACAATGCCTTCTCATGGGTAGGGATTACCAATGGCTTGGCGATCCCTTTCCCTAAATCAGAAACCGATTTCCTACGAGCCTCCTGGACCTTCATCGAGTGCTCGGTTGTTGGCAATTCAACCGAATCGTTCTCAGGACCGACTACTGAGCTCCTTCTCGCCACTATCGGTTTTGATTTAACTGGCATTTTGCCATTCACAGACAGTACGGACGACTCACCCGACTTACCCGAGGTCTTCTTAGCTGGGACGGCAACCGCTGTCGACACCTGCTCAGACCTCGCACTGGATTTCTCTGCCCGCTCAGCCCCGGCGCCCTGTCTCTTAGCCTTTCTGGGGCAATCTCTATACTTGTGGCCTTCCTGCCCACACATATTACACATTTGTTTTTGTGTGCATACAACAGCAATATGACCCGGTCGACCACACTTATTACACCGGGTCATCTTAGCGTCCGGACAGGACTCTCTTGTATGTCCAAAGCGGTTACAGTTGCGGCAGTACAAGGGCATACCAGGGTAAAAAAGGTATCCCCTGTTTCTTCCAATGTGAAAATTTGACGGAGGGTGCATAAATCCACCGATTCCATCCGGGTCTTTACGAAACTTCACAAAAAATTTCTTTTTCCCATTCCAGTGTCCGAGTCCACCCTTAATTAAATGGGAGAAGCGGACCTCGGTGCAATACCGCTGCAGAAAGGTGACAATGTCTGCGGTATCAATAAATGGGTTAAACAGGTGGACGACCAGCGGGACGTCCTCCAACCCATATAAAAGAAAAAACTTGAGGCCATCAAGTCTATCCTCTTTCAGTTCTTTATTGGATAATACTGCGTAGATGTTTTCACAGCAATGGAGAGAGGTGAAGGTGATGGTATATGCTCCCCTCCTCTCTTGGTCCTGAAGGCAAAGAATTTCTTCATTCTTGAGGTTGAAAACGCCAAGCAGAATCTCCCCCACGATGAATCTTAAATCCTTCAGGCTCCGATGTTCTTCTTCAACTTCAATCCTTACGGTGTTCTTCAGCTGGGTTTCCCCGCTCGGAAAATCAAAGGTGAATGGCATTCTTAACTCACTTTTTCTCCCAAGAAGAAATCCTCCTCAAGCCTTCAGCAAGCCTTCCGCCAAGGCGGTCGTCACCCGTCTATCGGAAGAATGCCCCCAACCCGATTGCAGCAAGCAGGTTAAGTCCACCCGAAGGTGGGCGATCCTGCATAGGCAGAGAAGGGGGGTCTCCGACAGCTATTCAGCAAAACGTCTCCTGTGTAATACAATTGACATCAAGCCAAATAGTCAAGTAGCGACCATGTGTGGAACATCAAACCATGATAAAATCTAACGTTCCCACACATGACCATGTGTTGACCTGTGCCTAGTAAGCCTCAACTTCCCTATGCCGTAATACCATAGGGAGAGAAAAAACGGCAAAGTCTTCTTCATTTCCATATCGGTCAAAGTTGACCAATCACAAGAGGACTTTCCAATCCAGGTCAAGGACTGCCTGTCAACAACATAACCCTTTGCCTAGACTCTATGACAATTTGACATTACCGCTATCCCGTAATACCATAGGGAGAGAAAAAACGGCAAAGTCTTCTTCATTTCCATATCGGTCAAAGTTGACCAATCACAAGAGGACTTTCCAATCCATGTTAAAGACTGCCTGTCAAACAACATAGCCTTTTGCCTACTATAGATTCCTCCTTGCCATACAAAGAATAGGAAGACCCACATCCTTCTATGACAAGAGCTGTCAGTCCCATATCCCTTTGCCTAGGCTCTATGGCAAATTAGCCATTGCCTAAGCACTCCCATGATAAAATCTAACACTCCAACACATTACCATGTGTTGACCTGTGCCTAGTAATCCTCAACTTCCCTATCCCGTAATACCATAGGGAGAGAAAAAATGGCAAAGTCTACTTCATTTCCATATCGGTCAAAGTTGACCAATCACAAGAGGACTTTCCAATCCAGGTCAAGGACTGCCTGTCAACAACATAACCCTTTGCCTAGACTCTATGACAATTTGACATTGCCTATATCCCGTAATACCATAGGGAGAGAAAAAACGGCAAAGTCTTCTTCATTTCCATATCGGTCAAAGTTGACCAATCACAAGAGGACTTTCCAATCCAGGTCAAGGACTGCCTGTCAACAACATAACCCTTTGCCTAGACTCTATGACAATTTGACATTGCCGCTATCCCGTAATACCATAGGGAGATAAAAAACGGCAAAGTCTTCTTCATTTCCATATCGGTCAAAGTTGACCAATCACAAGAGGACTTTCCAATCCATGTTAAAGACTGCCTGTCAAACAACATAGCCTTTTGCCTACTATAGATTCCTCCTTGCCATACAAAGAATGGGAAGACCCACAGGCTTCTATGACAAGAGCTGTCAGTCCCATATCCCTTTGCCTAGGCTCTATGGCAAATTAGCCATTGCCAAAGCACTCCCATGATAAAATCTAACATTCCAACACATACACATGTGTTGACCTGTGCCTAGTAAGCCTCAACTTCCCTATCCCGTAATACCATAGGGAGAGTAAAAACGGCAAAGTCTTCTTCATTTCCATATCGGTCAAAGTTGACCAATCACAAGAGGACTTTCCAATCCAGGTCAAGGACTGCCTGTCAACAACATAACCCTTTGCCTAGACTCTATGACAATTTGACATTGCCGCTAGCCCGTAATACCATAGGGAGAGAAAAAACAGCAAAGTCTTCTTCGTTTCCATATCGGTCAAAGTTGACGAATCACAAGAGGACTTTCCAATACAGGTCAAGGACTGCCTGTCAACAACATAACCTTTTGCCTAGACTCTATGACAATTTGACATTACCGCTATCCCGTAATACCATAGGGAGAGAAAAAACGGCAAAGTCTTCTTCATTTCCATATCGGTCAAAGTTGACCAATCACAAGCGGACTTTCCAATCCATGTTAAAGACTGCCTGTCAAACAACATAGCCTTTTGCCTACTATAGATTCCTCCTTGCCATACAAAGAATAGGAAGACCCACAGCCTTCTATGACAAGAGCTGTCAGTCCCACATCCCTTTGCCTAGGCTCTATGGCAAATTAGCCATTGCCTAAGCACTCCCATGATAAAATCTAACATTCCAACACATAGCCATGTGTTGACCTGTGCCTAGTAAGCCTCAACTTCCCTATCCCGTAATACCATAGGGAGGGAAAAAACGGCAAAGTCTTCTTCATTTCCATATCGGTCAAAGTTGACCAATCACCAGAGGACTTTCCAATCCAGGTCAAGGACTGCCTGTCAACAACATAACCCTTTGCCTAGACTCTATGACAATTTGACATTGCCGCTATTCCGTAATACCATAGGGAGAGAAAAAACGGCAAAGTCTTCTTCATTTCCATATCGGTCAAAAATTGGCCTATCACAAGCGGACTTTACAATCCATGTTAAAGACTGCCTGTCAAACAACATAGCCTTTTGCCTACTATAGATTCCTCCTTGCCATACAAAGAATAGGAAGACCCACAGCCTTCTATGACAAGAGCTGTCAGTCCCATATCCCTTTGCCTAGGCTCTATGGCAAATTAGCCATTGCCTAAGCACTCCCATGATAAAATCTAACATTCCAACACATGCACATGTGTTGACCTGTGCCTAGTAAGCCTCAACTTCCCTATCCCGTAATACCATAGGAAGAGTAAAAACGGCAAAGTCTTCTTCATTTCCATATCGATCAAAGTTGACCAATCACAAAAGGACTTTCCAATCCAGGTCAAGGACTGCCTGTCAACAACATAACCCTTTGCCTAGTCTCTATGACAATTTGACATTGCCGCTATCCCGTAATACCATAGGGAGAGAAAAAACGGCAAAGTCTTCTTCATTTCCATATCGGTCAAAGTTGACCAATCACAAGAGGACTTTCCAATCCATGTTAAAGACTGCCTGTCAAACAACATAGCCTTTTGCCTACTATAGATTCCTCCTTGCCATACAAAGAATAGGAAGACCCACAGCCTTCTATGACAAGAACTGTCAGTCCAACATCCCTTTGCCTAGGCTCTATGGCAAAGCACTCCCATGATAAAATCTAATATTCCAACACATAGCCATGTGTTGACCTGTGCCTAGTAAGCCTCAACTTCCCTATCCCGTAATACCACAGGATGAGAAAAAAACTTCAAAGTCTTCTTCATTTCCATATCGGTCAAAGTTGACCAATCACAAGAGGACTTTCCAATCCAGGTCAAGGACTGCCTGTCAACAACATAACCCTTTGCCTAGACTCTATGACAATTTGACATTGCCGCTATCCCGTAATACCATAGGGAGAGAAAAAACGGCAAGGTCTTCTTCATTTCCATATCGGTCAAAGTTGACCAATCACAAGAGGACTTTCCAATCCATGTTAAAGATTGCCTGTCAAACAACATAGCCTTTTGCCTACTATAGATTCCTCCTTGCCATACAAAGAATAGGAAGACCCACAGCCTTCTATGACAAGAGCTGTCAGTCCCATATCCCTTTGCCTAGGCTCTACGGCAAATTAGCCATCGCCTAAGCACTCCCATGATAAAATCTAACATTCCAACACATGAACATGTGTTGACCTGTGCCTAGTAAGCCTCAACTTCCCTATCCCGTAATACCATAGGGAGAGTAAAAACGGCAAAGTCTTCTTCATTTCCATATCGGTCAAAGTTGACCAATCACAAGAGGACTTTCCAATCCAGGTCAGGGACTGCCTGTCAACAATATAACCCTTTGCCTAGACTCTATGACAATTTGACATTGCCGCTATCCCGTAATACCATAGGGAGAGAAAAAACGGCAAAGTCTTCTTCATTTCCATATCGGTCAAAGTTGACCAATCACAAGAGGACTTTCCAATCCATGTTAAAGACTGCCTGTCAAACAACATAGCCTTTTGCCTACTATAGATTCCTCCTTGCCATACAAAGAATAGGAAGACCCACAGCCTTCTATGACAAGAGCTGTCAGTCCCATATCCCTTTGCTAGGCTCTATGGCAAATTAGCCATTGCCTAAGCACTCCCATGATAAAATCTAACATTCCAACACATAGCCATGTGTTGACCTGTGCCTAGTAAGCCTCAACTTCTCTATCCCGTAATACCATAGGGAGAGAAAAAACAGCAAAGTCTTCTTCATTTCCATATCGGTCAAAGTTGACCAATCACAAGAGGACTTTCCAATCCAGGTCAAGGACTGCCTGTCAACAACATAACCTTTTGCCTAGACTCTATGACAATTTGACATTGCCGCTATCCCGTAATACCATAGGGAGAGAAAAAACGGCAAAGTCTTCTTCATTTCCATATCGGTCAAATTTGACCAATCACAAGCTGACTTTCAAATCCATGTTAAAGACTGCCTGTCAAACAACATAGCCGTTTGCCTACTACAGATTCCTCCTTGCCATACAAAGAATAGGAAGGCCCACAGCCTTCTATGACAAGAGCTGTCAGTCCCATATCCCTTTGCCTAGGCTCTATGGCAAATTAGCCACTGCCTAAGCACTCCCATGATAAAATCTAACATTCCAACACATAGCCATGTGTTGACCTGTGCCTAGTAAGCCTCAACTTCCCTATCCCGTAATACCATAGGGAGAGAAAAAACGGCAAAGTCTTCTTCATTTCCATATCGGTCAAAGTTGACCAATCACAAGAGGACTTTCCAATCCAGCTCAAGGACTGCCTGTCAACAACATAACCCTTTGCCTAGACTCTATGACAATTTGACATTGCCGCTATCCCGTAATACTATAGGGAGAGAAAAAACGGCAAAGTCTTCTTCATTTCCATATCGGTCAAAGTTGACCAATCACAAGCAGACTTTCAAATCCATGTTAAAGACTGCCTGTCAAACAACATATCCTTTTGACTACTATAGATTCCACCTTGCCATACAAAGAATAGGAAGACCCACAGCCTTCTATGACAAGAGCTGTCAGTCCCATATCCCTTTGCCTAGGCTCTATGGCAAATTAGCCATTGCTTAATCACTCCCATGATAAAATCTAACATTCCAACACATTACCATGTGTTGACCTGTGCCTAGTAAGCCTCAACTTCCCTATCCCGTAATACCATAGGGAGAGAAAAAAAGGCAAAGTCTTCTTCATTTCCATATCGGTCAAAGTTGACCAATCACAAGAGGACTTTCCAATCCAGGTCAAGGACTGCCTGTCAACAACATAACCCTTTGCCTAGGCTCTATGACAATTTGACATTACCGCTATCCCGTAATTCCATAGGGAGAGAAAAAAAGGCAAAGTCTTCTTCATTTCCATAACGGTCAAAGTTGACCAATCACAAGAGGACTTTCCAATCCATGTTAAAGACTGCCTGTCAAACAACATAGCCTTTTGCCTACTATAGATTCCTCCTTGCCATACAAAGAATAGGAAGACCCACAGCCTTCTATGACAAGAGCTGTCAGTCCCATATCCCTTTGCCTAGGCTCTATGGCAAATTAGCCATTGCCTAAGCACTCCCATGATAAAATCTAACTTTCCAACACATAGCCATGTGTTGACCTGCGCCTAGTAAGCCTCAACTTCCCTTTCCCGTAATACCATAGGGAGAGAAAAAACGGCAAAGTCTTCTTCATTTCCATATCGGTCAAAGTTGACCAATCACAAGAGGACTTTCCAATCCAGGTCAAGGACTGCCTGTCAACAACATAACCCTTTGCCTAGGCTCTATGACAATTTGACATTACCGCTATCCCGTAATTCCATAGGGAGAGAAAAAAAGGCAAAGTCTTCTTCATTTCCATAACGGTCAAAGTTGACCAATCACAAGAGGACTTTCCAATCCATGTTAAAGACTTCCTGTCAAACAACATAGCCTTTTGCCTACTATAGATTCCTCCTTGCCATACAAAGAATAGGAAGACCCACAGCCTTCTATGACAAGAGCTGTCAGTCCCATATCCCTTTGCCTAGGCTCTATGGCAAATTAGCCATTGCCTAAGCACTCCCATGATAAAATCTAACTTTCCAACACATAGCCATGTGTTGACCTGCGCCTAGTAAGCCTCAACTTCCCTTTCCCGTAATACCATAGGGAGAGAAAAAACGGCAAAGTCTTCTTCATTTCCATATCGGTCAAAGTTGACCAATCACAAGAGGACTTTCCAATCCAGGTCAAGGACTGCCTGTCAACAACATAACCCTTTGCCTAGACTCTATGACAATTTGACATTGCCGCTATCCCGTAATACCATAGGGAGAGAAAAAACGGCAAAGTCTTCATCATTTCCATATCGGTCAAAGTTGACCAATACCAAGAGGACTTTCCAATCCATGTTAAAGACTGCCTGTCAACAACATAGCCTTTTGCCTACTATAGATTCCTCCTTGCCATACAAAGAATAGGAAGACCCACAGCCTTCTATGACAAGAGCTGTCAGTCCCATATCCCTTTGCCTAGGCTCTATGACAAATTAGCCATTGCCTAAGCACTCCCATGATAAAATCTAACATTCCAACACATACACATGTGTTGACCTGTGCCTAGTAAGCCTCAACTTCCCTATCCCGTAATACCATAGGGAGAGAAAAAACAGCAAAGTCTTCTTCTTTTCTATATCGGTCAAAGTTGACCAATCACAAGAGGACTTTCCAATCCAGGTCAAGGACTGCCTGTCAACAACATAACCCTTTGCCTAGACTCTATGACAATTTGACATTGCCGCTATCCCGTAATACCATAGGGAGAGAAAAAACTGCAAAGTCTTCTTCATTTCCATATCGGTCAAAGTTGACCAATCACAAGAGGACTTTCCAATCCAGGTCAAGGACTGCCTGTCAACAACATAACCCTTTGCCTAGACTCTATGACAATTTGACATTGCCGCTATTCCGTAATACCATAGGGAGAGAAAAAACGGCAAAGTCTTCTTCATTTCCATATCGGTCAAAGTTGACCAATCACAAGAGGACTTTCCAATCCATGTTAAAGACTACCTGTCAAACATCATAGCCTTTTGCCTACTATAGATTCCTCCTTGCCATACAAAGAATAGGAAGACCCACAGCCTTCTATGACAAGAGCTGTCAGTCCCATATCCCTTTGCCTAGGCCCTATGGCAAATTAGCCATTGCCTAAGCACTCCCATGATAAAATATAACATTCCAACACATAGCCATGTGTTGACCTGTGCCTAGTAAGCTTCAACTGCCCTATCCCATAATACCATAGGGAGAGAAAAAACGGCAAAGTCTTCTTCATTTCCATATCGGTCAAAGTTGACCAATCACAAGAGGACTTTCCATACTGATATGGAAATGAAGAGGGCTATGTTTTTTGACAGGCAGTCTTTGGCATTGAGTGGAGAGTCCTCTTGTGATTGGTCAACTTTAAATGATATGGAAATGAAGAGGATTTGGTTGTTTTTTTGTCTCCCTATGGTAATATGGGATAGGGAAGTTGAGGCGTATTAGGCACAGCTCAACACTTGGGTATGTGTTGTAATGACAGATTTTATCATGGGAGTGCTTGGGCAATGGCTAATTGCCATAGAGGCTAGGCAAAGGGTTGTGTGACTAACAGCTCTGGTGATAAAAGTGTTTGGGTCTTCCTATGGTTTTTCATGTAAGTGGGTAGTATGTCATAGGCAAAGGGCTATGATTTTTGACAGGCAGTCTTTGGCATTGAGTGGAAAGTCCTCTTGTGATTGGTCAACTTTGACTGATATGGAAATGAAGAGCATTTGGTTGGTTTTTGTCTCTCTATGGTATAACGGGATTGGGAAGTTGAGGTGTACTAGGCACAGCTCAACACATGGAAATGTGTTGTAATGACAGATTTTATCATGGGAGTGCTTGGGCAATGGCTAATTGCCATAGAGGCTTGGCAAAGGGTTGTTTGACTGACACTCTTTGGCATAGATTGGAAAGTCCTCTTGTGATTGGTCAACTTTGACTGATATGGAAATGAAGAGGATTTGGTTGTTTTTTGTCTCCCTATGGTAATATGGGATAGGGAAGTTGAGGCGTACTAGGCACAGCTCAACACATGGTAATGTGTTGTAATGACAGATTTTATCATGGGAATGCTTGGGCAATGGCTAATTGCCATAGAGGCTAGGCATAGGGTTGTGTGACAGACAGCTCTGGGGTTATAATATGCTTGGGTCTTCCTATGGTTTTTCATGTAAGTGGGTAGTATATCATAGGCAAAGGACTATGTGTTTTGACAGGCAGTCTTTGGCATTGAGTGGAAAGTACTTTTGTGATTGGTCAACTTTGACTGATATGGAAATGAAGAGGATTTGGTCGGTTTTTGTCTCCCTATGGTATTACGGGATAGGGAAGTTGAGGTGTACTAGGCACAGCTCAACACAAGGTTATGTTTTGTAATGACAGATTTTATCATGGGAATGCTTGGGCAATGGCTAATTGACATAGAGGCTAGGCAAAGGGTTGTGTGACTGACAGCGCTGGTGATAGAAGTGCTTGGGTTTTCCTATGGTTTTTCATGAAAGTGGCTGGTATGTCATAGGCAAAGTGCTATGATTTTTGACAGGCAGTCTTTGGCATTGAGTGGAAAGTCCTCTTGTGATTGGTCAACTTTGACTGATATGGAAATGAAGAGGATTTGGTTGGTTTTTGTCTCCTTATGGTATTACGGGATTGGGAAGTTGAGGCGTACTAGGCACAGCTCAACACATGGTTATGTGTTGTAATGACAGATTTTATCATGGGAGTGCTTGGGCAATGGCTAATTGCCATAGAACAGGGATCCCCAACCTTTACAACTCGTGAGCAACATTCACAAGTAAAAGGAGTTGGGGAGCAACACTAGCAGGAAATATGTTCATAGGGTGCCAAATAAGGGCTGTGATTGGCCATTTGGTAGCCCCTAAGTGGAATGTCAACCTACATCAAGGCTCTGTTTGACAGTACTACTGGTTTTTATACAACTAAAACTTGCCTTCAAGCCTGCAATTCAAAAATAAGCACCTGTTTTGAGGCCACTGGGAGCAACATCCAAGGGGTTGGAGAGCAACATGTTGCTCGCGAGCTAACGGTTTGGGATCATTGCCATAGAGGCTAGGCAAAGGGTTGTTTGACTGACACTCTTTGGCATAGAGTGAAAAGTCCTCTTGTGATTGGTCAACTTTGACATATGGAAATGAAGAGGATTTGGTTGGTTTTTGTCTCCCTATGGTATTACGGGATAGGGAAGTTGAGGCGTACTAGACACAGCTCTACACATGGCTATGTGTTGTAATGACAAATTTTATCATGGGAGTGCTTGGGCAATGGCTAATTGCCATAGAGGCTTGGCAAAGAGTTGTTTGACTGACAGCTCTGGTGATAGAAGTGCTTGGGTCTTCCTATGGTTTTTCATGTACGTGGGTAGTATGTCATAGGCAAAGGGCTATGTTTTTTGACAGGCAGTCTTTGGCATTGAGTGGAAAGTCCTCTTGTGATTGGTCAACATTGACTGATATGGAAATGAAGAGGATTTGGTCGGTTTTTGTCTCCCTATGGTATTACGGGATAGGGAAGTTGAGGCATACTAGGCACAACTCAACACATGGTAATGTGTTGTAATGACAGATTTTATCATGGGAATGCTTGGGCAATGGGTAATTGCCATAGAGGCTAGGTAAAGGGTTGTGTGACTGACAGCTCTATTGATAGAAATGCTTGGGTCTTCCTATGGTTTTTCATGTACGTGGGTAGTATGTCATAGCCAAAGGGCTATGTTTTTTTGACAGGCAGTCTTTGGTATTGAGTGGAAAGTCAATGTCAAATTGTCATAGAGTCTAGGCAAAGGGTTATGTTGTTGACAGGCAGTCCTTGACCTGGATTGGAAAGTCCTCTTGTGATTGGTCAACTTTGACCGATATGGAAATGAAGAAGACTTTGCCGTTTTTTCTCTCCCTATGGTAATACGGGATAGGGAAGTTGAGGCTTACTAGGCACAGTTCAACACATGGCTATGTGTTGGAATGTTAGATTTTATCATGGGAGTGTTTAGGCAATGGCTAATTTGCCATAGAGCCTAGGCAAAGGGATATGGGACTGACAGGTCTTGTCATAGAAGGTTGTGGGTCTTCCTATTCTTTGTATGGCAAGGAGGAATCTATAGTAGGCAAAAGGCTATGTTGTTTGACAGGCAGTCTTTAACATGGATTGGAAAGTCCTCTTGTGATTGGTCAACTTTGACCGATACGGAAATGAAGAAGACTTTGCCATTTTTTCTCTCCCTATGGTATTACGGGATAGCGGCAATATCAAATTGTCATAGAGTCTAGGCAAAGGTTTATGTTGTTGACAGGCAGTCCTTGACCTGGATTGGAAAGTCCTCTTGTGATTGGTCAACTTTGACCGATATGGAAATGAAGAAGACTTTGCCGTTTTTTCTCTCCCTATGGTATAACGGGATAGCGGCAATGTCAAATTGTCATAGAGCCTAAACAAAGGGTTATGTTGTTGACAGGCAGTCCTTGACCTGGATTGGAAAGTCCTCTTGTGATTGGTCAACTTTGACCGATATGGAAATGAAGAAGACTTTGCCGTTTTTTCTCTCCCTATGGTATTACGGGATAGGGAAGTTGAGGCTTACTAGGCACAGGTCAACACATGGCTATGTGTTGGAATGTTAGGTTTTATCAGTGGAGTGCTTAGGCAATGGCTAATTTGCCATAGAGCCTAGGCAAAGGTACATGGGACTGACAGCTCTTGTCATAGAAGGCTGTGGGTCTTCCTATTCTTTGTATGGCAAGGAGGAATCTATAGTAGGCAAAAGGCTATGTTGTTTGACAGGCAGTCTTTAACATGGATTGGAAAGTCCTCTTGTGATTGGTCAACTTTGACCGATATGGAAATGAAGAAGACTTTGCCGTTTTTTCTCTCCCTATGGTATTACGGGATAGCGGCAATGTCAAATTGTCATAGAGTCTAGGCAAAGGGTTATGTTGTTGACATGCAGTCCTTGACCTGGATCGGAAAGTCCTCTTGTGATTGGTCAACTTTGACCGATATGGAAATGAAGGAGACAAAAACCAACCAAATCTTCTTCATTTCCATATCAGTCAAAGTTGACCAATCACAAGAGGACTTTCCACTCAATGCCAAAGACTGCCTGTCAAAAAACATAGCCCTTTGCCTATGACATACTAGCCACTTACATGAAAAACCATAGGAAGACCCAAGCACTTCTATCACCAGAGCCGTCAGTCACGCAACCCTTTGCCTAGCCTCTATTTCAATTGGCCATTGCCCAAGCACTCCCATGATAAAATCTGTCATTAAAACACATTACCATGTGTTGAGCTGTGCCTAGTACGCCTCAACTTCCCTATCCCGTAAAACCATAGGGAGACAAAAAACAACCAAATCCTCTTCATTTCCATATCAGTCAACGTTGACCAATCACAAGAGGACTTTCCACTCAATGCCAAAGACTGCCTGTCAAAAAACATAGCCCTTTGCCTATGACATACTAGCCAATTACATGAAAAACCATAGGAAGACCCAAGCACTTCTATCACCAGAGCTGTCAGTCACACAACCCTTTGCCTAGCCTCTATGGCAATTAGCCATTGCCCAAGCACTCCCATGATAAAATCTGTCATTAAAACACATTACCATGTGTTGAGCTGTGCCTAGTACGCCTCAACTTCCCTATCCCGTAATACCATAAGGAGACAAAAACCAACCAAATCCTCTTCATTTCCATATCAGTCAAAGTTGACCAATCACAAAAGGACTTTCCACTCAATGCCAAAGACTGCCTGTCAAAACACATAGTCCTTTGCCTATGATATACTACCCACTTACATGAAAAACCATAGGAAGACCCAAGCACTTCTATCACCAGAGCTGTCAGTCACACAACCCTTTGTCTAGCCTCTATGGCAATTAGCCATTGCCAAAGCTTTTTCTTTTTTTTCTTTTTATATAAACAACATAGCCGTTTGCCTACTATAGATTCCTCCTTGCCATACAAAGAATAGGAAGACCCACAGCCTTCTATGACAAGAGCTGTCAGTCCCATATCCCTTTGCCTAGGCTTTATGACAAATTAGCCATTGCCTAAGCACTCCCATGATAAAATCTAACATTCCATCACATAGCCATGTGTTGACCTCTGCCTAGTAAGCCTCAACTTCCCTATCCCGTAATACCATAGGCAGACAAAAACCAACCAAATCCTCTTCATTTCCATATCAGTCAAAGTTGACCAATCACAAGAGGACTTTCCACTCAATGCCAAAGACCGACCTGTCAAAAAACATAGCCCTTTGCTTATGACATACTACCCACTTACATGAAAAACCATAGGAAGACCCAAGCACTTCTATCACCAGAGCTGTCAGTCACACAACCCTTTGTCTAGCCTCTATGGCAATTAGCCATTGCCAAAGCTTTTTCTTTTTTTTCTTTTTATATACCTTTCAGTTAAAGTTTTCTGAAATTTTTGTTTATTTCTAAACAGATTTTAAGATTTCATAAAAACTTATCAAACATCAGAAAGGTATATTTAAAAAATAAGTAAAGAAAAGATATACTGGAAATTTACTTAGAATTCCATCTTAATTGATTACTTGGGAAGAGTCCCCCTTGGATCCGATACACTCAGCCCATTAATATAAAACAGCAGAAATAGATTGTGGGTGTCACTGGAGGTGCCGGTGTGAAAGGGTTATCTCGTTATCTGACGCTAATTAAACACTGGATTCATTGGTGACTGGGGAGCGGAGTTTGATTCTATTCTACTGCAATTCTATTTGCACTGATTTTTG
This sequence comes from Xenopus laevis, assembly GCF_017654675.1. Classification (NCBI taxonomy): domain Eukaryota; kingdom Metazoa; phylum Chordata; class Amphibia; order Anura; family Pipidae; genus Xenopus; species Xenopus laevis. The sequence continues at coordinate 190,327,752 of NC_054373.1, forward strand.
GGCCCAATAATTGTTCCTTCTGGCGCTAATTACTAATTCTGTTACAACTTGACAAATGGGATACGGTGTCACCCTTGGGCCCTAACACACACAGGGGTCCAGTGTCAGTGTAGGGGCATCATGTGCAGTTCATATAATGGGGGCCGTTCCCAAGGCTTGTGCTGATTGGCCAGTTGTGCCCGGGGTGGAGTGTGGGCCCCAGGACAAGGGAGCCCCGTATTCACCAATGATTGTAGGAAGTAGGTGCTGCCTGTGGCCCCAGTAGAATTGAATATAATAACCCCTTGTACTGCCCACGTGCCCCCCTTTTATCCCAGGCACAAGTTGGGGCAATTTACGTTCACTTAGGGACTTTTATTGTATGAATAATGCCCCCCATCCTGGTGCCCCCTGGGCAGATGTCCCATGTACTCCATTATTAATGTCACCCTTTTGGATGTTTGACATGACGTCTGTGATTGACTTGCACCCAGATAATGAGCAGAGTGGGGGTGCCTTTGTGTAGAGCGTGGGTGCTTTGTGGGTTCAGTTCTAACCAGGGCACCATCAATGGCATTTCTATTCACCCCCAAAAACATAGAGACAGGAGAATTGACCCTGGTGAATGTAATAGGGACATTTGATTGTAAGCTCTGGTGGGGCAGTGGATGATGGATGCTGTCTGTACAGCACTGGGGAACATATTGGTGTTATATAAATAAAGGCTAATAATAATAACAATAATAATAATAATAATAATAATAATAACAGTAATAATAATAATAATAACCATAATAATAACAATAATAATAATAACCGTAATAACAATAATAATAACAATAATAATAACAACAATAATATTAATAACAGTAATAATAATAATAATAATAATAATAATAACAATAACAATAACAGTAATAATAATAACAATAATAATAACAATAATAATAACAGTAATAATAATAATAATAATAATAACAATAATAATAACAATAACAATAATAACAGTAATAATAATAATAATAATAATAATAATAAAAGTGCTGCTTCTCTACTTTATCTCTGCTCAATGAATGTGCCACATAAACCTCCCACGGTCCCCGCACACCCCCATCGCCTCATTATTTGCCTTTTTCCGCCCACCCCGTTCCCATTCCATGAAGCTGCTGGTACTAATTAGCGCTGTCGGCCAATAATGACTGTGTTTAGTGCAAACGCTGTGACAGCTGCACGTGACTCATGAGCACAAACTCAGGTCGGAGTCGCACAACAGCAGTGAGAGGAAAGGACAAGTTGTCCCTGTTTGTTTGGAAGAAATACACCGGCACTGGGGGTAACCCGATAAACTGTTGATTAGTGATGGGCGAATAAATTCGAGTGGCACAAATTTGAGGCGAATTTCCATGTTTCGCCGTCAGCGAAAATTCGCCAGCGTCAATTTTCGATTTTCAAGATTTTTACGAATTGCTCAATTTTTTCATGAAAACATTCGGTTTTCTCGATTTTTCTGTGAAAACGTTTGAATTGCTCGATTTTTTTGTGGAAATGTTTGAATTGCTCTATGTTTTGTTAACTTTTTGATTTCACGATTTTTCTCGAATTTTTCGCCGTTTCGCAAAATTTGCAGGAAATTCGCAATTTTTTTGGCGAAATTCGCCCATCACTACTGCTAAAATATATGTATAGGGGCTTATTCACTGGGGACCAGCATGGGGCACACGGGCAGCTGTTTCACCCCCTTATTCTCACTAAATTCTACCCTTTGCCCAAATTCCCGGCAATTCCAGATACAGTAATGAGAGCTCCGTGCTGATTGGCTGAGGTGGGGAGCATTTGGCCTATGGGATTACAGGACCTGTATTTATGGCACTGACATAGGGGAGGTGTAACTGGGGGGGTAACTAAAGTGTAAGCTCTTAGGACAAGGCCTCTGATCTCATATCTCAGTCTGTTCTTTCCCAATGTCTCTAAACCCAGTGTCACAATACAAAGTGCCAGATCTTGTACCCCCAGGGTTCTTACACCCCCAAATTACAAAATGTCCTTATTCCTCGCCGTGTTTATGTTTCCCACAAGTGTCAGTGGGGGAGGGGGAGGCAGTCGCTAATGTGGAAATTGAATTCCTGCCATTTGGGAAATTGCTTTTGAGTCAAAGCAGAAACCACAAAGCTGCAAATGAGTCTCAGCCCCCCCCCCCCAACTCTCAGTGACAACCGGAAGAAGATCCTCATTAAATGGGGGAGGGGAGGGACTCAGAGAGACGAATCACTCGATAGACCAGAAGGAGGAATGTAGTGAGGAGCCCTAATACGGGCTTAATATTTTCAGTATTTAGGGGTTCATTTACTTATACCATGGGGTACAGAGTCTTGTCCTTAGTGTTCAGGGAGTTAGGGCTGCGGGGAGTTATAACAGGGCTGCTGGGAGTTAGGGTTGCTGGGAGTTATAACAGGGCTGCAGTCTGCAAATAAATGCCCCCCATCCCCCCAGATACAAACAGTGGGAATAAGGACTGGGCTGTGTTTCTAGTGGCCCCCAGTTTATAAGGGGGCGGCTGCTGGGAGGGGAGGCAGGTAACAACTACACAAACAAATGCAAATATTCAATAAACACATGAAAGGTCAGCGAGTCCCAGTGCAGTTATTATTATTATTGTTATTATTATTATTGTTATTATTATTGTTATTATTATTTTTAGACGAAAATTGGCTCCTGTGAGAGGCGACATTTATCCCCCAGTGACTGACTGATGTGGGGGCAGGGAGGGATGTAGTCAATATACATACCTCCCAACATTTTGGAAGTAAAAAGAGGGACAAAAAATTTTTTTTCGCACGTAGCGCAGCAATTTTTGACCACACCCCTTTCTGTGGCCACACCCCCTAATTACCATGCTCGGTTTACAATATTTGGCAGGTTATGAAAGTTTGAAAATATTTCTCCTTATCTAAACTGTGTTTTTGTGTCTCAAAATTGTTACAAAGTATCTTATTTGCACCTGTTAGCTGTTCTGGGCTCTCTGCTAAAAGCCAATTAAGTGAGAAACTTTGTTTCTTTTTCTGGCTGTTCAGTGCAGAGAAAAGAGGGACTTTCCAGTACAAATGAGGGACTGCGGGTTGAGCTGTCAAAAGAGGGACTGTGACTGTCCCTCTGAAAAAGGGACAGTTGGGAGGTATGAATATGCAGAACCCACAGTGCACCAGCTCAGTATCACTCACTGCTAGTGACTCCTCACATGTTACTGTGGCCCTTCAGGGCCCCGACCCACCACTATATGGAAACCTGTAGCCCCTGAGTGACCCCACATAGTGACCCCACATAGTGACCCCACATAGTGACCCTCTCACTAGAGAAACTAGAGATCAGTCTCAGCTAAAAGAAAACTTCCTTCTCCTCCGAATGTCACTGCACAGGGGAAGCCTTTCCCTTTAATTGATAAATAGAAATACTTGTGTCTCTCACACTGGGACTGACCATTACACTGAGGATCTCACTGACACTCACACGTCTCTTCTCTGTGACTGATGAAGTGCAGCACTCGACCCTCACGCTCTTAATATATCAGAATGAAACCTGCACAACCCTCAGCTGGGACCCTCACTTCTCTCTCATCTCTCACTTCTCACAGTTCTCTCACTTCTCCCACTTCTCTCTCACTTCTCTCACTTTTCTCACTTCTCCTTCTCCCACTTTTCTCACTTCTCACTTCTCTCACTTCTCTCTCACCTCTCACCTCTCACTTCTCTCACTTCTCTCACTTCTCCCACTTTTCTCACTTCTCACTTCTCTCACTTCTCTCTCACCTCTCACCTCTCACTTCTCTCACTTCTCTCACTTCTCTCACTTTTCTCACTTCTCACTTTTCTCACTTCTCTCACTTTTCACTTCTCTCACTTCGCTCACTTCTCTCACTTTTCTCACTTCTCACTTTTCTCACTTCTCCCACTTCTCACTTCTCTCACTTCTCTCACTTCTCTCACTTCTCCCACTTCTCCCACTTTTCTCACTTTTCTCACTTTTCACTTTTCTCACTTCTCCCACTTCTCTCACTTCTCTCACTTCTCCCACTTCTCTCACTTCTCCCACTTTTCTCACTTCTCTCACTTCTCTCACTTCTCACTTCTCTGACTTCTCTCATTTCTTTCACTTCTCTCAGTTCTGAGAAGCATTTGGGCCAGTGGTCGTTGGTAGAAGGAACTTTATGAGAGAAGAAATATTTGAGGGGGGGTTCCTTCCCAAAGTGCCAGCAGTTGCAGTAAATTAACCCCATGTCTCCTGTACACTAGTGATTTCTCTCTCTCTTACGACTAATTCTGCTGCTCACAAAGAGTTTTGAGTGAAAACAGAACATTTTATATTAATTCTGATCTAAAGACAAAAGTTCTGGGCACAAAGTGATTATTAATAAGTACAAGGAGGAATTAAAGGGAACACTACCCCCCCACTCCCATCACAAGACATGGGGGCAATTCAAGGCTCTGACCCCAGAGCAGCAGCCCCCCCAGTGGTGCCCCAAAGAAGCCCCCACTAGCCCAGGGATTTGTCATTAATATCTGCAGCTTTTCTATTGGTCTATTTGGCCACATAACTGCTCTCCCAGTAACACAGATGTAACGTTGTGGCCCCTCAGTCACGGGCCCCCCCTCCCCCCCTGCCCCTACTAATGTCCCAGACACCCCTTATTTGTCCAACCCAGGGGGGGGGGTTATTTCCAATCACTTTCCCTATAACTGCTGCACCACTGCCTGGGGGGACCTGCGTGTGACTGATATTAATGAGCTGAGAATAGTGACAGGGGGTCATTATATAAATACACTAATTATATCCCCCCCCCCAATTCTCATGAATTTGTCCCTCTGTCCCAGAGCAGTTGTGAGTCTGTGAGTCTGTCTCTCACCCCAGTCAGTGCAGCGGGGGGGGACATTCTCTAAATAGACAAGGGGGGGCATCTTGTTGGTTTTATTGTGGTCCCACCCCCTGGCAAATATAAGGAAATATAGAGAATCACATGGGGAGACACATATGTAACTGTGCTGAACTACAACTCCCACAATCCCTGACACATTCAATTTAACTGAATGTTAGTGATGGGCAAATTTATTCGCCAGGCGCAAATTTGCAGCGAATTTGCATGATTCGCCGCCGGCAAATAAATTAGTGAAACGCCCGCGAAAATTCTCTTTAGCAAATTTTTCACCGTTTTTCAGCAAAGTGACACGGCACAAATTCGGCCATCACTACTGAGGATAAGAGCACAGCAGCCCCTATAGTAGTGTAGTTACAGTCAGTATCGGTCAGTACCAGTCAGTATCAGTCAGTATCAGTCAGTATCAGTCAGTACCAGTCAGTACCAGTCAGTACCAGTCAGTACCAGTCCGTACCAGTCCGTATCAGTCCGTACCAGTCAATACCAGTCAGTATCAGTCAGTATCAGTCAGTACCAGTCAGTATCAGTCAGTATCAGTCAGTACCAGTCAGTACCAGTCAGTATCAGTCAGTATCAGTCAGTATCAGTCAGTATCAGTCAGTATCAGTCAGTATCAGTCAGTACCAGTCAGTATCAGTCCGTACCAGTCCGTATCAGTCAGTACCAGTCAATACCAGTCAGTATCAGTCAGTATCAGTCAGTATCAGTCAGTATCAGTCAGTATCAGTCAGTACCAGTCAGTATCAGTCAATACCAGTCAGTATCAGTCAGTACCAGTCAGTACCAGTCAGTATCAGTCAGTATCAGTCAGTATCAGTCAGTATCAGTCAGTACCAGTCAGTACCAGTCAGTATCAGTCAGTACCAGTCAGTACCAGTCAGTACCAGTCAGTATCAGTCAGTATCAGTCAGTACCAGTCAGTATCAGTCAGTACCAGTCAGTATCAGTCAGTACCAGTCAGTATCAGTCAGTACCAGTCAGTATCAGTCAGTATCAGTCAGTACCAGTCAGTATCAGTCAGTACCAGTCAGTACCAGTCAGTATCAGTCAGTACCAGTCAGTACCAGTCAGTATCAGTCAGTACCAGTCAGTATCAGTCAGTACCAGTCAGTATCAGTCAGTACCAGTCAGTATCAGTCAGTACCAGTCAGTATCAGTCAGTACCAGTCAGTATCAGTCAGTACCAGTCAGTACCAGTCAGTACCAGTCAGTATCAGTCAGTACCAGTCAGTATCAGTCAGTACCAGTCAGTATCAGTCAGTATCAGTCAGTACCAGTCAGTACCAGTGAATGTGGAGCTGAAGGAATGGGAGGAATAGATTTCCCAGTCTATAATAATCAGAGGCAATTTCCTGGCAGTAGAAATGACATTGGTCACTGGAGGCCATGGAGGCCGAGGTCACGGAGTTTGTTTGTGTCATTTAGTCTTTTCCTTGTGGCACAACTGAGCCCAATGTCTGCACTTAGTGACCCGACAGAACTAGAGCTGCAATCTAATCCCAGCTCCCGAGAGATGAGGAATCTGTGTCATGTTATTTATCTACTGTGTATCCTGTGCTTGAATGGCTGCCCCCATGGCTACACAGCAGCTTGTTTATATAAACTATAGTAGTACTTATCTGTTATGTACTGTGTATCCTGTGCTTGAATGGCTGCCCCCATGGCTACACAGCAGCTTGTTTATATAAAACTATAGTAGTACTTATCTGTTATCTACTGTGTATCCTGTGCTTGAATGGCTGCCCCATGGCTACACAGCAGCTTGTTTATATAAACTATAGTAGTACTTATCTGTTATCTACTGTGTATCCTGTGCCTGAATGGCTGCCTCCATGGTTACACAGCAGCTTGTTTATATAAACTATAGTAGTACTTATCTGTTATCTACTGTGTATCCTGTGCTTGAATGGCTGCCCCCATGGCTACACAGCAGCTTGTTTATATAAACTATAGTAGTACTTATCTGTTATCTACTGTGTATCCTGTGCTTGAATGGCTGCCCCCATGGCTACACAGCAGCTAGTTTATATAAACTATAGTAGTACTTATCTGTTATCTACTGTGTATCCTGTGCTTGAATGGCTGCCCCCATGGCTACACAGCAGCTTGTTTATATAAACTATAGTAGTACTTATCTGTTATCTACTGTGTATCCTGTGCTTGAATGGCTGCCCCCATGGCTACACAGCAGCTTGTTTATATAAACTATAGTAGTACTTATCTGTTATCTACTGTGTATCCTGTGCTTGAATGGCTGCCCCCATGGCTACACAGCAGCTTGTTTATATAAACTATAGTAGTACTTATCTGTTATCTACTGTGTATCCTGTGCTTGAATGGCTGCCCCCATGGCTACACAGCAGCTTGTTTATATAAACTATAGTAGTACTTATCTGTTATCTACTGTGTATCCTGTGCTTGAATGGCTGCCCCCATGGCTACACAGCAGCTTGTTTATATAAACTATAGTAGTATTTATCTGTTATCTACTGTGTATCCTGTGCTTGAATGGCTGCCCCCATGGCTACACAGCAGCTTGTTTATATAAACTATAGTAGTACTTATCTGTTATCTACTGTGTATCCTGTGCTTGAATGGCTGCCCCCATGGCTACACAGCAGCTTGTTTATATAAACTATAGTAGTACTTATCTGTTATCTACTGTGTATCCTGTGCTTGAATGGCTGCCCCCATGGCTACACAGCAGCTTGTTTATATAAACTATAGTAGTACTTATCTGTTATCTACTGTGTATCCTGTGCTTGAATGGCTGCCCCCATGACTACACAACAGCTTGTTTATATAAACTATAGTAGTACTTATCTGTTATCTACTGTGTATCCTGTGCTTGAATGGCTGCCCCCATGGCTACACAGCTGCTTGTTTATATAAACTATAGTAGTACTTATCTGTTATCTACTGTGTATCCTGTGCTTGAATGGCTGCCCCCATCGCTACAGAGCAGCTTGTTTATATAAACTATAGTAGTACTTATCTGTTATCTACTGTGTATCCTGTGCTTGAATGGCTGCCCCCATGACTACACAGCAGCTTGTTTATATAAACTATAGTAGTACTTATCTGTTATCTACTCTGTATCCTGTGCTTGAATGGCTGCCCCCATGGCTACACAGCAGCTTGTTTATATAAACTATAGTAGTACTTATCTGTTATCTACTGTGTATCCTGTGCCTGAATGGCTGCCTCCATGGTTACACAGCAGCTTGTTTATATAAACTATAGTAGTACTTATCTGTTATCTACTGTGTATCCTGTGCTTGAATGGCTGCCCCCATGGCTACACAGCAGCTTGTTTATATAAACTATAGTAGTACTTATCTGTTATCTACTGTGTATCCTGTGCTTGAATGGCTGCCCCCATGGCTACACAGCAGCTAGTTTATATAAACTATAGTAGTACTTATCTGTTATCTACTGTGTATCCTGTGCTTGAATGGCTGCCCCCATGGCTACACAGCAGCTTGTTTATATAAACTATAGTAGTATTTATCTGTTATCTACTGTGTATCCTGTGCTTGAATGGCTGCCCCCATGGCTACACAGCAGCTTGTTTATATAAACTATAGTAGTACTTATCTGTTATCTACTGTGTATCCTGTGCTTGAATGGCTGCCCCCATGGCTACACAGCAGCTTGTTTATATAAACTATAGTAGTACTTATCTGTTATCTACTGTGTATCCTGTGCTTGAATGGCTGCCCCCATGACTACACAACAGCTTGTTTATATAAACTATAGTAGTACTTATCTGTTATCTACTGTGTATCCTGTGCTTGAATGGCTGCCCCCATGGCTACACAGCTGCTTGTTTATATAAACTATAGTAGTACTTATCTGTTATCTACTGTGTATCCTGTGCTTGAATGGCTGCCCCCATCGCTACAGAGCAGCTTGTTTATATAAACTATAGTAGTACTTATCTGTTATCTACTGTGTATCCTGTGCTTGAATGGCTGCCCCCATGACTACACAGCAGCTTGTTTATATAAACTATAGTAGTACTTATCTGTTATCTACTCTGTATCCTGTGCTTGAATGGCTGCCCCCATGGTTACACAGCAGCTTGTTTATATAAACTATAGTAGTACTTATCTGTTATCTACTGTGTATCCTGTGCTTGAATGGCTGCCCCCATGTTTATATAAATTATAGTAGAGTTTCATCAGTACATCAGTTTTACCAGTGCAGAACAACACTACATTATATTGTCATTACTTTAAAACACTTTTATTTTTGGTGTTACTGTACCTTTAAGAAGGTTTGTTCAGGTCTTATTGGCTGTCTATACGATAATGTATTTACAGGAGATCATTCATTGGCTGATCCCTTATTGTACAAAGGATATTCTTAGAGTAGGGAGGAGCTATATATATTGCCATAGTAACTGGTAGGGCTCTGCCCCTGAATAGCTCATCATGGTGCATGAACCCAGCCCTGCTGTTCAGTTGTTGCTGAACTACAAATCCCACAGTATTTAACTTAGTGTTTAACAGTCGAGCATGCTGGGAGCTGTAGTCCAGTAACATTAGGATTAAACTGTAAATCTCTATTGCTGAATGAGACATTTGCCCAGCTCTTTCCCAGGGCCAGCAACCCAATTAATATGCGAAGGAATCGTCCAATGAGAATCCCAGCTGATCTGTATAACCCCGGCCTGTGTTCTTTTCTCTCCTGACCCAAGAGCTTACAGAGTGTCGACACCTCAAGGCTGAGCAGCAATTTGTTATAAGGTGCATCCTGATTGGTCAGTTCACTGATCATTAAACTTTTGAAGTTGTTTAATCTCAAATCCTAATTTATACCTGGGAAATGTCTGCGGGAAGTAAAGACAAAATAAATGACAAATATATTATATCCCCTCCCCCTCTATCCAGGGATCATGGGAACATACCGGAATTAGGGGCATGAGACTGGGATACAGGGGCATCAACTGTAACATTATCCTGCCCCCGTCACTTTGTCACATGACTTACAGGCTGCAGGGAGTTGCTACACGCAGAGCTCCGACCCTTTGTGCTGCACCCACGGGGGACATTTAATGTTAGACTGGGGTTGCCATAGAAACAGGCTGAGATTCACAGAATTCAAGGGAAGATTTCCCTGCTGAAGCTTTTTGCATCCAAATTGGGTTTGATTGGGATCTATCGATCATTCCCAGATAAAATCATTTATATTATATATATTCCCTCTGTCTTTATTGTATAGGGGAAACCCAGGGGCAAAATAATCCCATTTCCACTATTTGCAGCAATTGGAATAAAGTCTGGCAAGAAAATGCTATTTTTTTTTTTTAAAGTTTCATTAAATCTAAATTTTCGAGATTTATCAATCAAAGCTCGAGAATGAATTGAAAAATGTGGCATCTGAAACCCATAAAGTTTCTATACAAATCAATGGGAAGTGTATTTTGAACATATTTTATCTTTTACTGACTCAAATATCAGCAGAACAATGAAACTTTTCTTCTTATCAATTTTTATTCTACAGTCAATTTATGAAGTTTAGGATTTTTTGTAAATATTCTAACCTATAAAAACATTAGATAAATACAACATACAATGCTGCTATTGGCCTAATCAGGAATATTCTGTGGTTCTTGTTATTTCTGACACTAAACACGGAAATGAGAACAGTTTCACTTTAGCACTTCCTGCCACTTCCTGCCACTTCCTGGTTCTGCCGAGCAGAGGAAAAGCTGATAACACCAACTACCTGCCCACTGAGAAGCCTCCGATAATGAGTTGCACAAATGCTGGAGCTTAAGGAAGGGAGGGGTTTATTTGTTCAAAGCAAAATAAGGGGCTCTGATCAAATTAACTGTGTATCATGGGAGGGGCCAAGAAATGTATTCTAATTAGCGCTTTACAATGGTAAAAAAATGTTGTAAAATATGGATTGTTTTAATTAAAAAAATACTCAGAATGAAAAGCTCTGACAGAAATGTTTGGAGTAACATTCAGTCTTTAAATTCATTAAAAGAAAATACTCTCAGGCCCATTTATTGATTTTCATGTTTTTAAGAAATTTGACAAAAAATGTAAAATCATTATTTTTTTCCTCAATGTCTAATGATATTTATAGAATATCTCGAATAGGAAAAACCCAAAATGATGAAACACAGTTGCATCCGTTTAATTTATTTCCGTAACATTTTTGAGACTTTTTTCAATTGCAAGCTCTTGTGGGCAGG